>NC_072444.2:74626500-74946000 GCF_028878055.3 Symphalangus syndactylus | reverse complement strand
AGGCCGTATTAAAAGGAAGCCACCACGTGTCTCTATTACCGACAGCTTCAAACCAGATACCAACTCTCAGCTCCGAGTTCCAGGACTTGACCGGAGCAGGAGCCTTGAGTGAAGCTGAATCTGACCTGCAGGCCCTGACACACGGTCAGGACAGGGAGCCTCCTGGATACCCGGGCTAGGAGAACCATGTGCAGCAGAAGAGAGCCTGGAGGAGGAACCGCAGGCCCCGCGCTGCACAGCACAAAGCCAGCTGGGGACTCTCCTGCATCTGACCGCTCGATCCTCACAACCATGCCAGGGCGAGCAGCTCATTCGAGAGCACGTGGCCAACAGGAGGCAGCACTGGGACTGAAAGCCAGGGTTGGCGGCTGGGCCAGTCTCCACTTGGGGCAGGGGCAGCGCCAGTGGCCAGGAGGGAGGCAGCCGAGGCACACATGGTGTTTGGTGGCACAGCCCTGCTCGCAGCTGCCCTGGCTGAAGAGACATGGCCACCCACCCTCACACTTGGGCGCCCAAGAGCACGCCCCTGGCCATCCACCGGTGCACCCCTAGCCACCCACCCACATGTTCGGACAGCCACCAGCTCCCCTGCCTCTGGCTTGGGAAGCCTGAGGTGAGCCCTGGACTCCCGCAGCCTCAGCGCCCCCGGCTGAGTTCCAGGCCTCAATGCTCTCGAGGAGCAATGCCGGGTCAGGGGCCGAGCCGGGATTCCCCACCGCGTGGAGGCCCCGAGGCGATCCTGCTGACCTTCTCTCGGCCCAAACTCCCACTGCATCTTCCTGCCTCTCAGCCCAATCACTACCGAACTTCATTTCCATTCCAAAATGTCACCAGGTCTAAGAGACGACAGAGAGTGGCCCGGTGAGACAGCCCGAGAGGGGCTGGGCAGCAGGGGAGTTGTCTGAGTGGGTGGAGGACCCCTGGTCTGACGTGGGGGGACTGTGTGGAGCGGACCACACCTGCGCCCTGGGGCCCCCCAGCCCAGGCCTCCTGTCCGTTGCCCCGCAGGTCAGAGCCCTGGGGGCAGCCTGAGCCACAGCAGGGAGAGCATAGCGCCCTCAGATACAGGCGGGGCAGGCCGTGGGGCAAGAGGGCAGAGGGCATTCTGCGGCGTGGGGCAGCTGCTCTGGGGACACAGTGTGGTGGGGGGCGCACCCCTCACGTCGCCCTCCGGGAACAGGCTTTAGAATCGGAGATCACTGTGCATGAGATTACCTGTGTTGGTCAAAACCCATACATGTGAATGGTGAGCACACTTCTCCAACAACCTAAGTAATTAGTCGTCACCACTGGACCCAAGGCAGCGGCCCAGGAGCAGAGGCCACGTGGTGGAGTCATAGCAGGACAGGGGAAGACAAAGGACCTCGCTGCTCCCGCCTTAGAGATGGCTCCAGGCCCCTGCACGGACACCCCCACACATGGACACTACTTTCAAGGAACTGGTCTCAGGAACCACTCCCTGCCCAGAGCTCCACGAAGGGCTGCCTCTCACGTGCCCTCTGCCCACACCACAGCATCCCTCTCTCGGGTCCTTTGTTCTCGGTCTATCCCCAAAAACCCTGTGTCCCAGCTCTGCCTGGAGAAAGATGAAGAGGGCTTAACGAGGGCTTTGAAGCTCAAACTCACAGCAGTGAGCACCAGGCGGAGGTCGGTGCCCTCAGACAGGAGACAAGTCCAGGGGGCTGGGCTGCGGGTCTGTGGGGGCCACAGGGGTGCGGTCGGAAGGGCAGATTCCAGGTGAATGTGTGACACGTGGAGCTGTCCCACGGTGGGCCACCGCAGCTCCTGCTTCCTGAGTGGCCCTGCAGGGTATGGGCTCCCGAATGCCCGGCCTTCAACCCCCCAATTCCATCCACCTCTGGCTAAGAGCTGTTGCCATGACAACCCCAAGGTGCCCACTCACCTGGCCCCGAGGCTCTGGCTGCTGCTCTGTGCAGCAGAGGCAGATCCCCGAGGGCTCGGCAGCCCAGCGCCCAGAGCCTCTCCCTGTCTCAGCCCTTCCAGTCCTGTCTCTCTCCCTCCAGCCTGGCCCCCGGGCCGGGTGGGCCCACTCCTTGGCAGAGGAATGAGGAAGATGGAACAGGGCAGGCAGACACCCCAGCAGGGACCCCCGCCTGGCATCTCTGGCCCCATCCCTGGGGGCCACATGCCTGGCTTCCCATTCTATGCCACCAGCAGCTCTGCCTCCTCTCCTCCACGAGGTCCTACTGCCTCCACACCATGACTGCCCCACCTGGGCCCTCACCAGCCCTCGTCCGCAGATCAGGGCAGCCTCATCCCAGCAACCTGCAGAGACCCATGGGTGTGTTTACCTTCCCGTCAGCCCAGGAGCGCTGTGAGGGCCAGGTTCACTTCTGGGCACCTGGCGGCAAGCTCTGGGCCTGGAACGGCACAGGGCTAGTCACTGTCTAAGGGGCTTGTCCTCTGGGGGTAAGTGCCCCTCCCGGGGCCTGGAATCCTGAGTCCTGATCTGTGTAAGATCAGTGCACGGGAGATGGTGGGCTGGCAGATATGCCCACTTATTCACAAGCCTCTTTCAGAAGGAATGAACAGGGCAGCTACCAAGGTCATGTCTACACCTGTTGGCAGCAAAGCGGATGCTTCATCTGAGAGTGATAAATCTTGTGCAAATCTCAGCCTGTGTCAACACGCCCCAACTGGACAGCAGATCTCGATTCAAGAGTCGACACCTCTGCATGGGCTTGGTGACAAGAACGGGCGGCTGAGTGGGACAGCACGGTGGCACGGGCCTGCCTCGGGCTCGCACGCCACACTGTGTCTGCAAACAGGCATATGGGTGTGTTCAAGTTCTCTGCTCTCAACACTTCCAGGGCAGCACGGGTCAGCAGGACCCTGGGCCAGCCTGGCAGGAAGGAGGGCCTGGGCATGGGCCTGCAACCCGGGTGACCCTGGGCAGGCCCTGCTCTGCTGGTGACAGCCGTGGCCAGGCACATGGCACCGTGTGCAGACAGGCAGAGACCTGCTGCAGGGCCGGGGCAGCAGCTGAGGAGTACGCACAGGTCTGTGGCCCTGGCCCTGCACCCTTCCTGGCCCAGGCCAGCAGCTCCCTGGGGCCAGTTGGGGTGTGCAGCCGGACTCCAGAAAGTGGTGCGGGGAGCTATTTCTCTCACACAGTCCTGCCCCACAGGTTCCTGGTGAGAAGGCTTCAGGGCTGTCAGTGACCGCATGGCAGTGGTGGGGAGGACAGGAAGACTCCATATCTCTTTTTCTAACACAGTGGTTTGCACACCGTGGGCCTTCACAGCCCTTGAAACACTCGCTCAGGCTAGGGGGACTCTGGCTGGGCCCACGCTGCCCGACTCACTCTCCCTCCCTGCCCCTGGATCCAGATCATGGAAGCAGGTGCCACACAGGACGCCCAGGAGAGACAGAGGCCAACCATGAGCATGTGTGTGTGAGCATGTATGCGTGTGGGTGGCTGTGCAGGCGTGAGCATGCCTGCATGTATGTGGCTGCCTGTGTGTGTGCATGCATGTGTGTGCATGAATGCGTGTATGTGGCTGCCTGTGTGTGTGTGACCATGCATGTGTGTGTGTGGCTACCTGTGCAAGTGTGTGCATGTGTGTGTGTGGCTGCCTGTTTGTGTGTGTGTATGCATCAGTGTATGTGGCTGGCTGCCTATGCATGTGTGTGTGCATGCATGTGTGTATGTGGCTGCCTGTGGATGTGTGTGTGCATGCGTGCATGTGGCTGACTAAGCATGTGTGTGGCTGTGCATGTGTGAGCATGTGTGTGCATGTGGCTGCCTGTGTATGTGAGCATGCGTGCGTGTACTTGGCTGTGTGTGCATGTATGTGTGCATGTGTGCGGCTGCTTGTGCGTGTGTGCGCATGCATGTATGTGGCTGCCTGTGTGTGTGTGTGCATGCATGCGTGTATGTGGCTGCCTATGTGTGTGTGTGCATGTGTGTGGCTGCCTGTGCATGTGTGTGAGCATGCATGTGTGTGGGTGGCTGTGCATGCGTGTGTGCATACGTGCATGTATGTGGCTGCCTGTGCGTGTGTGCATGTATGTGTGTGGTTACCTGTGCGTGTGTGTGAGCATGCATGCATGTGGGTGGCTGTGCCTACATGAACATGTGTGTGTGTGCATTCATGTGGCTGTACATGTGTGAGCATGCATGCATGTATGTGGCTGCCTGAGTGTGTGCATGTGTGTATGTGGCTGCCTGTGCATGTGTGTGCATGAGTGCATGTATGTGGCTGCCTGTGTGTGTGCATGCATGCGTGTGTGTGGCTGCCTGTGCATGTGTCCCCGCGTGTGTGTGGCACATGGCTGCCTGTGCATGTGTGTGCATGCACATGGGTGACTGTGTGTGCGTAAGCATGCATGCATGTGGGTGGCTGTGCATGCGTGGGCATGTGTGAGCATGCATGCGTGTGGCTGTCTGTGCATGTGTGAGCATGCATGCATGTGGGTGGCTGTGCATGCATGGGCATGTATTTATGTCCATGTGTCAGTGGGAGTGTGCATGAGGCCAGTGTGAGGGCGGGGCCTAGGACAGGAGAGGTTGACTTGTTCCTCCGGCAACTGCCCTACAGTTCTCACTGATGAGCCACGAAAGCTTCTATGATGCGCTTGCTGACCTGCAGCTCTTTGTGGCCTGAAGTCGGCAGACAGTGGCCGGGATCCACTCAGGGCCCTGTGGCAGGCATATGGGGTCCCAAACGTGCCTGGCACTTGCATACATACTGGTCAAGGGCACTATCACCATGACCCTCAGGAAGATGCAATGATCCAGGCCCACATAAAGGCTTGAGGAGGTGAAGCCATGTGTCCAGGTCCCCAGGCTGGCAGAGGCAAGCGACATCCACACCAAGGCAGCTCTGGCCTGGATCCAGCCCCTCCCACCACCCGACGGGGGCTGACCAGCAGTGACACCGCCAAAGACCACCTCCATTCAGCAAACACTCGGACGAGGCCACAGATGCTGGGGAGGCTGGGGGATGGTGTGGCTGGTGTGCCCAGGAAAGGTGGCATCCTCAGGGCCACTCTTGCCATTTTCCTGGCCTCTGTACTGCTAGGGTCCCTCAGGAGGACCCCGCCAGCTCTGGACCCCAGGCCGGGCCCAGCCAGGGGCTCCACAGCAGCCCAGCCACACATCCCGAGCCTTGTCGGGGCCAAGCCTGGATGGGTGGTTCCGAAAATGCTCTCCCCAAGTGGAGCCGCCCCTGCACCATCTCCTACATTCCCTGCAACGCAGAGAGATGCTTCACGGAGGCAATAGGCTCAGCCATGCGGCCTCCGCAGGCTTACCCAGGAAGGCCCTTGGAGCTACACGCATCTTCCCCCGGGGCTGACTCATGCAGGGCTTGGGCCGCATGCCCTCTGCAGGCTCCGGGTGCTGGCAGGACACTTGCTGCTGTCAGCTGAGCCTGCCATGTTTGTGGCTCGGCCCTTCCTCACCTTCCGAGCGCCAGCATGGTGGCTCCAGGTCCCGCTAATTCCTTCCCCTCACTCCACCCAGGCAGAGGCCCAGCCACCCATGAGACTCCAAAGTTCAGAGCTGGGGGGCCTGCTGCCACAGCTCGTTAGGCCACAGCAACAGCTGGGCTCTGAGCCCCAGGCTGGCGGTGCCCTGAAGGCTGCCCACTCACAGGGCTGAGAAGGCAGCTGGGAGGTGGAGCTGCCTCCACTCTCAAGACACACAGGACCTGAGCCTTCCTGGCCCCTCTCTATGGCAGGAATGGGGAATCGTCTCCTGGGAGGGGCACGTATTCCCGGGAGGGTCTCACCCCTGGACCATGAGTTCTGTCTGGTGTGGGTATGATGGGCTCAGATCCCCGGGAGGGTCTCACCCCAGGACCACGCGCTTTGGTGTGGGTACTGTTGGTTTGTCCCTGACAAGTCTCATATTGAAATAGGATCCCCAGTGTTGGAGGTGTGGCCTATGGGGAGGAGGTGTCTGGGTCATGGGGTCACAGGCCTCACCCACCTCCTGGTACTGCCTTTGAGGGAACTAGTGAGGTCTCTCTCTTTGTTCCCATGAGAGCTGGTTGTTAGAAGGAGCCTGGCACCCCACCCCCTTGGCCTCCTGCCATATGATCTCTGCCCACATGGGCGGTTCCTCTTCCTCTCCTGCCATGAGTGGACGCAGCCTGAAACCCTAACCAGGTGCACACATGCCCACTTTTGAACTTAGCAGCCACCAGAATTGTGAGCCAAATACACTCCTTTTTCTCTAGAAACCACTCAGCCTCAGATATTCCTTTAGAGCAGCATAACGGGCAAAGACACCAGACAAGCCCATCCTGCCAGTTTCCACCGAGGCCCAACGCTGTGCCAGCCGCTACAGGTGCGTCGCGGAGAGGAGGAGGCAGACGTGAGGAAGGAGGGAGCCCTGAAACCGAGGCCACCTGTGCTGTTTTATCAGCTCACCATCGCTCAGCACCTAAGAAGCAGTGCTCACGGGCCCCACTTTGTACTTGGGGAGCTGAGGCCAGAAATCATTTCCCAGGGCCAACCTGCTGCCCTAGAGGAGTCTGGACCCTGCCTGATGCCCACGTTCTCATTTTTCTTGGGGACGTGCACAGCCTTCCTGTCTGGGAGTTCCGCAGTCCATGCAACAGTGAGAATGCGGTACCCCGGCGGGATCAGACAGACGCCAGCAGCGGGCTCTGTGCGGGACCCCGGCGGGATCAGACAGACGCCAGCAGCAGGCTCTGTGCGGGACCCCGGTGGGATCAGACAGACGTCAGCAGCGGGCTCTGTGCGGGACCCGGGCGGGTCAGACAGACGCCAGCAGCGGGCTCTGTGCGGGACCCCTGTGGGATCAGACAGACGCCAGTAGCGGGCTCTGTGCGGGACCCCTGTGGGATCAGACAGACGCCAGCAGCGGGCTCTGTGCGGGAGCCCGGTGGGATCAGACAGACGCTAGCAGCGGGCTCTGTGAGACAGCCCGGCGGGATCAGACAGACGCCAGCAGCGGGCTCTGTGCGGGAGCCCGGTGGGATCAGACAGACGTCAGCAGCGGGCTCTGTGCGGAACCCTGGCGGGATCAGACAGACGCCAGCAGCGGGCTCTGTGCGGGACCCCGGCGGGATCAGACAGACGCCAGCAGCGGGCTCTGTGCGGGACCCCGGTGGGATCAGACAGGCGCCAGCAGCGGGCTCTGTGCGGGACCCCGGCGGGATCAGAGACAGACGCCAACAGCGGGCTCTGTGCGGGACCCCGGTGGGATCAGACAGGCGCCAGCAGCGGGCTCTGTGCGGGACCCCGGCGGGATCAGAGACAGACGCCAACAGCGAGCTCTGTGCGGGACCCCGGCGGGATCAGAGACAGACGCCAACAGCGAGCTCTGTGCGGGACCCCGGCGGGATCAGACAGACACCAGCAGCGGGCTCTGTGCCACCTCCTTGCCCACCCAGCCTCCTAACCTCCCCCAGCTGAGGTCCGGCAGACGCAGCAAGGATGAGCAGAGGGAAAAATGGGTGCACAGAAGCGCCACCCCGGGCCGGCACAAGGAGGAGGGGCGCGGGGTTATTTCTGCTTCCCAGGAAGGCTGTTGTACAAAAACATTTTTCTATAGCTGTACGATGTGCTTGTGCTTTAAGCTAAGTGTCATACAAAATAAATGTTAATAGTCTGGGCACGGTGGCTCACACCTGTAATCCTAGCACTTTGGGAGGCCAAGGCGGGAGGATCACCGGGTCAGGAGATTGAGACCATCCTGGCCAACATGGTGAAACCCCGTCTCTACTAAAAGCACAAAAAAATTTAGCTGGGTGTGGTGGCGCATGCCTGTAATGCCAGGTACTCGGGAGGCTGAGGCAGGAGGATCGCTTGAACCCGGGAGGCAGAGGTTGCAGTGAGCCGAAATCACGCCACTGCACTCCAGCCTGGTGACAGAGCGAGACTCTATCTCAAATAAATAAATAAAATTAAAAAGTTTATAAACTCAAAAAGTTACAGCAAATTTTATTATTATTATTATTATTATTATTAGAGATGGGATCTCACTCTGTCACCCAGGCTAGAGTGCGGTGGCGCGATCATAGTTCGCCGCAGCTTCTAACTCCTGGGGCTCAAGCAATTCTCCCACCTCAGCCTCTGGAGTAGCTGGGACTATAAGCAGGTGCCACCACACCTGGCTAAGTTTTAAATATTTTGTAGACACAGGGTCTTGCTATGTTGCCAAGGCTGGTCTTGAACTCCTGGGCTCAAGTGATCCCCCCACTTCAGCCTCCCGAAATGCTAGGATTACAGACATGGGCCACTGTGCCCAGCCATTCATTTATTATTGAAGAAAAGAAAAATATTTTTAATAATTGAGTGTAGCCTAAGCTGTACGGCATTTATAAAGTCTCCAGTTGTGCACAGTAATGTTCTAGGCCTTCACACTCACTCACCTTCATTCACCAGCTCACCCAGAGCACCCGCCAGCCCTGCGAGCTCTGTTCACGGTAAGCGCCCTATGCAGGTGCACCATATTCCACCCTTCACACATCATGTTTATGGCACCTTTTCCATATTTAAACACGCACAGACATGCAGATGCTTAGCACTGTGCCACGGTGGTCTATGCATTCAGCACAGTCATGCACTGCACACTTTCACAGCTTGGCAGCAGCCAGCTAAACCATGCGGCCCAGGGGTGCGGGAGGCCGCACGGCCCAGGCTTGTGTAAGTCACTCTAGGAAGTTCCTGCAAAGACAACACTGCCCAACAGCACATTCCACAGCATGCATCCCTGTCGTCCGGTGAAGCGAGACCGTACTAGACTTACACGTATACACACAGGTGAGTGCTGAGTATCCCTTATGGGAAACGCTTGGGATCAAGTGTCTGGGATTTCTGGTTTTTCCGGTTGTTGGAATATCTGTATTACATGCCTACTGGTTGAGTAAGCATGTCATGCAAATATTCATCCCTAAGCTGAAAATCTGGTATCGGAAACGCTCCATTAAGCGTTTCCTTTGAGTGACAGATCCACAATAAAAAAGCTGTGGATTTTGGAACATTTCCGATTTCAGGTTTTCGAATCAGGGAAGCTGGACCTGTGTATCTTTCCCCCTCATCCATACGACAAACCTGGTAGGTCGACATAGCCACAGGCCTACTGCGCTGAATGGTGAAGTCACGCACAGTGGTGATGCCGGGTTTGCACAGTTCCGGAATCTGTGCCGTCCACGCCTCTGGCCCTGACGCCCACCCTGCAGGCCTCTGAGCTGGGGAAGGCCCTGGACAGCGAGGAACGAGAAGCCTGCTGGAACCAGTGTGTCTCCCGGACCCCAGAAGTTCACGGTTTTGCCCCAAACTGCATTTGCTCTGTGCCCCCAGCCTGGTCACTCCACTTCTTCTTACCATTGATTTTCTCCCTCTCATAACAGGAGGCTTCCTTCCCTGGGTCTTGAGAAGAGGGGAAAAGGGAGGTGGGGAGAACTCCGTGAGAACCACTGGGAGGAGTGCAGCTGGAATGGAGAGACCAGGAGCTGAGCCTCCCCACTCCAGGCCCAGGCAGGGTATGGCCTTCCCAGGAAGCTCTAGGGACGCTGGAATCTCTATCTCCTCTCAGGAGGGAGAGGAGCAGAGGCAGCAGGTTCCCGCTGGGAAGAGCTGGAGCTGAGATACGCCTGCCTTTCCCCCAAACGGCAGCCCAGGCAGCCAGCTCCCTCCACCCACGCGGCAACAAGAGGCTTGGTCCCGGCTGGGATGGGAAGTCCCGGCTGGGATGGGAAGCAGAGCGGCGGGGGACTGTGCAGCAAACCCTCAATTATCCCAGCACACATCTGTGGAACCCGCTCAACTGGAAACGGGCTCGGCTATTTCTAACTCTGTCTGCAGCCCCCTTTCTGCCTGAAGAATCATTTGGGGGAAAATCAGATAAATGAATGACGTGGCCAGGAGGCTGGGGTTTCGCGAGATCTTTTGGGAGCACAGGAGCCACGTATGCCAGCCCCCAGCTGGAGTGGGTGGGGCAGGGGCCTGTCTCCCTGCTCTCCCTGCCCTCCCACACTGGCCTCTGCCCTCCATGGCCCTATCTCAGGAGGGCAGCTCAGGGAAGACCCTCCTGGGCACACCTAGTGATGCTCAGCGCCCTGGGGATGCCTTTCTGAAGCCAAGAGGCCAGGGTCAGGGCCCCCAGGGAGCACCCAGACCACATTCCTCATGACAGATGGGAAACTGAGTGTCACAGGAGCGCAGTGGCCTGGCCAAGGCTGCACACCAGGGTCAGGAGCTGCCTGGGACAAGGTGACTGCAGAGTGTCTCTTATCTCTCCTCTGGACAGTGGAGACTGAGGCCACCGCCGCATGGCCCCAAGGAGTCAGTGACCATCTGCAGGCAGAGGTGCCAACATGAGCCCTGGCCCTACAGGTTGGCTGCTGTCTGTTCACTGTTTATCTCTTCCCTTTTGCTCCACTGAAACCTGTTTTTCTGTCTGTCTGGCAGAGCCCTAGAGCGCCCTCTCCATAAGCCAGGCCCTGAGCTGGGGGCATGGAGCTGCTGCGAACAGTACAAGTGCCTCTCCTGTCACCAAGCATGGTGTCCTGGGTACAAAGGAGGCAGGAATGACAGGTGGATGGGGCAGGACTGATGCTGATCTCCTGGTCAGAGCTCCTGCCAGAAGACTTGGCAGCTCTAGCGCTGTCCTCTTGGAACCCAAGGGGGAGGATTTCTCAGGAGGCCAACAGCCTCACCCAGCGAAGGGCAGCTCGGAGGAGGACTTGGGAAGAGTCGGCTTACAGGGAGCCTTTGAAAGCTCGAGTGTTGCAGGCCGTCCAGAAGGTCTGCAGGGACTGGGACACACAGGGCCAGCAGAGCTAGTCACAGCTCTGGGAGAAGCACGGTGCACCGTGGGCTGGAGCTGAACCAGCCAACAGGGATCCTGGTGCAACATGACCCCTCCCCAGCTCCACAGGCGGCACTTATGAGACTCGCCTCTTGCAGCCTCTGAAATGAGCCACAGTTACTTCTACTCAACAGGTGAGGAGACTGAAACGGGGAGGTGAGGCTGCATGCCTAGTGTCAGCCCTTATGAACATGCTCTAAAGGCCCATATCCTTCCAGCAGGAGATCCCTCCACATCAACCAGATGGGGTGCAGAAAGGTCTGGGAGGCCCGAGCCCTCCAAAGTGGGGAGGGGGCAAGCAGGGTGCTGGGTGCAGCTGTCAGCAGGGCACGTCGGCTGGGCAGGACAGAGTCTGGAGTGGGAGGAGGAGTGGGAGAGGGAGGAGGAAGAGTAGGAGGAGAGGGTGGGGGTTGGGTGAGGCTGGGGGAAAGAGGCTGTGAAAGGAGGCCTGGGAGAGAAAGGGAGCAAAAAGCATCTTTAAGAACCAGGCGCCCAGCAGTGGGGAAGAAACACAGGAGGGGCACGGTGGAGGGACACACTTAGGCACCCTGAGGACCCTCAAAGGACAACTAACCCAACGGAATAAAACCTCCGGCAGAGTCGCCTGTCAGGAAAAACACAAGGTGGCAGGTGTCCCAGGAGGGAAGCCAGCGGAAGGGTCCCACGTCTGGGGAACCCAGGGGGGCTTCCTGGAGAAGGCGTCTACAAGCGAGCTGGGCCCAGATGAAAAGGATGGAGCAGGTGGGCCTTAGTGCTGGGGTTCCAGGGACAGATGCAGGCACAAGTTGGCAGCTTCTTCCTGCGGGGACTTCACTGCTCAGAAATGAAACTGATGGACCAAGGTGGGGTCTCGGCAACCACGATGGGTGTGCCAGGAACATGGACCCACTTACTCTTGTGGGTCAGACATAACTGTACCTGCCTTACAGATGAGGCAGAGGCCCAGCCGGCACCCCCCAGCAACAGCTGCACTTGGGCACCAACCCACACGCTCACCTAGAGTCAGCCCCCTGCCTGGGTTGCCCAGAGCTCCCTGTGCCAGGCCCACCCCAGGGCTCTCAGCCCTGCCTGCAAACACCAACTTGTAAAGCCCTTCCATACTTTACTTAATCTCCCTGATCCTGTGAGCTTCAAGCACGAAAACACAGTGCATGTTACACATGGGGAAAGTGCATAAGCTAAGAGCAACCTCGTTCCCTGACACTGTCCACCTGAGCGAGCCCCCGGGACACGGCCCAGAGCAGGCATGGTGGGCAGCCGGGAGGGTGGGGAGCGGGGCCTCTGTGGGCACCAGGCCTTGCTGGTGGAGCACTGGGCCAGTGGACCGTCTGTCCTTCCAGAGGTGGCTGCCTCAGCTCCATGGCTTCTGACCCAGCACACCCAGCCCTCAGGGCCACAAAGTCACATTCACACAGGCCTTGGGCCAGGACAGGCCATGGTCCAGAAGGTCAGGTCAGACCAGGCCTGCCACTGGAAAGAAGGGCCAGCAAGGGCTGGAGCATGGGCAGTGAGGGGGCGGCCTGTGGGGGCGCCAAGGCTCCAGATCACAAGGGTCTAGGAAGGCGGGCGGGACGCCTGGCAAGAGCTGCGGGGCCCAGGCCACATCCCTGCAGGAACCGCGGCTCCTCGGGGCAAGCCAGGCCTCCCGTACGCTGTGTGTCCTTCAGGTCTGGGGCAAGCAGGGCTGGGGAGCTGGCCAGCTCCTGGGCTCTCTGTCCGCCTGCCTCCTCCTCCTGGGGCCCCCTTCCTGCCTCTCCCTGACCTCAGGAGCCTGAGGGCTGAGAGGGCTCCAAGGTGGGGAGGAGGGCACGGGTTCCTGCCCAGGCCGTGGGGGCTGAAGGCCCGGCCACTGGCAAGCTGAGGCCGGCCCAAGCCTTCTGCTCTCAACATCCTGCCATGGCCAGGATCCCGGGCAGGGGGACGAGGGCCGAGGGAGCTGAGATGCTAGCTCGAGCAGGGAGAGCGGCAGGGCCTGTGCTCGAGGGTATGACGGGGATGGACCTGGTGTCCAGCAAACCTGAGGACTTCAGGCAGGGCTGCACTTCAGAAGCCCATGCAGGCCTTACAGTGGTCAAGAAGCTACTTGCTGATGGTGTTTTTTAAAAGTGACACAGGAGCACACACAATGGAACCCCAGGCTCCCGAGTTCCCACGTGTAAACAAACATGCCTACGCACATACCTACGTATAAAACACCGAAAGGAAACACGGCAAAGCAGGACAGCGGCTGCCTTTCGCGGGAGGATGACGAGTGGCTTGCTTCCCTCTTTTGGATTTTCGACACTCTAAACAGAAAACACTGTGGAGGGTGCCCCAAGGTTCCGCTGGAGTTAGTCTTCCTAAGATCATCGCTTCAACTACAGCACGCGCAGGGATCCGGGGAAAACGCTGTTTCTTAATTTGTAAATGTTGATGTAACGAGTGATATGTCAAGTAATAACTGTTCGTGATACACCTTTATTAATACCTAATCATTTTCAAAACCCATGGAATTTCTATAATGCATTAAACACCTCTGTGAATTGTTCAAAGTATACAGAATTATACAAAAGCAAAGAAGTACATTTCTGATAGCTTATTTAAAGACTTGGTGTGTTTTTATTATTCAAAGGTTTGAGAGTTTCAAGAGTATAGAAATGGATGAATGTGATCTGAGAAGCAGGAAATCCAGAAGTAATGCAGAGCAAGCCTGGCGCAGTGCCCCTGTGCAGCGCAGGCTGTGAAGATGGGCGGGTTGTGCCCCCGTGCAGCGCAGGCTGTGAAGACAGGCGGGTTGTGCCCCAGTGCGGCGCAGGCTGTGAAGACGAGCAGGTTGTGCAGAAGGAGCAGGAAGAACCGGGCTAAGGCACAGCTCACTGCTGTGAGATGCTGACGGATATGCGTAGGCCGCACTGGGTACAGCTTTTATACAAATGAAAGTCGGTTCTCGGTTCTATAAAGACGCGCAGAGGCTGCAGACTGCAGGCTGTTTAGATGCCCGTTCCAGACCACAGCAGTCCCAGGTGGGGCCCGTCTCTGCCTGTCCTGATCTCCCACAGCCACCGCCCTCTCCACCCTTCCTGAAGCTGCCACATGCTAAGACGGGGCCGCGAGGTCATGCCGGGGCCACAATGCCACACCAGGCCGACAGCACCATCTTCACGAACGGGAGGTTAGCTCACTGGGGCAGTGATGAACAAGCCCTGTCGCCCTGGGTTTCCAGCTGCTGGAGGTCCGTGTGGGGCCACCTCCACCCTGAGGGTCAACATGTAACACCCCGATTTCTGCTACCAGACCCTGCTCGCCCGAGGACTCTTCATGTCCACAACGGCAGACCCAGTCCAGCTTCACCAGCAAACCAGAACAGCGCCTGCTGGCTCACAGGACTCAAGTGTGGAGATGCGGCCGGCTCTCCTTTCCTCTTCTAGTCTATCTACCTTGCCCTGCGCTGGCCTCTGGCCACTGTCCCACTGCGCAGCCTGGCGGCTTGGAAGGCGCCCCCTGCCCCGGCCCCACATGGACTTCAGTCCTCCCCAGGCACTGCTGCCTCTGGACACACTGACACACGGCTGCGGCTGCAGCCCTCATGGAACGAAGCCCAAGTCGCGACAGACAGAGTCCGAGAAAGTCAGGGGGCAGCCCAGGGCCTTCCGCACCCAGGGGGTCCGGGGCTGCAAAGCCACATAGGGTTGGCCCAAGGCTGAGAAGCCCCAGGTGGTGATGAGGACGGGCCAGTGCACCTCCTTCCCGCCCAGCCCTCCACACCATCCCCTTTGGATGTGAGGCTGCTCCTCTGCCGAGGGCTACGGTTGGATCTCCCTGTGGGAGGAGACAGAGAGTGAGACAGCCAGAGAGCCGTCGCACACAGGACCCACCTTGAAGATGAGGCAATCGCCCGGGTGCTCGGCGTACAGTGAGGTCAGCCGGTACTGGTTCTCTGTGGTGATGTCGATCTGGTAGCCGGTGAGTGTGTAGCAGGCCTTGCGGAACTCCTGAATCTTGGTCTGGAAAACCTCCTTGAGCCGCTGGTTCTTCAGCTCGGCGCTCTCCACCTGCTTCTTCAGCTCTGCGGGAGGGACAGAAGGAGACAGTGAGTGCAGCACTAGGCCGGAGGGGTGGGGACCTGGGAGCGGCCAGGGCAGGGAGGAGGCTGAGTACAGGCGGGAGTGACGGCTGCCCAGGGACACAGCAGGTCCCCGTGTCACACCAGCCAGCCTCCATCGGCACGTGTGAGGAAACAGGAGTGAGGGGTGAGCTGATAAAGGCTGACCCTCTGGTGGTGGTGATAATAAAGTTACTGCATTAAGAACGGTAACTATAAGAGCCAGACTACGAGCAGCCCGGGCCCCCCCACAGGGACCAGCCCTCGGCTGGCAGAGTGACAACACCTGGAGCCACCCCAGTCACTGCCAGGAAGCCACAGGATCAGGCATGACTCGGGGGTCACTGCCAGGAAGTCACAGGATCAGGCATGACTCAGGGGTCACTGCCAGGAAGCCACAGGATCAGGCATGACTCGGGGTTCGCCTGCCCCAACACTCCAGCGATTTAGGCGAGAACCCTGTGAGGAGCTGGTGCTGAGGATGTGGGTCCCAAAGTGAAGGCCTGGGCCGCCACGCCGCCCAGTGATCCTGACCATCCGTTCCCAGGCTGCCGCCTGGGTCCTTTCTGAGGTTGGACACCTGCCCCACAGGAGCCAGCACCGAGAAACAGGGAGGCAGGCAGGAGGCCACCTGGACGTTCCAGGTCCTACTGCCCCAGGGCTTTACCTGCCAGCCACCTCTGAGGCCAGGCCATCGTGAGATGACAGGCGGCACCCCCAGGCCCACTGCCCTGACATGGCTCTAAGTGACCATTCAGGGTACAGCCCCGCGCCCCGCCCGCCAGGGTTTACGGCTGCTTGGGGAGGAACCGCTGAGCAGAGCCATCAGGAGGATAACAGCGATTATCATGAATCTCTCACCCGAGACGCCTTCCAAGTAATTAAACCTCGATTTATCCCCCCGTTAATTATCAGGACTGGCTCCACTTAGACGCACACAGAGCCGTCCCCTAGGCCAGGTGCTTCCCAGCAGTGCTGTCTGGAGCTGGCGATGGGGAGCCCTCCAGGGCCCTGGGACTGCTCGAGGCGGGAACGGGAGCCCGCTGGACCCTCTCCTGCAGGCCACGGGAGCTGGGCCAGCTGCCAACCTCCCTCCACTATGATGAGGGACTGAATCACAGGACTGGTGTAGGCACCCACATCCAGGCACGGGATGGTCAGCTCCCTGGCTAGGCTGAGAAAGAGGACGTTGAAGTCAACCACGGCCACATGGTTTGAAAGAACAAGGGTTCCTACTCCAGGCAGTGCCCGGGGGAAGGCTGGTCCTGAGTTAGAGATGGGTCTGAAGGCCCCAGGAAGGGTGTGGAGTCCCCCACAGTCCACTCTGGGGGAGTGCGAGGGAAGGTGCAGTGTGAGTGCCTGCTGGCCAGGTCACAGCGAGTGAGAGAGGGGCTGCTGGGGAGTTTGTGCACAGCGGCCCGAAGAGGCTCTGATGGGCCAGTTTAAGGTGGATGATGCAGTCCAGGTTGCTTCCTGGAGGTGAGCAGGGACAGGGGAGCCAGGTGCAAACGAGAAGCCCTCAAGTTTGCAGAGGAAGATGGAGAACGCGGGAGGGGCCGCGGTTCCAGCTCGGCTCTGCCTCCCCGACCTGTGACCTCGAACCTACCCCTTCACCCCATCTCCCAGGACTTCTGCCTGCAACACGGACACAGGCAGGCAGCAGCCTTCAGAGGCGTTAGGCCAGATCACGCACTGGAGGCCACCACCGAGAGCGCAGGGCCGCTGGGCACCCCTGATGGCATGAGCTCAGTCGAGCAGCACGTTCCGAGTGCAAGCTCACTCACTGCCTGGCTATGACAGCTATGAACACGATCCGATCCCCAATCCACACACAAGGACACCCAGGCTCACGGAGATTGGAGATTCGCTGCTTGGCTGTAAGAGCAAGGGCGCTGCCTGCCATGGGTTCTGGAAGGAGCAGCAGTGCAGGGCCCATGTTAGCGGCATCCGGATGTCAGGGGCTGAGAGGAGATGGGGCCTGTACCACCACAGGCCTGTCAGCAGAGGGGCCCTGGCACCCGTCCACCTGTGGGATGGCAGCATTGGCACTGATTCGGCCCTCGCCCCGACCTGGCCTCCTCCCTCCGTCGCTGGCAAAGACAGCCCTGGGGGACACTGTTATTCCACAGGCCAGCCCCTCCAGTAGGACGAGGCCTGGGGCCCTTGATGAATCGAGCAATGAGGCTGTGAAATTTGAAGGTTAATTGGCAGTTCTGACCCCAATACTCTTCCCTGCATCCCTCGGCTGATCCTCCCGAAGACGGGGCTGTTGGTAGCAGGAATTGCCACATGCGGAAGGAAGAACGCAGAGACCGCATTTCAGAGGCCATATTTCACCCTAACATGGCCTGTGCTGCCTTTGATAGATCTCAGGCGTCCAAAGGGGAAGAATTAGATTTTGATAATAAATGCAGCCTGACTTTGGAGGAGGAAACAGCCCTGTTTTCCGATAGACCTCAAAGCTGCCTGTGTCGCTCACAGACGTTTGGAAGTTCTGGGGCTCCGGGCTGCGTTGCCCACCCATGGCAGGTTGGCATGAGGTCCCAGGGTGAGGAAGGCGGTGTGTGGGGCTCCCTCTCAGAGGCGAGACCACCACCCATGCGGCTGGGAGCAGCAGGGGCCACTGCACTCACTCCTGGGGCCACTCTCTCACCCTCTGACAGCCAAACCCAGGGCCCTGGAGGGGAAGGGTCCTTCCTCCATGCCACACAGCCCCTCGGAGGCGAGGGGGCCCTGACCCCGGTCTCCTGTCCAGGTAGGGAGGGGTCCATCCTCCAGACAAGGCTGCCTCGACGGAGTCCGTTCAGCTTGGGGCAGATCAAGCCAGCGTTCTGACCCCCCCCTTTATCTCTGTAGTTCAGTGGCTTACATCAACGTGAATGAATAATTCACACGATGGTTTGGATTAAATAAATAAAAGATGGGTTTTCCGCCTTGGAGATGTCATCTCTTTCTTGCTGGTTGCTCTCACGTGGTGTCCTCCCAAGTGAGCCAAGAGCCCGGGGTTCCTCTGGACTGGGTTCTGTGGGCCTGGATCCTGGGCAGGCTCCCCCCAGAGTCCCCAGAAGCCAGTGGCAGAGACCCCAGGGTGAGAGGCGACAGCTCTGTGCCCGACCCCGTCCTGTGGGACCACACAGGCACTGCCCGGGCTGTTCTCAGGCCCGACCTGCAACAGCAGTGCATGGGCTGAGGCGAGGCAGTGATGCGGCCTTCAGCGCTCCAGGCCCCCGTCCCCCGCCCAGCCCGGCCTGCTGTGTGCCCAAGGCCTGCTGTGCCAGGGGTGCCCAGAGATGGAGTCCAGCTCTGCAGCCCTGCTCTCTGGGGTAGCCCCGGCAAGGCTTTTAGGCCCTCCCCGCTGGCCTCCAGTGCTACCCCACGCTTAGAGCCAAACTGTAAGGAGGCCTTGAGCCCAGCCCACCCACAGCCCTGGCTCCTGCCTTCCCTGCCTGGGGACGTTGAACTCTGGCCACACTGACCAGGAGCACCTGCCTAGGAAGCAGCAACTCCCCTCTGCCTAGACGCCGGCCCTCCTCAGGCCCCTCCTCCACACCCCTGGGAACCCTGCTCTGGGCAGAAGCGGCCCTCTCAGAGGTACCTGCTACCACCTTGCAGGGACGCAGGGGCACAGGCCTGCTGCTGATGGGCTCTCAAGGCCTCGGCGAGGGGCAAGAGAGGAAGGAGAACGGCAGGTGATCAAGTGGGAGTCAGAGAGGATACGGCGGCAGCTGCCCAGGGCCCGGCCCAGTGGGGTGTCCCAGGGCGCTGAAGGCATCCACGACACTGGTGCCTGAACAGCCACCCCCTCACCACATTAGCCCCACACCTGCCTCCTCCTGGAATCACAGGAAGCAGCTGTGAAGAGGCCAGAATAAAAATAAATTGTGCTCCATTACGTAAAGGCTAACTAGCGGGAAAGAGAGGCTTTACAGCACTGAGGGCCGGGATGTCAGGATAAAGGAGCATTTACAGCACTTATCTCAAGAGGCCCAGTTCACAGCCTGAAACGCAAAGAATGCTTCTACCTTGGCAGGGCAGGGAGAGCCAGCACACAGCTGTGATCCACGGGGACGGGGACAGAGATGCCAGGGCCCAGGCCTTTCAGAAGGAGGGAAAAGGAAAACGCGGTACTTTTCTCTACATCCTCTTTACTCCTTCGAGTGTTATGGGGCACATGCAGATGAAAGCAAGCAGAGAACCTTTTAAAGGTACCAACGGATCTTAGGCAGCCCCAGGGCACTGCCTGTCCACTTCTGCCCTTCCCTGGGGCCTGAGCTATACTCATGTGGAACCAGGCCAGGTGGGCTACGTGAGCCTCAGGGTGCGGGGAACCCTGTCTCAGGCTCCAGCCTTGCTGTGCGACCTGCAGTGGGAAGAGGACCCAGCACCACCCCCACTGTTCCAGGCAGCGAGGACGCAGTGGCCTATAGAAGACGCTCTTGCGGAATTCATGATTGATCAAGCACTGTTCCAGGCAGTGAGGACACAGTGGCCTATAGAAGACGCTCTTGTGGAATTCATGATTGATCAAGCACTGTTCCAGGCAGTGAGGACACAGTGGCCTATAGAAGATGCTCTTGCGGAATTCATGATTAATGAAGCACTGTTCCAGGTGCTTGGAACAGCTCTGTGGGCCTGGGCTCTGTGACCTCCCTCTGGGACCTCTCCCGTGAGTGAGGCCGGCCTGACCCCCATCTGCGTCCTAGGATGATTTTAAGAGGAGCCTGGGGCTGGGCACAGTGGCTCACACCTGTAATCCCAGCACTTTGGGAGGCCAAAGCAGGCGGATTATCTGAGGTCAAGAGTTCGAGACCATCCTGGCCAACATGGTGAAACCTTGTCTCTACTAAAAATACAAAAATTAGCTGGGCATGGTGGCACACACCTGTAATCCTAGCTACTCGGGAGGCTGAGGCAGGAGAATCGCTTGAGCCCGGTAGGCGGAGGCTGCAGTGAGCCGAGATTACGCCACTGCACTCCAGGCTGGGCGACACAACAAGACTCCATCTCAAAAAAAAAAAAAAAAAAAAAAAAAAAAGAGCCCGGGCCTAGCTGTTTGGTACCAAGCACCCGCAGGCACCCAAAGGCACTAGGCAGCTCTGCCCTGAGGAGACCAGCCCCTACACAGCTGAGGCAGCTGGCCCACGTGGGAAGACCCCACAGGAGGAAGAGACGCCAGCCCTGGTGCTCCCACAGGGTCCCCCAACCCCAAGCAGCCTCTTCCCAGGCTGGCCTCGGTTGTCTGTGCCAACACCTCTCCTGCTACCCCGTCCAGGATAACCGCGGCCATGCAGACAGATCTCCATGCTTCCACAGCAAGACTTGGGCTGGGGCAGGGCTCTCTTCCGGGGTATTCATACCCTGCTGGATGCCCTGGCCTGGCTGTCACTGCAGCTGCATCTGGCCCTGGCCTGACCTGATCCCAGCCCCGCCCCGGTCCCAGCCCCGCCCCAGGGCCCTGAGCCGCCCTCCCTTTCCAGCTGCCTCTCCTGCACCCTGCTTCTCCATCGCTCCAGCCTCTGGCTCTTGTTCTCCGCACGCTCTTTTCCTGCAGGGCACGGATTGTGGCACCCACAGAGCTGTTTCAGACACCTGGGCCTCACGCTGTTTCCCTGTGGCGCACTCTGAGCTCAGGTGGGCTGGGCCAGGCCTGTGTGTCACTGTCACTCCTGCCCTGCACCCGAGAACCCGGAACATGGAAGTGTGCGACGGGCACGTGCTGAACACGCAGGTGAGTGAAGCCATCACCTGCTATAGCCCTGAGCTCCTGCCCCTGCGCAAGCTTCACAGTCGGCTTAACCACAAGCAAGCACACACACAGCAGACGGGACACACACACCTACCGCTGAACGTCCGTTTATCCCCGAACACGTGTGCGTCTGTCCCTGAACATACAGCCTTCCCGTGGCCTCCGAGGAAAAGCCCTTAAAATCAAGGCAGGCCGAAGAGAGGCCGTGCCACTGCCCCGCCCCCAAGCCCCCACTCCCATCCCTGCTGTGGCTAACAGGGTCACTGTGAGACCCGGGGGTCTCCAGGGGCTTCAGCCTGTGAGGGGACGGTGAGGGCACCCATGGCCTCAGAGCAGCTCCCAGCTGCTCAGCCCTTGCCACGCCTCCATCCCCACCATCTCCCCACCGCCACCACCTTGCCCCTGTCCCATGGTCCCCCAGCTCCTGCCCCTGACCTGAACCGGTGCCCCAGTGAGGAGCTGGCCTGGGTCTGGACCCTGCACAGCTGCCACCGAGGACCCCAAGCCCCAGACCCTGCAGCAACTCTCGGTTTAGGGACTGGAGGCAGCTTCGGAAATTTTCCTTCAGGGACTCACGGCAGAGCCATTTTTCTTTCTAAATAATGAATAAAATACAGTTAACCAATGTTGGGATTTTCAGGCTTTAAAAAACCCACAAAAAGGGACTAATATTTCATCATTAAACAAGGCAGCCCCTGAGGCCCAGGCCAAGCCAGGAGGATAATTCTACTCAGTGTAGGCCTGGCCCCGCCGATGACGGCGCCACAGGGCCAGGAGGAAGGCAGTGATTCCAGGCTCCACACACTGCCTGCGCATTCATGGACAAGTCACCTCCCCTCTGTAAGCCCCCTTTCCTCCCTGGGTGTGGCGGGAGTAGGGGTAACATCACCTGCCCCCGGGTCAGTAAGACAGTGGAGGCGAAAACCCTCTCGGCAATAACACGTTCCTCTTAACAAAACACATCCCTGTGTCGTCAACAACCACTTGGCTGTCTACGGACGTCACAGGTGCTCGGCGCGGGATCTGAGCAGCAGGCCTGAGTCCAGGTGTGGAGTGAGGGGCAGTGTGGTCTGGGCTGCAAGAACACCCAGATCACCTGAGCGTGGTCCGGACTGACTCCGGAGAGACAGGGCGACCGCCCCGGCCCCCGCAGAGTGTGGCCCCCTCAAGAGGCGGCAGCCCGTGGCCCCAGAGCTCACGAGTGAGTCCGGCCAGGGCCACCCTGCAAGGGTGAATGAAGGCTCTTGGCGGACATGGGTGGCCAGACAGTACGTTTGCCCACACACGGTCCCAACAGTGTAGCACAGCCTGGGCACAGCACCTTTCCCAGCTCAAAGGTTGGGATTCCAGCATGACAGGGCCAGCAAGTCTGTCCAGGCTGCTGCAGCTGGAACTGGGGACCACCTGGCTCAGGGCTGCAGCTGCCCTGCAACTCTCACGATCACACCCTTCAGCAGGTCCCTGAAGACGTGAGACAGGGAACATCGTCTGGAACCCTGCATGGCTGAAGGCATCTCTACCTTCAGGGCTGGTGGGTAATTTGGCCAGATGCAGAATTCCAGGCTGTATATACCCTGCCTTCAGTTGTTTTTTTTGTTTGTTTTTTGAGACAGGGTCTCACTCTGTCACCCAGGCTGGAGTGGAGTGGTGTAATCATAGCTCACTGCAGCCTTGAACTCCTGGGCTCAAGCCATCCTCCCACCTCAGCTTCCCAAGTAGCTGGGACCACAGAGGCACACCATCACACTGGGCTAATATACAGCTGGGACCACAGGGGCACACCACCACACTGGGCTACTATATATGTTTTTAGGGTCTTTCTATGATGCTCAGGCTGTTGTTGACCTGCGGGCCTCACGTATTCCTCCAGCCTTGGCCTCCCACAGTGTTAGGATGACAGGTATGAGCCCCACAACTGGCCTCTCCTTCAGTGCTGAAGGCATCGCCCTCCGGTCTCAAGTGCTCGGCGCTGCTGTGGAGAAGCCTGAATCCGTTCTGACGTCTGGTCTTCTACAAGTGACTGGTTCTCACTCCCTGGAAGTGGCAGAGCCATGTCTCTGTTCTCAACATCATGAAACTCCCCCAGCACGCATTTCTCTCGTGACCCCCCACACACAGCCTGGCTCCCCCAAGTGTCTATTTCCCATCTCTCATTAGACGTCTCTCTGGCGGCGGCTGGGCGCTTGGCATGAGCAGCAGCCCTAGGGGGTCCTGCTGGACTGTTTCTGGGAGGCTGCCAGCAACAGCATCTCCAGATCTTCCCTCTGGGACAGGTCTGACGGGTCAGAGATGACTCTCAGATGCTCAGTGCCAGTGAGAACACGGGGCAGGAGGGAACATGCTCGGACTCGGAGTGGCAGGACCAGCCTGTGAAGGAGCCTGACACCGGGGTGGTTTATTAGTGGGTGACACAGGGGCCTCCACATCAGGCCCAGGCCTGACCTCGATGAGAGACGACCAAGGATCCCCTGCACGCTGTGGACACAAGAAGCCAGTTGAGGCCCAGGGCTGGGCGAGCCGCCCGAGTGTCCCTGCAGAGAGTACTCTGGGCCCTGGCAGGCGCTGGCAGCCCCGGTCCTGCCCAGGCCCAATGGCGAGCCATGCTTCCTGGGACTGAATTATTCATGTCTTGCAAACTTCTAAACTATTTCAGTTTTACATTTTTAAACATTTAATAATTAGGCATCAAATATTGATGCAATTTTATTAGCAGTCATGGGCACAGGGCATTGCAGTGGTTATGGCTGTGGGATTTGTATCCGGGTCCTGGCTGGCTCTGCAAGAGACTGTAGGAGGTGGGGACGCACCTATAGGCTGGCTGGGGCCTCCCAGGATGTCACACCGTTGAGAACCGTACCCCAGTATGGCCCATAGGACCCCACTTGCCTCATCTCAGGGGCTGCCTGCCTGACCCATATCCAAATTCCCGGAGACCAGCCTGAGGGGCTGGCAGGCATCATGGTCCCCAGGAACTGGCTTTGGCAACAGGAGGATGGGACGCAACCACCTGCCAGCCAGGGCCTGCTGCTGTCCCAGGAAGATGGTCACTTCAACTCTGCTGTTGCCAGAGGGCCCTTGAGACGCGGCCTCCATCACGAGCCATGAGTTCCCCTGCTGGGCAGAAACTGCACACTCTGCACCAGCGAGGAGACACTCGCCCTGGAATTACACACGGAGGAGCCGCTCCTGGGCCCACCGCCTGGCAGGCGCTGCCTGGGTGAGCTCTGTGCAGCTTTCAAACAGGGCACCTCTGTGTGATTAACGACTCACTCCGGCAAGCAGCTTGTCATCTTGCACACAAATGACGTGAAAAGACACCAGCAATTACAGCCAGCAGATTATGGGGTGGGAGAGTCCCGGGGTGACAGGCGGGCGCGGATATCATATTTGGAGAAGACTCCTCCCCCACCACTGAGAACAGAGCAACTGAACCCCAAGGGACAGCCCCACCCCGACACCAGGATCCACAGCCCCCATGGGGTCCTTCGGCAGCAGAGACCCAACAGAACCTTGGCGGAAGGAGGGACATTGGCTCCCGTGTCAGTGATCCTCTGGACACCCTGCATATGTGGGGGTACGTGGCACCTGCTGGATGGACATGGAGATGCCTGCAGGAGGCCAGGATCCAGCTCCACAATCTCTGGCCAGCAACAGATGAGGGACCCTGGCACCAGGACTTCAGGGAGGGCTGGTCGCTGCAGCCGTCCGACGCGTCAGCACAGGGCCACCTCTGCGACGCCAGCACCGTTGGGGACCCCTCAAACACCCACCGCGGGGCCAAAGCTGGAGCCCATGCTGGGCACTGCCCTGGGGGTTGAGCAGCTGTCTCCATTAGTCATTCAGGCTTCAGTTCAGAAACGCCTGCCCAGGACACTCCCACATTTGCTTTCTCCCTAGAGCTCACCAGCATCTGAGTTCGCGTGTTTGCCTGTGTCCTGGCCTCTCTTCCACCTGGAACACGTTCCTCGGGTGAGAGCCTGCTCAGGCTTTGAGTAGGTGCCTGTCCGGGGCAGGAACACACAGCCTCCGTGCACTCACCCCGGCCAGGCCCCGCCCTGGGGACCATGGCTATGTCTGTCCCCACCTTCCGGATGGGGAAACCGACGATGAGAAAGCAGGGAGAGGGCTCCCTGAGACGCCAGTCAGGCAGGATGTGGGCTCCAGCCTGGGGATGTGGGGCCACAGTGTCTCTCTCCTGACCCCCAACCCTGCACCCATCCCCTGACTGTACGCCCTGGCGGGGCCTGGTCTGGGCACATCAGTTCTACACGCAGCCTCAGCTACCTGTGCCCACAGCCCTGATGAGCCATGAGGTCTCATAACTGCAGGCGTGCCTCATGTGCTAAGTGCCACTCCCACAGTTCCCGCTCCTGCGCGGCCGCCTCTCCATCCATCCCCCACACCCCTTGAGCCAGACAACTTGGGTCGCCTTCGGCCTTCCTGGACTCAGCACTCAACACCCGCTGGCCACCAGGCTTCAACGCTCTGTCCTCACCAACCCTCCCTGGCACCACCTCTGTTCGGGGTCTTTCTTTACTAGAGTCCAAATTCTACTTCCTGTCACCCTCCTCTCCCTCCCCCTCAGGCCTCAGGGGTCTTTCTTTTGACGCAGAGCCCAGCTTCGGAAGGGGAGCACTGCCACCCGGCGCAGTCACTTGCGGAGTCAGAGCCCAGCTTCGGAAGGGAAGCGCCATTGCCCGGCACGGTCACTCGCGTGCACCCCAGGTGTTCTGCCCTCTGCCGCTACAAGTCCACAGCCCTCCCGGACACCCCAGGCACACTCAGAACGCGTGGTGCTCATTTCGGCTGCCACAATACGGCGGGCACATTTGCCTTCTCTCAGGGGACGATGTTCACCAGTGAACTTCTGCAAGGCCAGGCTCCGGCGTCACCTCCAGAGGCGGCCCCTCTTGGGCATCCCAACCCTCTCCAGTCCGGCGTCACCTCCAGATGAGGCCCCTCTTGGGCATCCCAACCCTCTCCAGTCCGGTGTCACCTCCAGATGAGGCCCCTCTTGGGCATCCCAACCCTCTCCTGTCCAGCATCACCTCCAGATGAGGCCCCTCTTGGGCATCCTGACCCTCTCCAGTCCGGCGTCACCTCCAGTGGGCATCCCAACCCTCTCCAGTCTGGAGTGACCTCCAGATGAGGCCCCTCTTGGGCATCCCGACCCTCTCCAGTCCGGCGTCACCTCCAGATGAGGCCCCTCTTGGGCATCCTGTCCCTCTCCCCTGGACTGGGTCTGCACCTCTGGTGCACACACACGCCTTTCCAGCTGCGGCCACATGCGCAGGGCCACCTCCCTCACTGTGTGAGCTGCCTGAAGGCAGGGGCTGGGCCTCAGCTGTCCAACCCGGCCCTCCATGCAGCTGCAGGGCAGAAGTGGTGGGAGCGGGCTGGGTTCCACATCCCCTTAGACACTTGTCGGTGGTCTGGGGGTTGACGGGAGCCACGGCCAAACCCGGAAGTCTGCAGGAGCACAGACAGCTGTCGGGATAGTTTCCTTCTGACCCAAAATCCTAAAGAGGGGGAAACTGGGGTAGCAGGGGTCCAGATGGTGGCAGGGGCCCTGCGTGCGGGTACAGACCCCAGAACCAGCCAGCTCTGCGTGTGTTAGCAGTGGAAACCGCATGCCCAGCCCTGTCGACTGGATGACGGATGGCCATCTGAGAGATGGACAGCAAATGGGGGCATGTCTGGCTCAAAAGGAAAACTTAACCTATCCTTTTGGGGAACATGAGCTGAGAAACTCTGGTAAAAGGAAGCAGTTGGGGTCAGAGGTGACTCCTCCTGTTTGTGTGAGGTGAGGCAGGCGGCAGGTGTGGGCACCAGGAGAGATGAGAATGGGTGGCCACTGCAGAGGCCGCAGGCCCTGCGCGGAGAGGCCAGCCCATGGAGAGCAAGGGGCGCCCATCCTCTCGCGGCTCCTCCTGGCACAGGCAGGGCTGCGGTCCCTGCAGCCGATGCATCAGAGCCACCGGGACCCTGTGCTCCCCGTCCCTGCACCAGTGGGAGAACGGTCTTCAGAGCACTTCCCTCTCATCCCACTGGCTCCAGGCAGACCCAGCCTCACAGGCTCACAGCCAGGGCCCCTGTGTAGGCAGGGAGCCCATCGCGCACGCACCTCCCAGAGCCAGAAACACTCCAGAGGGAGCAGTGCACCACAGCGATATCACAGCCAAGCCAAGATGTGACCACAGACCACGGCCGCCTCATCTGTTTCCAGAAGCTTCCTTCCAGGAACATGCCCAGCAGCTGGTCCGTGAAGAGAGGCCTGGGGTGGCGGCGGCGAGGTCCTGGGAGACGTGGGGGTGGGGCTGCGCGGGCTTCGGCCGCTTTGCATGCCACGTGCATTATTAATTTCCCACGGAAGCTTGCAGAGCCTCAGCTCCCCGGCAGGCGAGCCCCCTTTGAGAAGAGGGAAGCCTTTCCAGAGCTCATCTTTTATTGACCGGGTCATTTTCGAGTCAATCTGTCTGCTTCCGGCAAGACGAGAGTTTTAAATCTCCTGTCTTTTCCCCTTTTTGAGACGTGGCAGTCTATGAAAACCTGCTAATGTAGGCAGCGAGGCCTCGGATTCCAGATGTAATGAGCTCTTCATATAAGCAGGAGACTTGGGAAGAGGACATGGAACTGCTCCAGTAACTGCAGCAGCCAGAGAGAGGACTCCGGGAGGAGAGGTGCAAGGAGCAGGGTTCCGGGCGGGGTGGGTGCAGGGAGGACCCGAGTGCTGAGGAGCACTCCACCTGGAGGAGGGGCCTGGGGTGGCGTGGGGTGGGGGACCCATCAGGGCAGACGGGCTGTGCGTGAGGAGGAATCCGCGGGTGCACGCCTGGCCTGGAGAAGGGAATGAAGGGAGTGGGAACCGTCGGGGGAGCCTCTCTGAGGCCAAAGGCCTTACCTTCTAGGAGCTGTAGCGGCAGCCAGGCCCCTTGCTCCCCCAGGTCCTGGAGATGGCCCTGGCATCCTGGGGGTTGGTGTGCGGTCAGCAACCCGGGACCTCGCAGGGCGCTCTGGCTCTAGGGGTGGCGGGGAGGGGGAGCCCTTGGCTGACACCATGAGGGTTTCATGATTTACAGCTGCTATGTGGGGAGGGAGAGCAGCCCCCAGTGGCCTCTCCCCCAGGACAAAGCTGAGGCTGAGAGGGAAGCAGCTGGTCGAGGACACAGTGGAGCCGCTGGGGCTGCAATGCAGGCCATCCGGATTCTGTGGGGAGTGGAGGGGAGGCTCCCTGGCTGCCTCCACCATACAGACTTCACCCCTATGGGAAGAATTCTGCAGGAAACGCCACAGACTCAGTCACACCTCCTCACAGTTCCTCCTGGGCCCTGCTTGGAGCTCTGGGTGGCCACGCTGGAGGGGGAACACGCCACATCCTGCTGGACGCCACATGGCGGGAGGAGAGGGGAGACGTGCTCCCAGGGTAGCGTGGGCAGGTCTCCCCCACAGCACGCCTGCCCACCTCTCCTGCAAGCCCAGGCACCGCATCCAGGGCCCAGGCCCAACCCCACAATGGGGGATATACTCTCCACTCTGCCACACGGCCTCACTGGCTCTTCCCAGCCCCTGCCTGGCCAGTGGTGGCCTGGAGGCCTCAGGACCTGGGAGTCGGAAGGAGGAGATGGCGCTGTGATGGGCGGCAAGAGACCAGACACACATCAGGAAGCGGTGGCTATGCCTGGGCCCAGGACCGCACATGGAAAGGGACTCTGCAGATGTGTCCAGGGCAGGGATGGTGAGATGGCAGACGTTCCTGCATTATCCTGGTGGCCCGCTACAATCACGTGGGTCTTCACATGTCAGAAAGGGAGGCAGGAAAGTCGGCTAGAGATCTGAAGATGTGCGCTCCGGCTCTGAGGATGGAGGAAAGGCCATGTGCCAAGGCACGTGGGTGCCTCTGGGAGCCAGAAAAGGACAGATGTGGATTCTCCCCAGAGCCTCTGAAACGAACCGGCCCTGATGACCCCTGGCCTTTAGCCCAGGGAAACGTGTGACTTCCAGAACCTAAGATCACATCGTGTTGAGTTTTTGGGTTTTTTGAGACAAGGTCTCGCTATGTTGCCCAGGGTAGAGAACAGTGGTGCGATCACAGCTCACTGTAGCCTTGACCTCCCAGGCTCAAGCCATTGTCCTGCTTCAGCCTCCAGAGTAGCTGGGATTACAGGCAGGCACTACCACACCTGGCTAATTTTTTTTTCTAATTTTTTTTTTTTTTTTAGAAATGGGGTCTCACTATGCTGCCCAGTTTGGTCTCAAACTGAGCCTCGGGCAATCCCCTGCACCTGGGCCTCCCAAAGCGTTGGGATGACAGGCATTAGTGCGCGCCAGCCCTGCTGTGTTGAGTAACTCAGTCAGTGCTGGTTTGTCATGGCAGCAACAGGAGCCTCACATAGTGGCATCTAAGGTTAGTGTGGGCCTCCGATTTTCCAGAGCTGAGCCCTCCCTGCTGGGCCACAGAGCAGCAGGAACTGGGGTCTCACTGGGAGCAACCCTGGTGCCAGGGTCCTCAGAAACACTGCTCAGCTATTCATTCACTCAGCAGGTACGTGTGGAGAGGTGCGGGGTGTCTGGCATCACCCCAGGCCCTGAGGACACAGTATGTACGGAGAGATCAACCCCCTGCCCTAATGGATGTTGCTTTTCAACTAGAGAGACAGATAAAAAATAAACTAAGTGTAACAGTGGCACCTCGGGGCAGAAGTGCTACAGAGAACCGCAGCAGGGAAGGACAGGGAGCTGGGAGGGGGAGGGCTGCAGTCTGAAAAGGCGTCCTGGCAGCACCTCGCTGGGAAGGAGACCTGGGGCAGACTTAGGAGAAAAGCCACGCGCTTCCCGGGACAGAAAGCTGCAGGGCCAGGGAACGGCACAGGCAGAGGTGCTGAGGACGGTCAGGGGCAGCAAGAAAGGCCACAGCAGGCTGACGCGGGACGTACATGGAGCGGTCTTCCACGGCGGGCTGGAGGATGCATGCTGCCTGCCTCCAAGTCTCACAGTCAGGGAAGGACTGATGGTCAGCTGCGTGGGACTGCTGCGGGGACAAGCAAATGCGTCGCCGGCACAGAAGACAACCAGGACGAAATGTTGTGCGTTGGGTGCTTTTCAAAAAACAAGTGAAAGCACCTCCACGGGGAAAGAAAAGTCTTTTCAGCCAGCGGGGCCAGACGACCCCATGTCCACACGGAGACGGTGAGATGTGGACCTCTCCTCACGTCACGCACAGAACCAGCGGAATAAGGGGCTTAGTCTAAGGGTGACTGCAACACTGGGGTCAGCAGGGAATTCTCAGGACAAAGTACTACACCATCACTACCACAGGAAAAAGTGATACATTACACTTCATCAAGATTTAAAACTGCTTATCAAAAGAAAGCACTGAGAAAATGACGAGAAAACAATCCAGTCAAAAATGGGCAGGGATTTCAGTAGGTATTCTGCGGAAGATGACCTAGGAGGGGCTAACAAGCCACGTCAGTGCCCATCATCCTCACCTGTGCGGAAATGCAGGCATCCCCACACACTCTGCACCCACCAGCGGGGCTGTGGTCAGAAAGTCAGACGCTGCCAACGCCGGGAGGGTGTGGGGCCCCAGGAGCCTCATGTGGGACATGCAAAGGGGTGAAGCCGCCTTGGACACTGTAAGGCAGCTCCTCTCAGAACCTGGCAGCTCCTCTCCTCCCTAGAACCTGGAAATTCCCCTCCCGCCCGGAGGAATGAAAACCATATCCACACAGAGACTTGTACCCAAACATCCACAATGTCCATAGCATGATTCACAACAGCCAAAATGTGGAACCACCCAGACGCCCTCAGCTGAGGAACGGATGAGTGAAATGTCCGTCTGTGCAAGGCAGCAGGCTGGGCAGTACAGAGAGAGGAGCACGACACACGTCATGGCACAAGGCGGGGACAGCATGCTGGGCGGTACAGAGAGAGGAGCAAGACACAAACCACGGCACGAGGCGGGTGGGGGAGGCCGGGACACATGCCCGGCAGAGAGTGAGCCCTCAAGGAAGGGACTCGACTTCGACGGCCCCTCGGATTACGCATACCCTCCGGGCCCTGCGGGGGAGTCAGCAGCTGCCCAGGCCAGGCCCGGGGGATGGTCACTGGCAGGGAGATGAGTTCACGTCCTGCCCTGCGCTGTGGGTGTCTTGTCACCTCCCTGCAGCTCCCCTCCCTCACGCGTAGAAAGGACAGTAGTCCTGATCCCACGGTGGGGGCCAGGCTGGGCTCCCAGGAACTCCACTGCATGAACAGCCCGGGCACCCCCATTCACCTACCAGGCACGACCCTGGCACATCTCCCGTGCCAACGAGAACGGAGGCTGGGGCTGGCAGAGGACACGGCTTCTCCAGTGTCCTCCAGTCATCACAGCATCTTGTGACAGGAACATCCTCCACTCCCCACTGCAGATTTCCTCCTGCTTTTCCAGGACAAGGATGCCCACAGCCCGAGGTTGGTTCCCCTCCCTGGACCAGGCACCCAGTTCCCTCCATCCACGTGCCCCTAGGGCCAGGCGTCCAGGCGATGCTCAGAACACACGCGGACAGAACAGCGTGGGCTTGGCGCTGGGGTCCAGCGAGGGAGCCGCGACATGGAACCACCCGCCCTGCACCGCCAGCACATGGGCCTCCCGCTCAGCTGCCCACCTGGCATGCAGACCACCCAGCCCTGCACACATGGGCTGTGCTCACAGGAGCCTCATGACAGCCTGGGGCAGGAGGGGCCACACCCCCGACCAAAGATAAGGACACAGGGGCCGAGACAGGGCTGGGTGCCCACCCCGGGTGAAGGGCGCACCTCCCCTCCAGACAGCCAGAGCTCCCAGCGGCGCCGCCCCTCTCCTCCCTCAGCACCGCCCAGCCAGGGCTCAGAGGAAGCGCCTGTTGGATGTGTCAGGCACTGAAGAGCTCCCACTTCAATCAGGTTTAAATGCAACTGTGAAGAAATCCCTAATTGGGTACTTGGCTTGAGTTACCAGCAAAGTTTACAGACATGCCAAAAAGAAAGAGGAGAGGAGAAGGGTGTCGCGGCGACGGAGCTGCTTGCTACGGCTGGGGACCGTAGCAAGAGCACGAGGGCTCCTCAGCAGTCCGTGGCCGGCGCACGCTGCCCGAGTGTGTGGCTGTGCACAGCCAGGACAGGACAGAGAAGGCATCCTGGGCACTTCTGCCAGACACAGCAGGAAGGGTGGGGCCACCTGGCTGTGCCAGGAACACTCTTACCCATCTCCGGTTCCCCAGGACGACAAAGCCCCCAGAGCAGCGGAGAGAAGGGCTGGTGGGGACGGAGGGTGGCCCTGACTCTGTTGCATCAGGCCCCACCCTGCGGTTCAGCCTTCAGCCCACAGCACAGCAGCCTAGATGTGGGGCTGGGGAGAGGCCCAGGCAGTGCTGTACCCCTACAAACTGAATTCTGGGCCCACATATCACACCCCACCTCGCAGACCAGCGCCTCTGCCCAGTCCACAGCCAGCGCCCGGCTCAGCCTGCCCTGGACCGTGCTCCACTCCGCAGCCAGGCCACCTTCCAAATTGAGAGAATGCCTCCACGGCTCTGTGTGACCCTCAGGATAGAGCCCAGAAGCCCCACGGTGGCCCAGTGGGGACTGCCCCAGCCTGGTCTCTGGCCCCGCTGCAGTGAGGCCCACCTGTGTCCCAGCCCTGGGACCCCAGCCCCAGTGCAGTGCCCTCCCCACACCTCTGCTGACTTCTCACTGGTGCTGCAGAACCTGGTTCCGGGAGCGTCTGTCTGAATCCTCCCTTGGCTCCATCTTGGGGCCCCCGAGCATGTTTCCAACACACAACCGCAGTCACGCCACTGGGGACGGTGCTTCAGCCCTCCGCACTGCCCGGGAGCTCCGAGGCCCAGGCTGGGCCCAGGGCATGGGGGGTGCCCAGTCCAGAGAGAATCTGTTTGCAGGCAGCCAGGCGGGTGTGCCCAGCACAGCGGGTGGTACCCTTCCTCTGCCCCGCTCACCTGCAAACCCTGTAATTAAATCCCGTAATTCCTTTACAACTCTAATTACACACCTAATTAATGGTGCTGGCCTTTATTACCCGACACCAAGACCAAAAAACAGCGTGGAGAGAAGGGCCTAGGGCGTGGTAACTGGAGCACCAGCCAGCCTTCAGCAAAGCCACTGTGCTCTGAGGCCACTGCCCCACCTGGACTGCACTTGGGCCCACCTGAGGAGACCACAGCTCCCAGCCCCAGGGTGAGTGGTGCTGTGGCTACTCCTGGCTCCAGCCCCCCTTCCCTCCGCTCCCCTCCCCTCCCTACAGGGCGCCTCTGAGCGCACAGGATGAGAGCACATGGCAGGGCAGGGGCACTGATCCTTCCAACACCCGTCCTGTCTCTGGGTCACCCAGGCTCTGGCGGCTCTGGCGGCTCTTGCCAGCAGGGCAGTTCCCTCAGGCCCAGGCTGCCGTGATCCGGCCCCTCCCCAGCAAGGACAGGGACCTCCCCCTATCGTTCAGTCTCAGGAGTCTGCAGAGATCGTCCGCCTGTCACGCTCACCCTCGGTGCGGGCACAGACACTCGCAACTGCCCCAGGACCTGGGCCGGTGGTCCCGTTTCTCAGATGGGGAAGCTGAGATGCAGAGAGAAAAGGGTCCACCCAGACCCCCAACTGTTATGGTGTGGAGCAGGACTTCCATCCAAGCCTTCTGACCTCAGGCTCCCAGGCCGTCCAACATGGCTGCCCCAGCCTCAGATGCCCACACGGTGTTTTGGAGCCAGGAACACCTGCGGCCTGCAAGGTCTCCTCTGCCTTCTCTCCCTGACCTGGTGCAGGAGGTCCAGGCGCCTGGCATTGAAGGCAGAACTGTAAAGCCAAGCCTGCAGTCCTCGCTGGGGACCTACCACACAAAGGGAGGACCACACCGGGCAACGGGCTCATTGGGAGCCACTTTTGTTTCTCTACCCACGAGCCTGGCTCAGCTTCTACCAAATGGGCTCCTGCACAGGCCCAGAGGCCAATGGGCTCAGGCCACAGACGCCATCGTCACCATCACCACCACGCTGAGCACACATCGTGGGCCAGCGGTGCCTATACTATCAACACACCCTCCACAATGACCGTGATTGGAGTGAGCCACATGTCAGAGCTGAGAGCGCTGCACCCAAGGTCACACGGCTGCTGGTGCAGAGCTGGGACTACGGCCCAAGTCCAGAACAGCTGAAGTGTGTGGCAGCCCCTCCTCCAGCAGCTCAGGAGCAACTTTGCTTTGGAACTGAAATTTAACTTTGATCAACAAAAAGAAACTGCAGATGACTCTGGGGAGGGAGCTGAAGTTGCAAAGTGCCCAGGGGTGGGAGGGCGGAGTCAGCCTTACTCACACCCCTCCTCCAGTCCACCCAACACTTATACAGGGCCAGTGCCAACAGCTCCAGTGACACGGAGGTCCCCAGGAGGACGCACAGCAGGGCTGCAGCAGCGTTAGGAGGCAGCAGCCCCCAGGGTCAGAAGCCGGGGATGTGTGGGCCTAGCCTCCCTGTCCTTCCCCGGGACATGAGCGCTCCTGGGTCCCTGGCTTGCCCCTAACCCTGCAGCTCTTGGGACTTGCCCGTCATTGCGTGAGCCAACTCCCTGTAACAAGCATCTCCGTGTGCGTGCCTGCGTGTGCATGTGTGTGTGTACACACATTCTACGAGTTCTGTGTTTCGGGAGAACCCTGCCCAGTAAGCTCGCCCGGGGCTGTGTTGTCTGCAGATGGAGCAGCGACACTGTGTGGGAGGAGCAGGGGCAGAGAAAGTCAGGGAGACTGGGCCGCTGCGGCAGCCTCACACTGTGTTGTGGACCCAGGGATTCCTCAGAGGCACCAAGGGAAGTGGTTAAAACAGGAAGACCCGCTGCACACTCTCACCCACGGGAGCTGGGGGAACCCATCGCATGGAGTGGGGGGAGGAGGGTGCAGGTGTGGGGTAGGCGGGGATGAAGGGAGGCTGGTCAGTGGGTACAGACACACAGCCAGACGGAAGGAGTAAGACCTCACGTTCCACAGCCGAGTAGGGGCGGACTACAGTCAGCCATGTGTGCTGTCAACTTCAAAACAGTGAGAAGAGAGGACAGGAGGTCTTCCCAATACTTAGAAATGACCAGTCCATGAGGTGACGGGTACCCCAAATACCCCTGTGTGGCCACTGCCCATCCTGGGCATGCAAGACAACATCACCCACACCCCATAACAATGCACGAACACTGTGTATCCATTTAAAAACCGACAGCAAAAAACCCTAATCTTCATTGACTGAGTGAAAGATTCACGGGACATCCGGTCCAGACAGAAAAGGGTGCAGACTCACCTTCCCTGCTCCTCCTGCGAAGCTCGGCTCTGAGCCCTGGAGACGACGCGACAGGCAACCCAAAGAGAGGGTGGGGAGGTGGGAAGAGGGCGGAGAGGTGGCCTGGAGCCAGCAGCGGGGACTCAGGACCCCCGCCCAGCAGATGGCAGCCCAGGTGGCACACCCCTGTCTGGACTGGAGCCTGCAAAGGGAACCCCGGCACGCTGTGTGTCTGAGACGTGGTCTCGGTGAGGGAGGCGGCCCTGAGGCGCCCTTCCCTGCTCAGACACAGACGCTGGAAAGCCGAAGATTCTTCTACTAGATTAACCTATAACTTCAGTGTAATTTCAGTAAAAAATAAAACCTTGATGCCTTTTTTTTGAACTTGACTAATTCTTTTTTTTTTCTTTTTGGAGACAGGGTCTTGCTCTGTTGCCCAGGCTGGAGTGCAATGGTGTGATCTCGGCTTACTGCAACCTCCATCCCCCAGGTTCGAGTGATTCTCCCACCTCAGCATCTACAGTACCTGTGGCTGGGACTACAGACACCCTCCTGCCATGCCCGGCGTTTTGTGTTTTTTTAGCAGAGACAGGGTTTCACCATGTTGGCCAGGCTGGTCTCGAACTCTGGACCTCAGGTGATCCACCCACCTCAGCCTCAGTGCTGGGATTACAGGCGTGAGCCACCACGCCTGGCCATGACAAAGTAATTCTAAAATCAACTTAGAATAATAAACAGGTAAGAAAACCTTTAAGTCAAAAAAAAAAAAAAAAAGGATAAATGAAATTAAAAAAAAAAAAGATCTGAACACAGACCCGATGTTGCATAAGTTTTAATAAAGATGAAGGTATAAATCTACGGGGAAGGAAGGATTCTGTGATAAATGGCCCTAGGGCAATTGTTTAGTGATCTGGAAAAAAGATCAATTTAGATCCTGACCTTATACCATACACCAAAATAACTTTCAAGTAGATTAAATCTTTAAATATAAAAATAAGCTCGAAGAGCCCAGAAGAAAATAGAATTATTTATCAAATCACTAAAGTACTTTCTAAGCTTAAAAGCAACGGAATTAACAGATAAGAGAGCAGACGAGGGGTTCGGGTTCTGGGAAAGATGAAGAAACCAATCAGCCCTGTCTCTCCCTGAGGCAGCTCTGACCACGGAGGGAGTGCAGCCAGCAGCCGACTACAGACCTGGAGAGCCACAGGCTGCGGGCGGACTGAGGTCGGAACCCAGAACCGCTAGCGTCACCAGCCCAGCGGCGAGCGCCCTGCTTCCAGCTGCGAGAGACGTGCAGCTGGACCTGGCGGCGCCACATCTTTACTGCGCTGCATCCCGTGAGCCACAAAGGCAGAGTCTCCATTCACGCACACCTCCCACGCCTCGCCTCAGCAGCTTGCTGTTGTCGGCATGCTGTGGTGTTAGTGATGCCTGAGGATTTCATCTTCAGAAGGGTGAACAGAAACGGCATGTTTTTAATTTCGGTTTCCACATGTGCACTGCTATTGTGTAATATTTACAGAACTACACAGACACACGGACATATTTCTCATAAAGTGAGCTCAGCAAGGTTGCAGGATACAAGAGCCACACACAGAAATCCCTGGTGAACTCACTCGACTCGTTTTTATCTTGTGATTTTCGACACAATCACGCCACCTGTGAAGAGGAAAAGGGTCGGTCCTGCCTTTGCAGTCCGTGTGCCTTCGACCCCCTCACCCTGCTGCCCATCTGGGGCTCTGGGACATGGACCAAGGCGGTGAGAGGGAAGGCCTCTGCCTGACTCGGCGTTTCCCAGTCCCTCACCAGCCAGGTCGCGGTGAGCTGCACGGATTCTGCAGATGCTCCTCGGCAAGCTTGGGGGTTCTTGGCTTCTCCTGGTTTGCCGAGTTTCCCCATGAACATGTGTTGGGCCTCGCTGAATGCACTTGTGCATCCGTTGGTTTGGCCACGTAATTTTTCCTTTTGGCGTGCTGACGTGATGGACTGCACCAGCTGATGCTCAACACCAACCCAGCCTTGCACTCTCAGAAAACAGAAAATAGCCCCGCAGTGTTCTTCAGTTTTGCCACTGGTTTTGAAGTTGGGGTAAATGCTTGCTTCACGGAGTGAGTCGGGAAGTGCTCCCTCTTCTGTTTTCTCGGAGAGTTTTGGCAAATTGGTGCTAAGTTTTCTTTAAGTGTTTGGTAGAATTCACCAGAAAACCATCTGGGCCTGGAGATATCCTTTTTTGGAAGCTTTTTGATTGTGGATTCAGTTATTTAATGGTTCTAGGATTAATGAGACGATCTATTTCATACTGTGTGAGTTCTGCAGTCTGTGCTTGAAGCTTGCTAGAGTTTTCTGTCACTGGTTGGGTGTTTGCCCTGGTGCTACCCAGTCTGGACTTGGGGACCCCTAAAACCTGGGAGTGAGCATAAGACGCACACAGCTTGTCAAGAGAAGCCTGAGAGGCAGTGGGGGAAATTCTGTCTGTCTCCATCCTCTTCTACCCTGACACCCGGGCAATCCCGTGCTCTTCCGCCCTGGCACCCGGGCAATCCCGAGTTCTTCCGCCCTGCACCCGGGAAATCCCACGTTCTTCCGCCCTGCACCTGGGCAATCCCGCGCTCTTCCACCCTGCACCCGGGCAATCCTGCAGAGGTACAGCCACAGCTGGACAGACGTCTAGAGCCCTAGAGTAGGCCCCTCCCTCTGGACAGGGTGCGTGGGGCATGTCCTGCCCCGTTCCAACGCTATGGCTGAAGCTGGCCGTGAAGGTGGCTGTGGCCGTGGGACTGACTGCACAGCACAGCGGGCAAGCCTTGCCTGGCTCTGTGGCCAGAGGGCAGTGAAGGGAACCCTGGGTCACAGAGTGGCTCTGGAAGGTGCTCTCTAAGCTGGGCATGGGGCTCTGACCCTAATCAGCACCCCACAGGTGTGAGAGGTGGACTCTGAGCTAGACCACACCAGGACCCAGCCAGGACTGTGGAGGACACAAGGTTCAGTGTCCTGGGAAACTCGGCAAAGACCTTGAAATGGAACTGCCATCAGGAAATGCTGAAACCAACAGAAATTTACATTCTCCAGAGAACTTAAGAAAGACCTAGAATCTCAGGATATTCAAAGCATCCAGAATGCAATCTAAAATTAAGCAGCATGAAAAGAACTGGGAAAACAGAAACCTGCCAGGAAAAACACGACCAACAGGCGCCAAGCCCAAGATGACGGAGTTGCTGGAATTATCGAGTGAGACTTTAAAGATGCTCCAAGAAGCAAGTGATTGGAAAACACAGACTTAACTTTTCACAGTATCTTAGAGATGATGCCGCACCACTAAGCTCAGTGCAGAAAGCACATCACCGCAGGAGTCCCTCTCGCGGCAGGGCGGCAGGCTTTACGCCTACACGCACTGGAACCCAGCAGACAATGTGTGCACATGAATTCCTTCCCATCCTTCAACTTAAAACACCATCACACTTGCAGTATCTGAAAGCCTCTCTCATCTACACGGAGGGGAAAGCGGAGATTCTCTGAGTGACTGCAGATTGCTCATCAGAAACCACAGAAGCCAGAAGACGGGGAAACAGTGTTGATTTTTAAAATGCTGGGAGACAAGAACCGTTCTCCCAGAACCCCGTATCCAGCAATGGTATCCTTCAGTAACGAGGTGCGGTGAGGACACTGCTGGGCGAGCAAACGCTAAGAGAACCTACACTAAAGAAGTCTCGAAGGAAGTCCTGTCAAACCAGAAATGATCCCAGGGGAACCTGGAAACGTCAGGAAAGAAGGAAGAGCATTTTTTTAATCCAGGCAAAACCATAAACTACTTTTTGCCTCTTATGTTTTTTAAAATAGGCATGACAGTTAAGAGCAAGAATTGTAATATTTCTTGATGGGGTTTTCCACATATAGAGAGTAAGTACGCATAACTACTACAACATAAAGGGAGGCAGGGAGAAGCCTATGTTGTGGTGAGATCCTGACGTTTCCACCTGAAGTGATAAAACATTAATTATAAGTGCACCGTGAAATGTTAAGCTTGCACACTGTAATCCACAGAAAAATAACTTTAAAAGTATACAAATAGATATAATAAAGACACAGATACATCAAAATGGAGTACTAAAAAAGGCCAAATAACCTGAAATAGGTAGGAAAGAGAAAACGGGAATAAAAAATGGAGGACAAACAGAAAACTAATCATAAAATGGACCTTAATCCAAATGCATAAAAAATTACATTAACTATAAATGGCCAAAATACATCTATTAATCAGCAGAACACACATACCTATCAGGTGCATGTGGAACGTTTTGAGGTTGCTATCAAATTATCAGCTACCAAATAAACTTTAAATTGGAAAGAAAGTGAATTGTAGCAAGTACGTTCCCTCAACATAATGAAATTAAACAAATCAGGAACAGAAATTACCCAGAAAATCAGGGAAAGACACTTTGAAATTAAAAAGCATCCTTCTTAATCTGTATGGATCACAGCAGACATCTTAGTCTATCTGCGGTGCTATCACAGAATACCTGAGACTGATTTATAACGAGCCGAAGTTTATAGGCTCACAGTTCTCCAGGCTGGCAAGTCCGAGATCAAGGCACCAGGTTCTGGCAAGGGCGTTCCTGAGGCGCCATCACATGGTGGAAGGCAGAAGGGCAGACACAGAGAGCCAACTAACGGAAGCCCCTTTTATAAAGGCACGAATCCATTCACCAAGGTGGAGCCCACGTGACCTCAACGCCTCCCATGGGGCCCCACCTCCCAACACCATCACGCTGGGATGAAGTTTCCAACACGTGGACTTTGGAGGCCACGTTCAAACTATGGTACATCTTAATGGAAATTTGAAAATGTTTTGAACTGAACGTACATAAAAATACAACATATCAAAACGTGTGGAATGCAGCTAATACAGCACTCAGATGCAAATTTCTAACACGGAACGCTTACGTTGGAAAACAGAAAAGATCTCAAATATGCAATCTCATCTTCCACCTGAAGAAGCCAGAAAAAAAAGGAGAGCAAACTAAAACTAAAGCAGGAGAAGGAAGGAAACACAGAACAGCAACAGCAAAATAGCAATGAAACCAAAAGCTAGGTCTCTAAGGAGATCAGTGAAATTTATACATCTCCAGAAAGGCTAACAGACAAAAAAAGAAAAAAAGAAAAAAGAAAAAAAGGACATAAACTATCAGTATCAGGAAGGAAGGAGGGAGTACTGCTACGAACCCAGCGGGCATGATAAAATCAGCGAGGCAAGAGCACAGACAATTCACTGCTCATACATTTGACCACTTAGATATAATGAACCAGTTCCTCACAACAACAAAAAACCCCAAAACCTACACTCTACCAACACTCAGCTGAGATGAGAGAACTCACTATGCCTGTAACAATTAGAACCTGCCACAGCCACAATCCCTAGGCCCAGATGGTTTCACCTGCAAATTCTACAAAACGTTTAAAGAAGTAACACCAAATCTACATAATCTCCTCTAGGACATAAAAGGGGAACACTTTCCAATTCACTTCATTCATTACATCTATACCACAACCAGACAAGGGCAGTACAAGAAAGCTACAGACCAATATGAACACAGACACGAAGATTACTGACGATGTCAGCAAGATGAATTCAGCAACATGTAAAAAATACTATGCTATAACCAAGGGGGGTTTATTCCAGGAATGCAGAGTTGGTTCAACGTTGGAAACTTCCCAAAAAAATCACAATGACACACTGTCAACCGCAACGGTATAAGGGAGAAAAAACGTATGATCCCATCAATTGATGCAGGAAAAGCATCTGACAGACGCCAACATCCTACATGATAAATACTCTCAGCAAACTAAGAATAGAAAGAGCGTTTTCAGCTTGATAAGGAAAAACCACAAATAAACTGCAGCTAGCAGCACGCCTCATGGAGGAGGACGGACTGCTCTCCCCCGGAGGTGAGGAGAAAGGCCAGGATCTCCGTTCCCCCATCTCCTACTCAGCACCGTACTAAGGTCCTAGACGGGGCAATGTGGCAAGAAAACAAAATAGAAGACATACAGATCTTAACAAAATAAGCAGAACTGTCCCTATTCACAGACGCTATGACTGCAAAGGATTAGAAAACAAAATCAAAACAGCAACTAACCCAGATCTAAGAAGTGAGTTCAGCAAGGTTATGGGTTACAAAGCCAGCACAAACATCCATCATACTTCTACACACACGCACTGAACCACCTGGAACCCATAAAAACAAGCCTACAATTACACAGCTCCAACACTAACAATAAAACAAAACCATGTGTATTTCTAATGAAAAAGGGGTGGGTGCGTGCGGTGAAAATCACAAAACACGGATGAAAGAAAGTAAGAAGAACGTAAATAAATGGACAGATGCACCGTGTTCATGTATGGGAAGACTCACTGCAACCAAGATGTAGATGCTCCCCAGACTGATCGACAGATTCAGTAATTCCTATAAAAATCTGAGCAGGCGTTTTGTAGGTAAAGACAAGCTGAATCTAAATCTTGTGCATAAAGTGGGGGATTGCACTGCTGATTTCAAGACTTACTATGAAGCTACAGTAATCAATACCATGGGGTGTTATTAACACCAAAGGGACAGACGCTTAGATCAAGGGAACAGACGAGACGGTATAGCAAGAGACCCCCATAACGCATGGCCAACTGGTTTTGGACAAAGGTGCAAACATAATTCAATGGTGGCAGGAAAGTCAGTTCAATAATAATGGCACAATTGGACATCCATATGAAAACAAAAAAGAGAGAAGTAGCTTGAACTCAAGCTCACATCATGGGCAAAAACTAACTCAAAATGGGTCACAGATTTACATGTGAACTTAAAACCTTTTAGTAGAAAACAAGAAAAAATATTTTTGGCCTGGATTACGCAGAGAGTTTCTGGATCTGGCCCCCATAAAAGAAAAATTGATCATTAGCATGTACCCAAATGAAAAGCATTTGCTCTGAGGAACACACGGTCAGAAAATGAAGAGGCTCGTCACGGGCTGGGAGAAGATATTTATCAGTTATATATTCGACTTGGATTCACCCCAAACTCAATACTAACAATCCAATTAAAAAATGGGCAGCACCAAGCAGCACGTGGGGGGCAGCTACTTCCCCAGGCAGTGGAGAGCCACCAGCTCGTGCCCGAGGCCTTGGCCAGCGTCACATCACTTCTCTGTCTCCAGCACTATAGGCAGAGCCCATGACAGAACACCTGCCATGCCTGCTGCTGCTCCCCACGACCTGCCGGTCCCTAGAGGAGTCCACGACGGAACTGCCACATCTGACACTGCTCCCCACGACCCGCCGGTCCCTAGAGGAGCCCACGATGGAACTGCCACGTCTGAGACTGCTCCCCACGACCCGCCGGTCCCTAGAGGAGCCCACGATGGAACTGCCACGCCTGACACTGCTCCCCACGACCCGCTGGTCCCTAGAGGAGCCCACGACAGAACTGCCACGCCTGACACTGTTCCCCACGACCCGCCGGTCCCTAAAGGAGCCCACGACGGAACTCCTGCCACGCCTGACACTGCTCCCCATGACCCGCCGGTCCCTAGAGGAGCCCACAACGGAACTCCTGCCACACCTGACACTGCTCCCCACGACCCGCTGGTCCCTAGATGGCAGGACCCAGGCAGAGGATCTCTGCTTGGCACAGGACTGGGCCACACACAGGATGCCAAACAGGCATGGTCCTGCACCTCAGATACAGCCCTTCTTCTCCAACTCCCACTAACTGCCGAACAGGGGCACCCCCATCTCACTTGAACCACTCAGCTGTCGGCATCGCACAGTATTTGTACTGAGCAAACAGAGGCGTGGGCAGGTGGCGGCCCTGCCCAGGTGGCACGGGGTGGGGGCATGACGTAAACACAGGCCTGCACCACGTGAGAGCTGGGCACTGATTTCTGGCTGCGGGAGGGCACAGCTGGCTTGGCACTGCCAGGCCAATGGGCAGCTCTCCACAGTGCTTGTCCTGGTGGTCCACGGAGTGGCCATTAGGGCACCTCACTGAGGCCACCTCTAGGGCCAGCGCCAGCCAAGCAGGAAGAGTGTGAGTCCTGAGACTGCAGAGGACACGCGCCGATACAGAGAGAAGCAGTGCACAGGACGAAACAGAAAGGCAGTCACTGCTCCCATCCTCAGCCCAGGCAGGGACACCAAACCAGGCCTCCCACCGAGGGCACCCTCCTCCCTGGGGCAGAGCAGGTGGGCTCCAGGCAGAGGAACTCGGTGGCCAACCATCTTCCCCTCCCTCCTCCCCTCTTTTCTTCCACCTCCTCCCTTCTTCTCCCTCGTATCTCTTCTCCCTCTTCCTCGCTCCTCCCTCCTCCCCAGAGACACCTCTAGGATCAGCTGTGCCCACACAGGTAGTGACAAATTTGATCACCTTCAATGTGCTGCTCTGATAAGATTATTTTAATATTAATGCATTCCCTAATTAAGCTGCAATTAACAATCTCCCTGGCCCAGCCTGGACGTGGCAGGGGGGCTGAGTGAGGAGCCAGAGCCAGCACGGGAGGCTGGGGTTGGGGGCTCCTGTCAGCCAAGGGCCCGTGCAGATGGCGAGGGTTGTTTAGTGACTGCCTTGTCAAAGAAACCAGGAAAATCACAAGGGTTTTCCCGCCTGACCTTCCAAGCAGTGACTCAGATCCCCGAGGGCAGGGGCCTCTTTACATGTTTCTGTGTCCTCTCTGGCCGGAGGTCTGGGGCCCACACCAGAGACAGCCCTTGGGGAAGCCGTGGCAAACACGAACGGGAGCTCTTGACCCTGCAGCCCCACTGCCACGTCCCCTCGCCACATCCCCTCACCACGTCCCCTCGCCACGTTCCCTCGCCACATCCCCTCGCCACGTCCCCTCGCCACGTTCCCTCGCCACGTCCCCTCGCCACGTCCCCTCACCCCACCCCCCCGCCCCATCCCCCCCGCCACATCCGCTCGCCACATCCCCACCACTACGTCCCCTCGCCCTGTCCCCCCACCAAGTCCGCTCGCCCACCCTCACTGCTGCATCCCCTCGCCCACCCCACCACCGCGTGTCCCCTTGCCTCATCCCGTCTCGTCCCCTCACCTTGTTCCTTGGGGGCCCTGATTCCCCAGAACAGGAAGAGACATCTACTGACCCCCAAGATGTCGGGTGATCAGGGTGTGAGGGGACTCCCCTGGGACTGGCTCCCTGGTGGGACACTGGGCGCTGCCTCAGGCCACCCAGCTCACCCTTAGCCAGTGACAGGCCTGCCATCTGCAAACCTGCTGGCCTGACGCCCTCACAACTTACCCTGGCCTCTCCTGACTCAGCAGACCCACCCCTAAGCCATGCTCAGGGCCAGCCAGGCCGGGGAGGAGCATCCGTCTCTGTCTCAGGCTCACACCTGCCATCCCACCCTTTGCAGGGACTGCGCAGGCAGCCCACCCACGGTCACAGGAGCGAAGATGCATCATGGGGTCCATGTCAAGGGTTTGCTGACAGTGTGGGAACACCCCCAACTTCTCACCCCACACATGGTCACAGGAGCGAGGGCATGTCGTGGGGTCCAAGTCAAGGGTCTGCTGACACCGTGGGAACACCCCCAACTCCTCATCCCACCCACGGTCACAGGAGCGAGGGCGCATCATGGGATGCCATGTCAAGGGTCTGCTGACACCGTGGGAACACCCCCAACTCCTCACCCCACCCACGGTCACAGGAGCGAGGGCACGCCGTGGGGTCCATGTCAAGGGTTTGCTGACACCACGGGAACACCATCTCCTCACCCCACCCACGGTCACAGGAGCAAGGGCACACAGTGGGGTCCATGTCAAGGGTCTGCTGACACCGCGGGTATGCCCCCATCTCCTCACTCCACCCACGGTCACAGGAGCGAGGGCGTGTCGTGGGGTCCATGTCAAGGGTTTGCTGACAGTGTGGGAACACCCCCAACTCGTCACCCCACCCACGGTCACAGGAGCAAGGGCGCACCATGGGGTCCATGTGCAGGGTCTGCTGACACTGCAGGCACGCCCCTGCTCCTCATCTGGAGAACAGGGAGGGGACGGCCCTCTCTGGCAGCAAGCGGTGTGACCTGGACTTTTCTCTTTTTAACTTTAGATTTACACGCACATGAGTTAAGAGCCCGGGAATTCTGTGGGGTGTGTCAGGGAACAGCAGTCTCCACACTTCTCGTTTCCTTCCTTTCTCTCCAGAGTCCACCATGTTCACCTCTCAGCCAATCATGTCAGTATTAACTGCATTTCTCTGGAATACACATTCTGTGGACTCAAGGGCTCGGGCGTCCTGCTGACTTCCCGAGAGACAGCGAGGCTTCAGCTCTCCCTCCCTCCCACCCTACAACATGCGTCTCCCTCCTCCCTGTCCCCCTTCTTAACATGAGGCTCAGGGCTGTGTTCAGATCAGGCCTCAGCTCCCTTACGACTGTATGAAGCTGCTCGGGCCAGCTCAGAACACACGGACGCTGCTGCTTCTCGTGCAACTCTGCTGTCCCTGGAGCCAACGATCGTCCTGCTTCCCACGCACTCAGCTTTCTAGGTGCTCCTGGCTCTTGTCAGCCGTCCCTCTTTGCCAGCTGTCTACGCAGGTGCTTCCCAGTCTTTTGGTGTGGGGTGGCAAACCTAAAACCTGAGAAATGTGTGTGGCACGCAGGGAAGGAGGAGGCTGCCAAAAAGCGACTCAGGGACCAACTTCCATAGCAGCCCACGCCTGGCACACATGTGTGGAAAGCTCCGGTCTGCATCATGACACCCAACGCACCAGGTTCTGTCCTAGAACCTCTGGTGGGTTCCAGCCCCCGCTGGAGGCTCCCCAGGCCGGGGGCTTCCTTCTCTGCTCTATATCCCGGAACCTCTGGCCCGTTCTGGCCCCTGCCTGCTGCTCCCCAGTCCTGAGGCCTCCTCCGCATGCCACAGCCACGCTCTTTCCTGGTTTAGTCCCTCATCCTTCGGAAGCGCATCCTCTGCCAGCTTCCTGAGAGATGGTGCGGGGTAGTCAAGGCCTTGAACCCTGCAGATGCCCGTACTTCTTCCTTCAGACCTGATGTGGGGTTGGGGGGCTAAAAGATCCCGAGATGCAGGTCACTCTGCTAGAAACTCGGAGGTGCTGCTGCTAGGAAACGCTAGACGACTGATCCCGGATCCTTTGACCAGTGACCTCTGTGTTTCTTCTCTGAAGTTCTCAGGGTCTTCCTTTCGTCGTGTGTCCTGAGTCTTCACGCTGCCGCGCACTGTGTGGGTCTATCTCCATCCAAAGACAGCCCAGTCTGAGCCTCTCCTGGGAGGCAGGGAGCTGCGTCCTTCCTTCAGGGAGACGTCCTTGAGGCACTTCTGTGTCAGCTGCTGTTTTTCCCTGTTCCCTCCTTCCGTGTTCCTGTCGTTCAGACGGTGGGCTGTGCCTCTAATGTTCTTACCTCTCTTCTCCTGTTTTCCATCACGTTGTCTTTACTTTCAGACTTTCTCAACATTATCTTACAAATCTTCTTAGATTTCCATTCACTGTTCCCTACTTTTGCCTCCCCGCTGCTCACTGCTTTCTCTTGGCATGTGTTAAGCTGCCCTGTTGTTTGGTTGCTGAAGCCCCGTCTTCTTCTGAGGTGATCCAGGAGACAGTTTTTAGAGGTTTTCTTCACCGGGACAGTGGGTTCCCTTCCCGCTGATGCTGTGTTTCTCTGCAGTTCGCTTTGCTCTGTTTTCCCTGCTCGTTTCCTGTCCTTTCCCTTGGGCCGTCTGACAATCCCTGGGTATCAGCTCCTCACTAGGGGAGGGCACTAGGGGCCTAGGGATACTCCGGGTAGAAGCGTGGAGCCGCCTGTCACGGTTTTCCCCAGGGAGCGATCCATGGGAGCCGCTGAGCTGGGGAACTGCCAACACCAGGTCCTTCTGGGCTGCTCAGATCCACAGGGAAGTCTTTCGACCGTGATCTACAGGGTCACACCTGCTGCCCATGTTCTGCAGGGCACGTGGCGGGGGCGTGCGATCCAGGCTCACACCTGCATCTTTCAGTCCGGGCTCAGTTCAGGCCTGTTGTCCTGACTCGGGCCTGTCCAGGGACCTCACCAGCCCTCTCCAGAGCAGCGGTCCACAAACTCACAGAGCATCCGCGTGGTCTGTAGGGCTGCCTAGCACAGACTGCCGGCCACCCCCAGGCCCCTGGCCGAGCAAGTCTGAGATGAGACCCGAGAATCCACATTTCTAAGAGGCTCCCAGGGAGGCAGCGGCCGGCCTGGGGACTGCACTTTAAGGATCACTGCTCCAAGAATAAACTGCTGGCTTGTTTTGGAGTTTTCATCTTTCCTGGGGAGGGGCAACTGCCCAGGACACACAGATGGATGGTCCCGGGGACCCGTCTCTTAATTCAGCATTCAAGCCTCCACATCCACTGTGCTTCAGTCAGTGGCATCCCTCCCCTAATGCCACTTGCAGCCAGCTCCTGGGCCACGTTGGAGTTTTGAGGTATAACTCAGGCGGATTCTCAGCTCCACCCACCACCGGCTTAGATTCCAGCTTCCCAAGTCCTTTCACTGCTCACTCACCCATTCCAGATTCCGAAAGTCTGCCTCTGTATCCTCTCCCTCTGTGGGGTTAGGCCTGACATAAAACAGAGGCCACCACCACCACTGTGATTTTCGGGGGCATAGACACGAGCTGCATCAGCCACTGGGGCCCAGATGCCTGACCCATCCTCACCTCCTGGCGGAACCATGTGGCACGGCCCCGCCTATCCCAGGCCTCTGCTCATCCTCCCATTCCTGCTTCCAGACCACGCTGGCCCTGACTTCTCCATGGTCAGCTCGGACACACCTCTCCACACCCCCTGCTCCCGATCAGCCAAGGCCTGGGACACCTGTCACAGCCAGATGCCGACCACCCGCATGCCCGAGACGCACAGAGACCCAGACAAGAGGTTAACGAACAGACGGGCGAACCCGAGACGCGCAGAGACCCAGACAACAGGGGAAGGAACAGACAGGCGAACCCGAGACGGGCAGAGACCCAGACAACAGGGGAAGGAACAGACAGGCGAACCCGAGACGAGCAGAGACCCAGACAACAGGGGAAGGAACAGATGGGCGAACCCGAGACGCGTAGAGACCCAGACAAGAGGTGGATGAACAGACGGGCGAACCCGAGATGGGCAGAGACCCAGACAACAGGGGGATGAACAGACGGGCGAACCCGAGATGGGCAGAGACCCAGACAACAGGGGGACGAACAGACGGGCGAACCCGAGACGGGTGAACCCGAGACGGGCAGAGACCCAGACAAGAGGTGGATGAACAGACGGGCGAACCCGAGATGGGCAGACACCCAGACAAGAGGTGGACGAACAGATGGGTGAACCTGAGATGGGCAGAGACCCAGACAACAGGGGAACAAACAGACAAGCGAATGGGTGCACAGCCAAGGCACAGGCCCATGACAGCAGGGGACGGAAGACCCCTTCCCAAATCCTCTCCCAGGGTGCAGAGCCACCTAAAAATATTGCTCCAAGTCTGCATGCTCAGCTCCGAAACTTGCCAATAACACTTGCAAAATGCAGGGCGGAGAGGGAGCCACGGCTGGACCGGAAGGGGGGCTGGGGACATGGGGGCTCAGGCCCTCACAGCCACAGTGGAGACCGGGAGCAGCCCTTGTGTGGGTGGGGAGCTGGAAAGGAGCCCCTAACTGCCATCAGCTCGCCCCTCGATCTGGCAACACAGGCCCCCTCTTCTGGCTTTTGTCCTCCAACTCCACCGTGCTACTCCAGGAGGGCAGACCACCCGCTAGCCAGCCACCAAGCCCCTACCTGCTGGCAGGGCGCACCCAGACTCAGGGCAGTCTTGGCTTATGGGGGTGGGGTACAAGAGGGAAGACCCTATCTAAGACCCTCCCCACAAAGGAGCAGTGCAGAGGACAATCACTCCTGATACATCAGCCTGGGTGCTGGGCTGTGGGAAGGGGACAAGTGACCGCCACACAACCTCTGCACCTGCACACTCACAGGGAATGCTCTCCCATGGTACAGGGCGCGATGACAAGTATGTGGGAAGAAACAGGAGAGGGTGTCATCGGATGAAAAGCGAGTATGAAACCAACGCGAGATGCCAAAGGCCGGAAAGCAGCAGCCTCCAGGCCCCACCACAGATGACCCTACAGACACCCCCAAGGGAGGGGCTGATGGGCGGGTGGCTCAGACTCCGGTGATGCTGCAGATACCCCCCGCCAAGAGAGGGGGCTGGAGGCCGGGTGGCTCAGACACAGGAGCAAGGGGACGCCGGGCCACGCTCCAGGCTGCTGCTAAGGGCTGGACAGGGAACCCTCCCCCAGGTCCCCCCAGAACCAGGAGCGTGGGGCAGTGCCCAGCTCCCTCCAACAGCAGAGAGCAACACAGGGGGCAGGGGTCTCCTGGGCCCCACAGCCTCCCTAGGGGTGCCGACTGCACAGAGTCACTGGGCTCCCAGCCCTGCTCCTTCAGGGGCACCCTGCAGAGTGGACACAGCCCCGGCAGCACCCTCCGAGGCTTGGCGTGGGCAGACCCCAGCACCACCTCACCACATCAGGGGATAGGCCAGCGTTCCAAAGGCCGTGGGCCTCACGTAGACCTGGAGGGTGCGGGCAGGCCCCGCTGGGCCTTGTGGAGGCCTCATTCTTCCCTGGGGTGCCACAGGCCTTGGCCGTGAAGGGCTCTCTGGACGCCATGAAGCACACTTAAGCTGGTGAGAGATGGACTTGTTTTCATGGAGGATTGGATTTACTTGTGATTAATGGGGTACACATCAACTGACAAATGATGCGAATTTGTTTAAGGGCCTGAGATTTCAGCCTCTTGCTTCTCCACAGCTGCCTGCAGACTCGGATGGCTCTACCTGTTTGCACAACCCCACGGGGCCATGGGGACACAGGGCCAGGGTGCTCTGCCCCAGCAACCACCAGGCCCGGCTGCCCGCAGGGGAGGACAAACCCTCTAGGGATGACAGGCAGGTGACGGCCTGAGGCTGCCCCAAAGGCGCGCAGATGGACCTACCCACGGAAGGTCGAGGATGGCGGGGGCCGGGGGTGGGGGGGTGCCTACCTGCCACCTCCTTGGACGATGGCAGACTTGCGGCGGCAGCCTCAAGGTCGGCTAGGACGGTGCCTCCTCTCTCCATGGCGCGCAGGAGCCCGCGCAGTCGCTCGCACTCCGCCTGCAACTGGCTGTGGTCCTCGCGCAGGCGCTGCCTGGCCACACTGGTGGGGTTCAGGCTCATGTGCAGCACTTTGGTCCTGCTCTGATCATAGTCACCCTGCAGGAACACACACAGCACAGGTCACCATGGCCCAGGCACACACGCAGCATGGGTCACACGCAGCATCGGTCACCATGGCCCAGGAAGACACGCAGCATGGGTCACACACAGCACAGTGCTCAGTTCTTTTGTCTTCTTGAGGCTGCCTGGCAGCCATCTCTCCTTCAAGGAGTGGCTCCTTCCCTGTGCCCCGTGGAAAGGTGCAGGACCAAGGCCTGGCTGCCTGCTGGGTCCCTTCTGCCTAACCACAGGAACAGAGTGCAAGGGGACACGCGGCCCTTGCTCAGCCAAGCGCGGTGCTTCCCGGAATTCCACACTCAGTGCCCGGGAGGGAGGCTTCCTCTCCTCTGAGGTTCCTGGCTGGGATGAGACTGGCAGCCCGTGTGGCCATGTTCCCATCTCTTCCCTACCAGCCTGGAAGGTGCCCTGTGCCACAAGAGAAACAAGGTCAACCACACAGAGATGGAAGGCGAGGGAGCCTGGCACCAGCGTGGGTGGCTCAGGAATGGGCCTCGCGACCTGACATTCCCATGAAACCCAGGGCCGGGACATGCATGGCCTCCTTGAGGGAGGAGTGCGCCTGGAGGCCCAGCCTGCTGACCTGTGGTGGGTGACCAACCCCCAGCAACGAGCACCACGCAGCCCTGCAGCAGGGACAGCCCCCCACAGCAGGGACAGCCCCCCAAAGCAGGGACAGCTGCCCACAGCAGGGACAGCCCCCCATAGCAGGGGACAGTCGCTCACAGCAGGGACAGCTGCCCACAGCAGGGACAGCCCCCCATATCAGGGACAGCCGCCCACAGTAGGGGACAGCCACTCGCAGCAGGAGACAGCCCCCCCACAGCAGGGGACAGCTGCCCACAACAGGGAGGTGCAGGGTCACTGCACACCCCTGAGACCTCGACCTCACACCACACACAAATATCAGTTCTACCACATTCTGTCTCCTAGGAGTAGGCACAGGTTTCTCAAACAGGGTTCAGGAAGTGCTGGCTGTAAAAGAAAAAAAAAAGAGTACAACTGACCTAATACAAATTAAGAACTTCATCCACCGAAACAGTGGAAAGGCACCCAGAGCAGGAGGCGCTGTTCGAAAATCATATTTCTGAAAAAGGGTTCAGATGCAGAACATACGAAGAAATCAGAAATAACCAATGGCATGTCAGACAACCCACTCCAAAAATCAGCAGAAAATGTGAGCAGACACTTCCCAAAGAAAGACACCCAAAAAGCTGATAAACACATGAAAAGGCGCACACACATGGGCCAAGGCCGGGGCGAGGCGCACACACACACACACACGCACACACACATACAGAGGCCAGGGCCGGGGCCAGGGCCAGAGGTGCACACACATGCGCACGCGCACACACACACACACACACACAGGCCAGGGCCAGGGCCAGAGGCGCACACGCACACGCACACACACACACACACACAGGCCAGGGCCGGGGCCAGAGGCGCACACGCGCGCACACACACACACACACACACATACACACACAGGCCAGGGCTGGGGCCAGCAGTGCACACACACACAGGGCGGGGCCAAGACCAGTGGCACACACACACACACGAACCAGAGCGAGAGCCAGAGCCAACAGCACACGCACGCACACACGGGCCAGGGCCGGGGCCAGCGGTGCACACACACACCGGCCAGGGCCGGGGCCAACGGCACAGGCACACACACGCAGGCCAGGGCCAGAGCCAGCGGCGCGCACACACACACAGGCTAGGGCTGGGGCCAGAGGCGTGCACGCACGCACACACACACACACGCACACACGGGCCAGGGCTGGGGCCAATGGCACACGCATACATACATGGGCCAGGGCTGGGGCCAGCGGCACACACACACACGGGCCAGGGCTCCTGCCAAGTGCTGAGATTCTGCAGCTCATGGCTGTGAGCTGTGGGGCAATGAGACTGGATGGGCACCTGGTCCCTCAGGCACAGACACGACCAGCCCCCGTGAATGAGGAGTGCCGGCCAGCAAGCCAGGCCAGCCCCATGCATAGCAATGGCCTCCTCCCCTTTGGCAATGAGCTCCCGCAACCCTTGAGGCTTCTGCCCACACACTGTCCTATCTCCCAAAGGGGAATAGGGAAACGTCCTGTGTTCAGGTCACCCCACGCTCTCAGGAGAGGCTGGTGTGGACACACTCCACAAGGTGAAGAGACCGGGCGCAGTAAGCCTCCAGCCTCCCAGGAGCTCAGGCTGCTGTGGGCCACTGCTCTCCAAGTCCCTGAAGGACGGTGAGGCCTGGCCTGGGCTGTGCCCTGGGGGCCTCACTGGGGCTGGAGCCCGTCAGCCGTGGGCAATCGTGGTCCCACAGCCCAAAATGTGCCTCCAACAGGGAGAGAGGAGGGGATGGGGAAGAAGGGAAGAGACCTCACCCCTCCTGGTGCCACCCTGGACTCTAAGACATCCCCCTGATGTCACGTCACAAAAGCTAACCGCTGGCCCTGCCGCCCCCTCATGGAAGAGGACAGTGGAGATGGACACGCTGACCTGGGCCAGGGACCTCCGGCCCCATGGCACGATGGCAGAGGCCGCCGCAGAGGGAAACAGGGTTTGCAGACATGGCTCGCTTGGCTGCTCCCTCTGTGCTTCTCCTGGGAAGGAGGAGGGGAGAGGAAATCCACCCACTCAGGCCCAGGGGAGAGGGAGGCGGCAGCCCCGCCGCTGGGCCGGGGCGGGAGAGGATCCGCGCAGCTCTTCACAGGTTTTCTGAGGACCTTGTAAACCTCAGAGAATGAAGAGACATCTTGTAACTCTGGCTGAATCACAGACTCTTGGGGTTGAAAGGATTGCTACTTCATCCAGCTTTCACAGCCAGGGGAAGATAACCCAGTGTGCAGAATCCAGCCACCCACACGCACTCAGGAGGCCCCTCTGATGGGCGGCACCGGCTTTCCGGGGCCTCTGTGGGCTGGACGGCATCTCAACCTCTTCACCATCCTACGGAGCCTCGAGGAGCCAGGGAGGATGCGGGCAGAGGGTGGGGCCGCCTCCTGTGGAGACCAGCCAGTCATGGGGCTGTGCAGTCACTCTGCCCCTGTCCTAACCACGCAGCGCTGCAGCTGCACCCAGAAAGCCGCAGGGCTTGCAAGGCCAGCATGGGCCCCGCTGACAGAGGTGCAGGCACGGAAACACGAATCTGAATCTCAGATAACTTGCGTGTGTCCCAAAATATTCTTCTTTTGATTTTCTTCAACCCTTTAAAAATGTACAATGGTTCTTAGTTTAGGGGCTGCACAGCAGGCGGGGCTGTAGTCAGCTGACCCGCGGCAAGGACGAGGCCGCACGGCATGTACTCAGCCCTCCTCTGACCCACAGCAGCAAGACCCTCCTCCTCCAGACCTCACCCTCCTCTTCCTCCCTAGGCTTCAACACCGCTGACCTCCTGAAGCGACCTCCAGGTGGGAGGACGTAGTGACCATCCTGGAGGCTGCCCAGAGAGGCCTCGCCTGGCCCCAGCGTCCTCCCACTTAGCAGACAGGTGGACTTGCAGGAGGGGCAGGGGATCAGCAGTGGCGTGCCCAGCGCTGGCGTTGGACCCAGCAGTGCCTGAGGACGTCAGGTTCCCCGGGGTGGATGTCCTGGCAATGCTCAACGTTCCACGGGCAGGATCGAGAGCCAGAGGCACAGCCCCAGCCCCCAGTCAGAGTGCCCCGTGACCGGCCCATCATCCTGGGGTGAGGTTTCCCCCCGATGGGGGGCTTGAGGTCCAAGAAACAATTGTGCATATCAGAGGATTTAAGGACCAAAAGCAGGAGCCAGTAGAGATGGAGGAGACCAAATCAAAACAGAGAGAAGATAAAACTGAGCAGTTCTTCTTAAACACCACCCTGTCACCCTCTGGCCCCCAACAGTGCAGCGTACTGCACTGCTGGCCCCGCTGGGGGCGAAGGCTTGGTGTGTGCAAAACCACCGCGTCCAGGCTGGGACCAACCCCCAGGCTTGTCCCCCTCAGCCGCTACGCATGCACCACCAGGTCCTGCCCTCCTGGAGCCACAGTGTGAGGCCAAGGTCCAAGCAGGTGCCCGTGGCCCGGCTTCTACCTACAGCAGGGGCCCTGGGTCACGGAGAGCATTCACTGGGCCCCTGGGGCTGGGGCTGGAGCCACCTGCCAATGGCACCGCTGAGCAGGGCTGAGAACAAGCCTGGGCTCCATAACTGGTGGCGTGGACAACCCACCTCCCAGGAGGGCCAGGGAAAGGGGAAGACGGGCGCTGGGGCCCTGTGCAGGTGGCAACATTCCGGGCAGCTACTTGCCTTTCTGTAAGTTCAGGGGACTTTCCCTGCCTAATGCCTGGAGAAGGCAGAGCCCCTAGAGGCAGCATGGGAGGGGCAGGCTGGGCACCACCCACCCTCTCACGTCCCCACTGTGATTCTGGGCCAGGCTCTTGACCTCCACGGGTTCGTTCCTGCCATCCTTCCTTTCTTCCTTCGGTCCATCCACCTGCACACCTGTCTGTCCATCTGACATGATTTCCAGGCCCGGGATGCCCTCAGCACAGCTGTGAATATAGTGGTGGAGATGCCACTCACGGTGGGAGCAGCTGGCATCCCACAGAGGGGCCTCCTGGGCCCCACTCAGCACGTGGAGGGGACATTCCCGGCCCCTCCAGGAGGAGGCCACGTCTGAGCCCCTGGGGGCCCAGGACCTCTGCTCCAAGTGAGACAGGACCGTGCCCCAAGGTGGCTGGGGGCAACAGCCAAACTTCCAGGCTGCTGCTGTGACCACAGCCTGGGCGGCGCAGGCAGGCACACCATTCCATGCCTCGGAGCCCGCGCGCCACACACTTCAGCAGGTGCTGGAAGTGCAGGGGTAACGGGAGCCCTGCACTGAGGTCCGCCTCCAGGGCAGCCAAGTGTCGGGACGGGAGGACGGCCCTGTGTCCTATACAAACAGCACCACTCCTGTGCCCGCCCCACCAAGAGGAGCCATTTCAAACACACAGGCAGCAAAACAGCATGGCAGGAAACTAGGCGGGATCTAGGTGATCAGGAAACATCCCATGTCTCGGATCAGAAGACCCAGTGCTGTTGGGACCAGAGACTCCCAGGACTGATCTGTGCGTTCGGTACAATCCCAGGACTCAGCAGGCCTTCCTGAAGAACTGATAAGCTGATTCTGAAACTCACACGGCACTGCAGGGGCTCAGAAGAGGCTTGAAAAAGGGAAACACGGGAGGAAGACTCAGTCTCCTGATTTCAAAACTTACTACAAAGCCACAGCGATCAAGACGGTGTGGCGCGGGCATGAGGACCGACGTACAGACCAACAACACAGTGGAGAGTCCAGGAACCAACCACACGTCCATGTTCAGTGATGCCGAGAAAGGTGTTAAGACCGTTCGATAGGGAAAAATAGTCTTTTCAACAAATGCTGCTGGGACAGTGGGCTGTCGCATGCCAAAGAATGAAGCTGGGCCCCGCCTCCCACCATAAACAAAAACTAAGTAACAATGGATCCAAGACCCACGGAGAGCCCAACCATAAAAACTGTAGAAGAAAACAGAGGAGGAACCTCCTAACCTTGGATTTAACAAAGAGTTCTTAGCCCAAAGCACAAAGAGCAAAAGAAAAAAACAGGTAATCAGACTTCATCCAAACTAAGAACTCTTGTGCTTCAGAGGATGCCAATGAGATGCAAAAACAAGCCACAGAACGGGAGAAAATGTCTGCAAATCTATACCCAAAGAACTTACACCTGAACACATAAAGCACTGTCACTGCTGAAACGACCCAGTGTCACAACGGCAAGGCGTCTGCAGAGACTCCTATGAGGACCCGGTGTCACAACGGGCAAAGCGTCTGCAGAGACTCCTATGAGGACCCAGTGTCACAACGGGCAAGGTGTCTACAGACTCTTATGAGGACCCAGTGTCACAACGGGCAAGGCGTCTACAGACTCCTATGAGGACCCAGTGTCACAACGGGCAAGGCGTCTGCAGAGACTCCTATGAGGACCCGGTGTCACAACGGGCAAGGCGTCTACAGACTCCCATGAGGACCCGGTGTCACAACGGGCAAGGCGTCTGCAGAGACTCCTATGAGGACCCAGTGTCACAACGGGCAAGGTGTCTGAAGAGAGACTTCTATGAGGTCAATAAACACATGAAAAGCTGCTCGGCATCGTCCAGCATCCAGAGACAGAAACCGAAATCACAGGGAGGTATCACTTTGCACCCCCAGGACAGCCGGGAAGTCACGCGACAACACGTTGGTGAGGATGGGGAGAAACTGGAACCCTAGTGTGCGGCAGCCCTGGAGAACAGTCTGGCAGTTCCTCCAATGGTGAAATGGTTACCATGTGACCCAGCAGGCCCAGTCCCAGGCAGACCCCCGAGAGAACCGCACACACATCCACACAGACTCGTCTGTGAATGTTCAGGGCAGCTGTGTTCATAACAGCCTCAAAGCGGAAACCACCCAAATGTCCACCAGCCAAATAACTGGATACGTCAGATGTGGCCGTGCAGACAGTGGGGTGTTTCAGCCACAAGAAGGAACACAAGGTCCACCAGCCAATGACTGGATACGTAAGATGCGGCCGTGCACAGTGGGGTGTTTTAGCCACACCACTGACACCTACGACCACATGAGTGAACCTTGAACATGGGGAGTGAGAAAAGCCAATCGCAAAGGCCACGGGACTCCCTTCCCAGGAAATGCTCGGAACAGGCCACAGGACTCCCTTCCCAGGAAACCCTCAGAACAGGCCACAGGACTCCCTTCCCAGGAAATGCTCAGAACAGGCCACGGGACTCCCTTCCCAGGAAATGCTCGGAACAGGCCACAGGACTCCCCTCCCAGGAAATGCTGGGAATGGGCCACGGGACTCCCTTCCCAGGAAATCCTCAGAACAGGCCACGGGACTCCCTTCCCAGGAAATGCTCGGAACAGGCCACGGGACTCCCTTCCCAGGAAATGCTCGAACAGGCCACAGGACTCCCTTGCCAGGAAATGCTCGGAACGGGCCATGGGACTCCCTTCCCAGGAAATGCTAGGAATGGGCCACGGGACTGCCCTCCCAGCAAATGCTCAGAACAGGCCACGGGACTCCCTTCCCAGGAAATGCTCGGAACGGGCCATGGGACTCCCTTCCCAGGAAATGCTAGGAATGGGCCACAGGACTGCCCTCCCAGGAAATGCTCAGAACAGGCCACGGGACTCCCTTCCCAGGAAATGCTCGAACAGGCCACAGGACTCCCTTCCCAGGAAATGCTTGGAACGGGCCATGGGACTCCCTTCCCAGGAAATGCTCGGAACGGGCCATGGGACTCCCTTCCCAGGAAATGCTAGGAATGGGCCACGGGACTGCCCTCCCAGGAAATGCTCAGAACAGGCCACGGGACTCCCTTTCCAGGAAATGCTCGGAACAGACGGACCCACAGAGGCAGGCAGTAGCTGACTGGTGGCTGAGGGTTTGGGGGCACAGGAGACAGCAGGGTGATGGATAACTAGAGGGTTCTGGCTTCCTTGAGAGGTGATCAAAACGTTCTGCGAAAGGTGACAATGGTTGCACTAGCCGTGGACATAAAAGCCGCTGAACTGCCCCCTTCAAAGGGACGAGTTACATGGAATGTGCGTCACATTTCAATATAGCTGTTAGAAATGGCGGGCCGGGTGGGGAGTGAGAAACAACAGGAAGTGTGGACGCAGCCACCAGAGCCTGCGGGGCTGAAACCAGCCGCTTCCTTTGCATGTGCCACGATTTCAACTTCAAGAGCATCTCTCCAGGGGGAGGACAAGGGCTGAGAGGGGCTGCCTGGAGGGAGCTCCCGGGTGAAGGAGAAACTCTGGGGCTCCGTAAGGAAATGTCCTTACTTGTATCCTGCCTGGGCTGGGGAATGTGAGGCTGAAGGGGGTTCCTGCCCCCAAGACCCTCCTCCTCCTCCACAACCAGAAGAGCCTCTAGGGCACAGTGGCCTGACCATCACCCCCCACCCCGTCGGCCCTGTCCCACTCCTGCCAGCTGGGCCCAGACACCAAGTGCAGTGACCACAGTCTGCAGGACCAGGTGACATCAGGGTGTGCCCACAGGGCCCTGCCTTGGTGGCTTCTCAGAGCCTGCAGGCCACCTCTGCAGCTGATGGGGACAAAGTCCCCGTGAGTGAGGCAGCTGACAGGCAGGGGACCGGCTGGCCTGGCTTCTGTAGCTTGGCACCCCCTGCAAGTACACAGTGTGGTGGCCACCAAGGGAGCCGGGAGCAGAGGGAGACGGGCAGGGGCAGCCCCTCGCCTGGGCCATCGGCCACTGGGAGAGACAGTGGACACCGAGACCGTCCCGCTAGATGGGGGCTGCGAGGGGCCAGGCCTCCGCCTCTCCCTGCAGAGCAGGGAAGCAGCACGGTGCCTTGGCGCCTGCTCAGCAGGGGCCCAACAGAGGCCGGCTGCCAAGGGTGACTGCTGTTGCCGGCGGGACACCCCCATCAGCCTAAACACTCATCTCAGTAAGCGTCCTCCCCTCCAGAAGTCCAGCTCCGCAGTGACAGGGACTGCTGTCCACCACCGCACCACCAGTACCGAGGACTGTCCCGGCACAGGCCCCATGTGGAAGACGTGTTTGTTGAATGAATGGATGATGATTATTAACACTTACTAAACTAGGATGTGCTCCTATGGGCTTAAAACCAGGTCGCTAGAGTGGTTAAAGTAACGCATGAAGTAAGAGCCAGTAGGTCCCGGGAAAGGGCTTGGAACCCTTCTCCAAGTCGTGGAGAGGCCCCCTCTCACTTCCTGGGTCGCAGCTGCATCCTGGGAGCAGCGGACGGTGTGGGAGAGGTGCTGCTGCTGCTGGGCCCACCCTGGAGATGAAGGGAAGGAGGGTGAGGGCAGCGGCCATCTGCAGATGCCATGGGGTGCCATGCCCGGCTGGTGCTCTGTGAGCCCTCTTTCATGTATTCTGCTGCTTTCTGGAGAAGAACACAGTCACGCAGCACTCAAGCGACCCCTCAGAGGTGCGGGGAAGGTGGTGGCGCTGGGCCGCAGACCGGGGTTAGGGCTCTGCATGGCGTGGCTGTGGCTGGGGGCACCAAGGGGCTCAGAGTGTTGCCTGAGAAGTCTGGAGGCAGTGGGGGAGGGACCACCAGGGCAGGAGGTGGTCCGGGGGCATCCCAGATGAGGCACAGGCCAGTGCAGTCTCAACATCCTCCTACGCAAAGACCCAAGCACTTCCCACCACAGACACACCAAGCCTCCAGCTCAGAGGAAGGGCCAGCGGGTTCTGCACTGGGGCCAGGAGGCAGTGGATGTGGGGTGGGCTCTGCAGCCCAGGAGGCCAGATCACTTCCTCCTAGGCCCCATCTGTCCATCTGCTCAGGGCTACCCCTGCCCTCTGTGCGTTCTGGCAGGACACCTCCCGCTCACAGAACCCACTTCTAGCTGCCGGCCCAGGAAATCGGTGTGAGGCTCCAGGCATGGGGAGAAGCCCCTCCAGTGCTGCCCCTGGCCCCGTGCACCCCACCCACCTAAGGCGCTGCGCACTGTGTGTGCCAGCAAGCAGGAGCACCGTCGGGGGCTGGCACCACTCAACTCAAGCAGATGGGAGATCGAGCAACCTTGCTGGAATCGGCTGTTAGATGACAGCTTCCAGGAAGAAAGGGGAAAAATGGCTATAATCTTTTGCTAAAATTTGTTGCCTTGTTTGATTCACAGCTGAGAAAACTGTTGAGACGCTGACGAGAATATCAAAAGGAAAAGTTTGGAGCCTTCCTTTGATGCGATGGTGCAATCATTGACTCAACAAAAATCTTTCACTTGCAGAGTGAGCAGGGCTCTGGTGCTGTTAACTAGCGCAGTTAAACAGAAGAGCCGGCTGGTGGGTGCGGCAGGAGAATGCTGGGACAGGCAGGGCAGATCCCCGGCCACTTGCAGGCCTACTGTCTGTCCAAGCTCCCCTCCAGGCTGGGCCTAGGGTTCTGGAGATGACAGGGCCCCACCTTCAGACACAGCGGTCTTGGAGGGGTCTGCACAGCGAGAGACAAGGCCCAGAGAGGGTGCAGGTGCTCCCAGGCTGCCATGTAAGCCCACACCTGTGCCCCCCAGGAGGCCTCGGCCTCGACTGCCCGTTTCCCTCTATGTTCAGGGGACTGTCTGCAGCCCAAGTCCTGGAGGAAGAGGCTGGGTGGTGGCTGGCGTTGGCTCCACCTCTGTTCCCACTGTGAGTTCTACCCCTAACTTGCCGGCAGGTCTCCGTCCTCTCTGGGCCTCGGCTTCCCATCTGTGAGGGTCAGTGTGGTGAGTTTCACCTTAAGGACCTCCCTTCCGGCCAAAATGCTCATAAGACCTGGAGCAGAGGGCAGGAAAGCCACGAGCACACACCCTGGTGTGTGCAGGGGCTGGGTGCCATGGGCCCTTGGCTGCCCCGGGCAAAGGAAGTGGCTTCTGAGGGGCCACACCCTCAAGGTCCCTGCCAGGGAGGAGGCTGCCCCCAGCAAGGCCCAGGCAACACTCGGGGAGGGAGACGTCTGTCCCCCTGTGCCTGATGCGCGTGCTGAGCAGAGAAAGCGCTGGAAGGAAGCAGCGACAAGAGGGGAATGGAAAACACAGTTAAATAACCGCCAGTCCTCATGCATATTTATAGATCGTCCGGCCTCAAAATTCAATCAATACCTCTCCTGGCTGAAGGAAATGGCTCAGGGAGGAGAGCGAGGCAGCTCGGGCTGTGCCTGTTGGGCCGGGGCAGGGCAGAACCAGGCCCACCAAGAGGCAGAGGCAGAGGCTCGGCCTTCCCATCTCCTGCCCGTGGCCTTGACTGCCGCACACAGCTGGGCTGTGGGACCTGCCTCTGTGACAAGCCCAGGCGAGGGTGACACCTCCCAGCCCCGCCCTCAGCAGGGCCTGACCTTGGGCACCTTGCTCAGGGCCAGCAGGAGGGCTGAAGGGCTGGACGCACCTATACACACCTGACGCTGAGGGGGCCTGCGGGGCTGTGTCCCACCTATTCCAGGAAAGCAGCTCCCAAGCAGGCAGAGGCACATGGGTGGGAGAGGGCAGCCTGCAGCAGACAAAGAAACTGAGGCCCAAGGAGGACAGAGGCCATGCTGCTGTCCGTGACCAGTGCCCGGGAGCAGCGGAAGGATGAGAACGGGATGGGGGTAGGACAGGACCCCGGGAGCTCCCTTTCTGCAGAGCTGAGTGCTCCACCATGGGGAGTGAGTGTCCCGGGCCTCGTCTGCGGCAGCTGCAGGGGGAGAGGGAGTGGCCCAGGGGGAGAGGGAGTGGCCCAGGGTCACAGGGCGGAGCCCCTGGAGGCCCCTCCAGCACATGCCCCACGGCCAGGCTTCACCAGAAGTGGAAACTCCCCACAGCCAAGGCGTCCACGGCAAAGCCAGCCTGCGAGTGAGCCCACCCACCTGCACCATGGGCCCCAGCGAACGCCCCCCACAACCCCCCTCCCACCCCCCAGTGGCCGTATGCTGCACAGCCTCCACTCAGGGCCCTGCCCAGAGGCTAAGCAAGGGTTCACCACGGCCTGAGGGAAGGGCCACAGCTTTCCCCAGTGGGACACGCCCTGTGAGCCAGCACATCTGTCAAAGCAGCGGAGCCGGGACACTGGCACCCAGGAGATGGCACTGAGGCCACCGCACAGCTCCAGGGCTGGCCTTCCTGGCCTGAGACCCTGCTGGGCAGCTCCACATGCAAGGCCAGGGGAGGAGGGAACTGGGAGGAGTCATGCCTGTCCTGGTTCCAGCAAGGGTCAGGGGCTCCTCCCATGGCACCCCTGATAACAGCCTCTGTGGTTCCATAGCAGAGAAAGGGCAGGTGGCCTGCAGTGGCCAGGGAGGACGGCATGTGAGAGTCTCCACTGGTCAATGGGGCGGGGACAGCATCCCCTTCCTAATCTGGCCAAGGCTGAGACCAGATCACCCTGGGCTAAACTCCTGGGCTCCAGGGGCTGTGCCTGTGGTGAGGAGGAGATGGTCCTGATGGCACCCAGCAAGGCTGACATCTGCCCCACCTGTCTGGAACAGTCCCTGAACAGAGACGAGACGCAGAGCTCCGGAGGGAGACCCAGGCCGCACACCCGTACAACACAGGAGAGGCTGGGCCCGACACACACACTGGATCCAGGAGGAAGGACAGACAGCTGCTGCCCCAGGACGCCATGCAGGGCTTCTCTGGACCTGCCAGCAAGGGACCAGCCCAGCTGGGGCAACTCTGCCCAGGCCCTGCTCCTTGAGGCTCCAGGGTGGCTCTCCTAGGAGGGGCCCGGGGCACGGCCCCTGGAGCTGGCACTCTGTGGTCCAGAGCATGTGCACACGCACAAGCTTGCTCTCCGAGCCTCGACCTGCTGTCTGTAGGTGACCTACCAAGTCCATGAAAAGGTCGGGCGGGTTAATGGACGTGCACATGGTCTCAGGCTGTAAGGAGCTTTGCTGGGCACACAAGCATCGCCCAGGGGGGACTCACGGAGTGAAACCAAAGATGTGGATCTCCTCCTCCTGCCACATGCGCCCGGCTCTCAGTCCCTCTTGAACTCCAGCCCTGTCTGAGGACCCAAGTCCTTCCCAAGACATCCTTGAGAACCGAGGGGCATCTGGCAAACCAGGCCATGGGCAGGCTCCAGGTCCAAACCCAGTTCCTCGTGACAGAAGCAAAGTGCCTCCCCTTTGCCAGAGTCCTGCCGAGTGGGGGCGGCGGGGAGGGGCCTCTTCCTGGCCCCCAGGAGAGCCGCAGCCACTTTCCACCTCCCCTCAAGCCCCACAGGCACCAGGAGGGCCCCGTGCTTCCCTTCTCCTCTAAAAAGCTGCTCTCATCTGTTTCCCTGCAGATACGCCCGGGAACCAAAAGGACGTCGATCCCTTGGACACAGTGCCTACAGCAGTGGCTGCTTGGGGACACCTCCATTGTGCCATGTCCAAGAGCCGCGGGGACTGGCACCCCGTGTGGGGCACTTGCAGACAGGGCCATGGCCCTTGCTTCCCAGAGGAGGCCCCAACCCTCCAAGAGGCTGCAGACATGCTCAGGGATATCAGCTTTGGGGAGCCCGGAACCCCAGGTCCCGCCTTTGAGTTTGGTTTTCTACCCCAACTGCAAGACATGGCTTCAGTCCAAGTGGCAGCAGCAGGGACAGGCTGGGGGAGATCGAGGTGCTCAGCAGTGGGTCCCTGGGCACATCTCTACTTGGGGGGACAGCAGAGACAACTGGACGATCTCTAGACAAAGGACAAGGGCTTGTGGGCCAGGCGTGCACGCCCATGCCTGCCCAGGCAGCAGACGCAGGGGTCTGGCAGAGCCCGAGTTGGGTCCCAGTTCCACCAGCCACAACTGTGTGACTCTGGGCCAGCCCCCAGAACCCTGACCTCAGTCTCATGCCACCCAGAGGTGAGGATGGTCACCATGCGATAGGGGAGCGAGAGCTCGGACACACACCATCCGTCTGTCCGGCGGCTCTGCCACCCTCCTGCACATCCCGCACCACCTCGAGGCCTGCACGCCCTCATTAAAGCTCCCCTGACCTCAGGCCTCATCAACAGATGAAGGACTCTCAGCACAGCCAATTACCCGGTGCTGGTAATCACCCGCTGACTTCCACCCCAGTCCTTCAGAAGGTGGTCTGCTAAGAGCGGCTTGTAAACAATTGGGAGGGAAAAGATAAAAACCCTAATTGTCAGAAGGGTTGGACAACAGTGACTTAGGCTGAGGCCTGGCTCTGAGCCCCAGACCTGACCTCGCAAGGGAGCCCCTCAATGTCTGCCCCCAGCTGCAGCTCTCACCTCCTCCCCTGCACCCAGGCCCTTCGCCACCCTCTGCTGCCTCTGTGAGCAGCTGCAGGCCCACAGGGGGAGGGTGTTCTAGTGGGGCCTTTGGCAAAGCTCAGCATGGGGGGAGCAACATACATGGGCAAGCGGGGGATGAGCGGGCAGAGCCCAGTGAGCACCGCAGCGGGTCCTGGCTCTGCCACCCGTGCTCCTCGTTCAGCTCACAGCCCATCGCCTGCCCCATCTGCAGACCAGGCATCTCCCTGAGCTCCCGCCACGGCAGTGTGGTCAGTGCACAGGGCACCCGCTGGCCACCCACCCTGGGCACGAAGCCCATGCTTCCTGGGAGAAGGAGGAGGAGGAACCGGCAATGTCCTGGTCCCGCTGCAACCACAGGTCCTCCTCCTCCTTCCCAGACACGTGGGCTTCACCCGGGAGGCTGCTCCCTTGGCCTGCCAAGGAAGTGAACTGGGTCCCTGCCGGACTGGCGGATGAGCAGGAGCCCTGGGCAGCCTCCACTATCCCAACCTCCCCACTACAGGGCACAAACAACAGCCGGCGCCTAAACCATCCTTCCTGAGGCTCGGCCAGAGCTGGCAGGGGGCCTCGGGGGCTCAGGCAGCAGGTGCAGGACCAGCTGGTGGACGAAGGGCCTGAGGAAGGCAGGGGCGACCGAAGGACAGAGGCCGTGTGAGGGCAGGGTTGGAGCAGTCACCCCGAGCGCCCTGCCCCTCTGGTCTGGGGTGTGGCTCACTCCTAACAAGCTGCCTGTTGGGTCTCAATGTAGTGAAATGCATGTGACAGGAAACTGACCACCATAACCATTCTAAGTGCACAGCTCCCTGGCATTCAGCACACTCCCAGTGCTGTGCGGCCACCACCACAGCCCATCCCCAGAGCTTCCTCATCTCTCCAGGCTAAAGCCCACATCCATCAACACTCACTCTCCATTCCCCTGCCCCAGCCCCAGCCCCTGGCACCAGCCTCTCCACCTCCTGTCTATGGATCTGATGACTCTAGGGGCCTCGTGTAGGTGGAATCACATAGCCTGTATCCTTCTGGGACTGGCCGGTTTCACCCAGCCCAGCGTCCTCAGGTCCATCCATGCTGCGGCAGGTGCCGGGACGCGCCTCCTCCTCGAGGCTGTATCTATCGTGCTCCGCTGTACAGAAGGACCACACTGTGTCCACCCACACATCTGTCCACAGACGCTGGGGTGCGCTCACCTCTGTGCTATCGTGAGCGAGGCTGCTGTGAACGTGTGTGCCCGTATCCATGAGTCCCTGCTTTTGGTTCTTCTGGGCATGTACACAGCAGTGGACTTGCTGGTCAGTGTGGTGAAACAAAGCCACTCTTCCATCAGTGGCAGCACCATGGCCAAGCCCCCATCGGTGACATTTCTTCTAGAATCTCAGGCTTAGTCTGCAAACTCCCACGGCAGAAATTACGTAAGTGATCACACTTTCCTTTCTCCTTAGGCTGCCAGGAAGCTCCGATTAAACAGAAGCCCAGCTTCACTGGCACCTTCAGCCCTCGTGGGCAGAACATTTCTGGTTTCCCACACACGGCATCGGCTGCCAGGAATCTGTGGAGCAGTGAGATCTCACGGAAAGGAAACGAGCACGATCACAGAAAACACTCGACGCTGCTCTGAGGACTGCGGCCGACTCAGCCTCTCCGGCGGCCCGGTCTGGAGGGGGCGCTTCTCCTGTCCTTCCACAAGCTACGGGAGGAAACCAGGAGCCCTTGGTCCCGCCAGGACCTAACATGGGTCCCTGGGGCCCCGTGCCAATGACCTGCTTCCTTTCACAGATGGGAAGCACCTCATCCGTCTGAACCATCAGCTCACTATATGACCCCGCAGAACAGGGGGCCCAGGAACATCCGGGCTGTGGCTGCTTGGACCCCGCTGTGCCTTGGCTTAGAGCAGCGCCTGGCACAGAGGAGGTGCGTGAAGGTGGCTCACACATGGGAAGGGAGGGCTGGGCTGGTGAGCATGGAGTCCCATGAGCCCTGCAGAGCTGCCCTCCCATGATCCTGCCTCCCAGGAAAAGTCCAACCCCCTTGACTCACAAAGGAGGCCCTCAGGGCACAGAGAGGAGCACTTCCCAAGGCCACCAGGTAACACCAGGCCCACTGTCCTGGTCCAGAGGCCACACTCTGTCCAACATGGTATAAGGTTCAGGAGAAAGGGCCGAACACAAAATGAAGGTCCCACTGATGAGCCACATGCATTACTAGGAGTCTGGCGAGCGGGAGAGGCCAGACCTGAGGAGGCTGGTTTGGAGCACCCACCAGGAGGCCCCCGGACAGAGAGAGGGACGCCACCCCAGCCCACCACACCTGGGCACGGACGTCAGCACAAAGGGGGCAGCTGTGGCTCCAGGAGGGGACGCAGCCCTCTCCCAGGGCAGCTGCAGGGTTGGTGGCTTCAGAATTCCACGGGTCTGGGGGCCACAGGGATGGCATCTCAGGGAGGGGGTGAGGAGGTCTGAGGAGAGGTGACGGGCCCGCCCCGCCCTGGTCCCAGGGACACCAACCAGGGATGTGAGGTACCGCACCACCTGCCTGCTGGTGCAGACGGGAGCAGAACCGTCTCCGTGTGCTTCCAGCTTCTGCTCACAGGGAACCCGACAATCTTCTACCCGCTCCTTCCCAAAACACCAAAACACATGCACTTATTTCAAACGTCGCGGGGCTTTTGTCTGGTCTCTTTCCTGAGCAGCACTTGGGGCACTGAGGTTGGCCCCGGCCACAAACTCCACCCAGGCCCCGCCAGGGAGGAGCAGGCAGGTGTGGCGGGGAGGGATCCGCACTGGGGGGGCTCCACCAGCCCTGACCACCAACCTGCCCAAACAAGCACCGTGATGAGGCCACATCGAGGAACGGCTGGAGCACGGGCTTCAGAATCCAGAGATGAATTCTACTTAATTACACGCACACTGAGGTAGTTAGAGGAAGTGTGCAGATGTCTGCAATTTACTTAAAGCGTGTCAGAAGAATAAAGTGGCGCGGCGGCTAGGCGAGGGATAAAGAGATGTCAGAAAGCCCCACGGCGGAGCATCCATGGTGGAGCCTTGGTGGTGGGTGAACAGGCGCTCGCTGCAAACTTCCCTCAGCTTCACAATCTATCTTTAAATGTTCGTAATCAAATGCTGAAAAAACCCAACAGGGCTGAATCTGAATGCTGCTCCCATCACTGCTGGGTGACACGGGGGCCCCATGGGGCACGGGTGCTGGCCCACGCTGCACACTTCCCGCACAGAAGCTGGAGGCTCCTGGGTGGGACTGTCAGGTGGGGATGCGCCCACCCAGCCAGAAGGTCAGTGTCCTGCCCAGTGCAGCCTCCACTGGATGTGCCCCTCTCTACCCGGGGCAGCCTGGGAGCCCCGACCGGCCTCACTGGGTGTCCTGCCCCAGCTCGATGCCCTCCATCCCCAGATGTGGCCCATCAGAACCACAGACGTGGAAAACGTGCAAGTGTCTCGGAAGTGAGGACGATGGTATTATGACGGATAACAGGAATGGCCGCCATGCAGGGCTGGTTCACCAGGTATGTGCAGGGCCCTCCAGGAGCCATCACCTGAGATCTCCAGACAGCCTGCGGGAAAGGCCCGTGCCCTCCACATCCTGGGGAGCACGCTGAGGCCAGGCTGCAGCCGGTGGGAGACAGAGCCATGGCCCACCGCAGGCTGTGGGCTCCAAGCCGGCAAGGCCGTGTCCCCGCCATGAGGTGAGGCATCAGAGGGCAGCCGGGAGCCAGAAGAGAACAAAACGCTGGGGCCCCAGCTCCTCGGTTCTAGGCCTGTGGAAGAGCACAGGGCACACTCAGGAGGTGGGGACAGGGGTGGGGCAGGAGGCCGTGGCTGCAGGTGGGGTCAGGGACCGTGCCGCCCACCTGACCTGACTCCTGTGGCTACACCAATAGCCACGGGGGTCCCTCTGCTGCCAGATCTGGAGTTCCATGGGGTCCGCCCGATTTCTGTCTTCACTTGAGGACACTGCAACACGTTCAAGCCTCATTCTACCTCCCAACGTGGAGCGTCTGAGCTCCTTCCTCCTTCATACCCAGGCTCCATGTGGGCCTCACTTTCCCCATCTCTAGAGGGGGCGCCAGCAGCCCGGCCAGCCACCATCAGTGGGCACCCCTAGCTCTTCCACCCCCACCACTGGATGGGAGGGCTTGTAGTCCAGGAGACCCCGCCCACCCACTTCCAGACCCTTTAGCAACACACGGGCACACACAGTCGGCCCTAATGAGTGTGTGGACAGCTGTGGGCTCTTAGGGAGACCCAGAAAGGGCAGTGCCACAGCAGCACCCAACGACGGCCCTCCCAGGAAGGCAGCATGAAGACCTCCCAGGCCTGGTCCCCTGGCCTCAGCACCGCGTGAGGGCATCGGCACTCGTGCCCAGCTCTAAGGGGTAACTGGAATTCTCTTTCCTCGCCAACCAGCTGTGAACTAATTACAAAAAGTTCTAACTAGTCAAGCCCCTCTCCAAGCATATGTTCCCAATTAAGTCAGACTGCAGCTGATTTTAATCAATCTTCCTTGAAGCGGCCCAACTTGAAGGCTTCTCCAGAGGGAGTGGGAGCAGGGAGAGAAGAGGAGAGGGCATCGCATAGTGGGTGCAGGGGCGGCAGCCGGCTCCTGGGGCCTCGCTCTGTCACCTAGGCTAGAGTGCAGTGGCGTGATCTCGGCTCACTGCAATCTCTGCCTCCTGGGTTCAAGCGATTCTCCTGCCTCAGCCTCCTGAGTAGCTGGGACTACAGGTGCCAACCACCATGCCCAGCTAATTTTTGTATTTTTAGTAGAGGCAGGGTTTCACCATGTTGGCCAGGCTGGCCTTGAACTCCTGACCTCAGGCGATCCACCCGCCTCGGCCTCCCAAAGTACTGGGATTACAGGCGTGAGCCACCATGCCCGGCCAAAAGAGAGATTTTCAATGGTCTTGCAAGATCAGGTGTCTGGTGGGCAGGCACACCCAGCACGGTCACAACAAGCCATTTATCCCCTAGTGCGCAGGCCCCTCCCCCAGTTCCTCACGGGCTGAGTCCTCTGGGGTCACAGTCTTCCTGGACGTCGCCTACTGATCGTTGGGCAGGGGCTATAGGTGTTTTTTAAGGGTTGTCTTGTGTATTTTGTTGCAGCCCACGATGCATTGCAATCCTAGTCAGCTCAGGGGCTCTTCACATATTTGGCTTATGACCTAAGTAGCTGGGCAGGCTGATAAGAACAGACAAAACGAACTGTTTTGCAGACTAGTAAAACTTTGATCATAGACTAAACTTACTTGGTTTGGATGAGGGCAAGTAAGGTGGGTGAGGGGGCGGGGGGAAGGGGGAGGCCGACAAGCAGGCATCGGTGATCCAAGCAGGGGCCTAGTACATCCTGTTTCTTCTGTAGTTTGCTGACCTAAGCCGGTTCAAGGCACTTTATCTTGGAAATGGATCCTATTTACATTATTTCCTTCAGTCGCACAGCGCTGGGCATCCAGAGCCAGGGGCAGCCTGAGCCACCATAGGGCCTGTGAGGCCTCACCTTCCCCAGGGCCACCCTGGACATCCCCCCACTAAGGGTGAAATCACAGGGGGTGTCAGAGGTGGTGGCAGCTGGAGGGCTGTCTAGAAGTTTCCAAAACTTCACAGGCCAAACCCCAGTGGCCTCCGCGCCTCACTGCTCTGCACTTGCTTCTCTCACACTATCCGGGCACTGTCGTCCCTGTTGCCCTGCCCCAGGGAGGAACAGCTCCTGAATCCTGGGCTAGGCTCGAGGTCACCATATCACAGCATAAACATCTGCTTCCCCCGGACCACCAGGCCCAGCCCTGTCCTCTCCCCAAATGGCCACACTGGCCACACTGCAGCACCACACCTCAGCTCTAAGCAGCTTTAGGACATGCCTGGGGCAGAGCCCCCACCCCTCCAAGGCCCTGGCAGAGCTCAGGGGAGGGTCACAGGTGACACTGCCAGCCCCACTCCTCATGCCAAGCCCACGGTACGTGACAGCCCTTGGCATCTCCCACAGAGGAGTGCTCCACTAGTGAGCTCCCGAGCACATGCTGTCTGTGCAGGACGGGGATGGTGGCCAGGCCCTAGCAGGTGTTCACCAGGTGCTGACACAGCACTCACCCACACCCTCACCTCATTCACGCCTCAACAAGCTCCAAGGGCCAGCCACTGAGGACGCCTTGGGGAAAGTGCTGGAAGCCGGGGCAGGGAAGCCGTAAGAGGTGCCTGCGGGGATGCCTGGCCCCCAGTCAGCAAGCAACGTGGGCGCCAAGGAGCAGGGTTCAGGCTCTGCTCAGCCCAACACCCAGAAAGACGTTCAGCAGCTCTGACGCAGAGCCTCTGGTGGCCGGGCAGCAGCCCCGTGACCGCTCCCTGTATACCACGGCCCAGTTAAAACAAGATGACAGGTCCTAGGGCTGAGGACAGGCCAGCGTGGCTCGGAGCCGCCCGTCACCACAGATGTCACTCCTCCCATCGCCAGGAACTGGTCATAAAAAATAGATTTGATCTGCCTCTAACAGGTGCCAAGATAAAATTAATGGCCTGTCCAAAAACCCAGTAACCTCGAACCTGAGGGCTTCCTGCCATGCAGCAACTCAGAGAGGAGGATGAAAACCAAAGAGAAAGTACAATTATTAAAAGAACACAAACAGCAGTCCAGCCTTGCCACAGCAGATCCCGGGTGGGCATAGTGCAAACCCGCCCAGAGCCCACTCCACCGACACCAGGCGTGTGGGTGGCACAGTGCTCAGAGGACCCCGGAGGCAGCCAGTGCAGGCCTGTCAGTGGCACAGCCTCCCCGCCAGGCAAGGGGGTACACATGGGAGGGAGGAGAGCCCAAAGAATTCAGACAGACGAGCCAGAAAACAGGTGTTCTGTGGCGGCAGGAACCATGGTCGTTCACGATGCCCAGAGAAATGAGAGGCCCCAGGCAGTGCCTCCCCAAGAGGCTGCCCTGCCCTCACCTGCAGCACACGCCGCTCCAGCTGTGCCTCCAGCATCCTCTTTTCCTCCTCCAGCCGACTCCGCTCGCCCTCCAGCTCCTCGACCTTCAACCTGCAAGGAGAGCAAGACGGTGACCAGGTGTCTGTGGCCAGCCATGCTGGGGAAGTCTCACCCTCTGGGTGATAAGCAGGTGAAAGGTTAGGAGACCCAGCTATACAGCTTTATTTCTAAATACATGTCGTGAACCTCTCAGAGTCCAGCGATAACATCAAGAGAAAATTGGAAAATGACACAAGTACAGGATGGGGGAGTCCGTGGCGGCCCCTGCTCAGCTGGAGGAGCCTGTGTGTAGAAAGTCTCTGCGGACCACACCTTGGCTGGAAGCACAGAGGGAACCAGCCCAAAGCAGGACGCCTGGGAGTCGGTGTGTCCATGTCCGTCAGCCACTCCCAGAGGGTGATGTGACGGCGGAGTGCAGGGGACACTGAGGGACAGGGAATCGACCTCAGGACATCTTCAGAAATGAGGAAAAGACAGGAAAGGACTTCTACTGCGGGGTGTAGAAGGAGCTGATGACATGGGACCACAGAGCCACAATTCAGATGACAAAAGCATGCTTCGGGGTTCCCTTCTCCACAGTGGGAACAGAATGCAAAACAAACCTCCATGGCCACGACTGGAATGGGGCCAGTTTTAGTTCACTGTAAGAAGCTGTCTAGTTTTGTCTTCATTTCTAGATCTAATATTTTGAATGGAAAACATATTCATGTGGTTTAAAAATTAAAAAAGTCTGTCAAGGCCCGTAGTGATGGAAGTATTACTTGACACCACACAGGGACAGGAGTGGGGACAGCTATTCCAGCCTGAGAACTGCTCCAGGGCATCCCAGCACACCACAACAGCAAGACCCGAGGAAACCCAACTCTTTCCAAGAAACCTAACTGCATCTCTGAAAAAAGATCAAGAAGATTTATACAAATGCAAAAATGTCTAGAACACAACAAGCTAAAATTCACAATGCCTGCCATCCAGTCAAAGATTACCAGACATTTAAAGCAGCAGGAAGACATGGCCTATAATGAAGAGATTAACCAATCAACGAATACCTACCAAGACACAGCATTGCAGAGACAGCAATGCTGGCAAACAGGGACATTTAGACAGTTATTAAAACTATTGGAAAAATGCAACAGTTCATACTTGGAAGAGACACACGTAGAAGTGGAAACTACGTCTCAGATAAACATGCTGGATGGGATTAATGACAGATTAGAATCCGTAAAGAGAAAAGTTTAATGTCCTCAAGGGCACAGCAATAGAAACTATCAAAAACAAAACACAGAGGCCGGGCACAGTGGCTCACGCCTGTAATCCCAGCACTTTGGGAGCCAAGGCAGCTGGATCGCTTGAGGCCAGGAGTTCAAAACCAGCCTGGCCAACATGGCGTAACCCCTTCTCTACTAAAAATAAAAAAATTAGCCGGGTGTGGTGGTGCACCCCTGTAGTCCCAGCTCCTCAGGAGGCTGAGGCGTAAGAATCGCTTGAACCCAGCGGGTGGAGGCTACAGTGAGCCAAGATCACCCCAGTGCACTCCAGCCTGGCTGACAGAGCGAGGCCCTGTCTCAAAAATAAATAAATAAGCAAACAAACACAGAGAGGAAAAGATTCCTGAAAAATGAAAAGAGAATCACTGAGCTGTGGGACAGCTTCATGAGGCATAAAATACATGAACGAGAGTCCCAAAAGGAAAGAAGGCAGAGGAAGCGATGGGACAAATACTATAAGAAAGTTCCACATTCAATGGAAAGGATAAAGCCACAGATGTAGGAAGCTCAACAGACACGAGGCAGCGCAAGGAACACAGGCCCAGGAAACAAAACGCTGGCAGCCCCAGAGCACATCAGGACGAGCCTGCTCAGGACCACGGCATGGAAAACCACCTTAAAGGCAGAGGTGGTACCTATGGAGGCACAAGGCGGGGTTCTCATGAGAAACAGCACAACAGAGAAAAGAACGAAAGAAATGAAATGAAAACTGAAACAACGAAAGAAATGAAAACCACCACCTTAGAACTGTGAAACCATCTCCAAAAACAAAAGCAAATAAAGATGCCTTCAGATCAGACACAAAAGCTGAAAGAATTCATCATCAGCCGACCTGCTCTACAGAAATGTCAGGTAAGGCCTGCAGGTGAAGGAGGACGAGGGTGGGGCGGGGCGGTGCGAGGCAAATAAACCCAGATCTGCGCAGAGAACCAGGAGGGCTGGAACAGCAGCTGCATTTAGGGAGATCTTTCTTACATTCATGTCTTTTTAAAAAATTTAAATTATTAACTTTTTAAAGTGATTAATAGATTAAACAAAACTAATGAAAATATATTGGGGATTTAATATATAGAATAAATAAAATGTATGACAACAGTATAAAGGCTGGAGGAGAAAGCCGACACTGCGGCTGTAAGGTGATTACACTGTATGTGAGAAGACGTAATATCATTTGAAGGTAGGCTGTGGTAAGTTAAAGACGTATACTATACACCCTACAGCAAGCCCTAAAATAACAAAGACTTATAGCTAAAGTGCCAAAAAAGTAAATAAAACAAAATCAGAAAAACACCAAACTAGGTTGAAAAAAGGTAAAAAGAAAAAAAAAAAGAAAAAGGGAATGAAGAAGAGACAGACGAATAGAAAATATTAAAATGACAAGATCAAAACTAATCATATCAATAATCAAATTAGATGTAAGTAGCCTAACCACTACAATTAAAAGACAGACACTTAAACTGGATTAAAAAGCAACACCGAATTAGATACCGCCAACAATAATGCACTTTAAATAGGAAGATGCAAAAAGACATAACATGTCATCACTAAGAAAACCAGCAAGAAAGAGCCAGAGACGCTACTAATACCGGAAATAGTAAATTTCAGAGCACATACTATTACCAAGAAGGTAACTTATAATAATAAAGAGATCCATTAGTCAAAGGAAAATAATAATCCTAAACATGTGTGTGTACTAATAAAAGAGCTGCAAAACAAATGAAGCAAAACCAGCCAGAAATGCAGGGAGAAACAGACGGGTCCACAATGACAATCGGAGACTTCAATATCCCTCTCTCAATAGCTGATAGAACAACGGGCAAAAAATCAGGAGGACAAGGACCACATGATCAGCCAACTTGCCCTATTTCACCTGGGTAAATGCTTCGACTCTAAGAGCAGAAGACCCAGTCTTTTCAGGAGCACTTGAACTATGTACCAAGATGACCTCATGCTAAACCATAAAAGAAGGTTCAGTCTATTTAGGAATTTCCTAATTCTAACTATGTTATAGGACCATCATGGAATTAAACTAGAAATCAGCACCAGAAAGTCATCTGGAAAATATCACTTACAAAAGCATCCAACACCATGAAATACACAGAGATGGAACGGAACAGGCCAAGAAAAACCTGCACGTGACAAGCTCGGAGCACTGCGGAGAAAGCTCCAGGGCGACCTCCACACAGGGAGATAGACATGCCTCGTCCAGGCTGGGAGACTCTGGGTGTTGGGAACACACTTCTCCCCCAAATTAATCCACAGAATCAGAGCAACCTCAGTCAAAATCCCACAGGCTTCTTTGTACAAATTGGCAAGCTGATTCTAAAATTCATATGGAGATGTAATGGACCTAGAACAGAGAAAGCAACATTGACGATGAAAAAGGAGTGGCTACCTAATTTCACCAACTACTTGAAAGCTGTAGTAATCACAACAGTGCAGTACTGGTCTGCAAGACAGACAGACCAATGAAACACAACAGAGTCCAGAAACAGGAGCACAAACACAACCAATTTTTGAAAAATATACACAGGCAATTCAGTGTAGAAAGGACAAACTCTTCAACAAATGGTTCTGGAAAAACTGGGTGTTCTTGGGGGGAATAAAGAATTAAAATCTTGTACAATAAATGAAAATTCCTGCTCAATCCTGAACCAAAAGTTATAAAGTTACTAAAGGAAAATACAGGAGAAAATCTTGTGAATTTGGGACAGCCAAAGATTTCTTAGCTATGATACCTGATATGGTTTGGCTGTGTCCCCACCCAAATCTCATCTTGAATTGTAGCTCCCATAATCTCCACGTGTTGTGGGAGGGACGTGGTGGGAGATAATGAATCAGGGGTGGTCTCCCCCATACCGTTCTCACGTGTTGTGGGAGGGACGTGGTGGGAGATAATGAATCACGGAGGCGGTTCCCCCATACCGTTCTTGCGTGTTGTGGGAGGGACGTGGTGGGAGATAACGAATCGGGTGGTTTCCCCCATACTGTTCTCGTGGTCGTGAATAAGTCTCACGAGATCTGATTTTATCAGGGGGTTTCCCCTTTGGCTTGACTCTCATTCTCTCGTCTGCCACTATGTAAGACGTGCCTTTTGTCTGCCGCCATGATTGTGAGGCCTCCCCAGCCACGTGGAACTGTGAGTCCATTCAACCTCTTTTTCTTTATCAATTATCCAGTCCGGGTATGTCTTTATCAGCAGCGTGAAAATGGACTAATATCCAAAGGATCATATGTAACAGAAAACATTGAAAAATTGGACTTTATCACAAAAACTTCTCTTCAAAATACCCGATGAAAGAATGAAAAGACAAGACACAGACTGGGAGAAAATATTTGGAAAGCAAATAATCTGATAAAGGCCTTGTATCCAGAACATATAAAGAGCTCTCCCAAACTCAACAATAAGAAAAATAATCAAATTTTAAAATGGACAAAAAAACAGGTGCTTTACCAAAGAAGATCTACAGATGACAAGTGAGCTGAATGAAAAGATGCTCAATGTCATTAGTCATTTGTGAAATAAAAAATAAAAGGCCACAGTGAGATACGACTGCCAACCTATTAGAAGGCCTAAATGAAAACTTTTAAAACTAGCCGGGTGTGGTGGTGCACACCTGTAGTCCCAGCTACCCAGGAGGCTGGCGTGGGAGGATTACTTGAGCCCCGGAGTCAGAGGCTGCAGGCGGCTATGATCCCACCACTGCACTCCAGCCTGGGCAACAGAGCAAGACCCCGCCTCTAAAAGAAACATTAAAAAAAATAAAACAGGGACTAAGTAAAAAGACTGTGCTGCATGCTGGTGAGGAGAAGCTGCACCTCAACCACTCTGGAAGACAGGCAACCTCGGAACACGTTACACATGTGACCGCTAGGCACTCTACACTAGGCGTTTACCTGAAAGAAAACAAAGTTGATTTCTACATGGGATTTTATTTATAATATACAGCAGTTTCATTCAGAATAGCCAAAAACCAGAAAAACTCCAAATGTCCATCGCAAGGGAACGTATAAACTGTGGTGTCTCCATACGACAGAACACAACTCAGCAGTGAAGACGACGCAGCTGTGTGCACAGTGATCTCTCCCCAAACCAGCCATGCTGCGTGGAAGAGGCAAAAAGACGGAGACCACACGCTCCAGGACTGACGCCACGCCCAGAAGACTCGACAGCCGCCTGCCAATCTACAGTGATGGAAAGCACGTCGGCGGGTTTGGCGTGGGGAGAGGAGGCAGGGAGGAGGGATTCCTGTCAAACAAGAGCACGTGTCTGGGGGTCTTGAATGTGAGTGTGGTAACAATGGCTCCATGGGTATATGTGTGTGTACATGCAAATTCATCACACTGCACTTGACATCATGCAGCTTACTGCACACCAGTTGTACCTCAAGAAAGCTGTAAAAACCGTACTGTAGTGAATGACCTCTGACATCTGCTTCCTGCTTGTACGGCGCACCTGCAGGACATGCATCTGGAGGCGGGGCTGCTGGCCGGGGGCAAGCATCTCTGTCATCCCAGCAGACGCCATGCACTGCTGTCCCTGGGTGTCTGGGACACTCCCACTCACACCAACATCCTGAGCATGGGCCTAGAAGGTATTTCTGCAGCAACAATGCCTCGCTCCTCTTGAGGCAGGGAGTGCCAGCAGGGGAGACATCTGAGCACAGCCCAGTGTCACCGTCTCTCAGGAGGGTGGCTGTGCAGCGTGAGACCTAGCACACACCTCCGGCACCAGCTGATGCCTCCTGGAGAGGTTTTGGGAGCCCCACAAGTGCTGTGGCTTTACAAACAACCCCCTCAGTCTTCACATCAATCTAGCAGGGAAGTCCTGGTGCCTGAGTAAAGGGGAGACTGAGGCTCAGAAAGCTGTCTGAGAGGCCCCTGATCACAGAGCTGCTAAGGGGCCTGGCCGAAGGCCCGGGATGGGTGTTCCTGACCCTCGCCTCCCAGGGCTTCTCAGGGGAGTGAACCTGCCCAAGGTAATGAATGACGACATGGTGGCGGCCTCCAAGGCCATCTCCGAGAAGCTGCCTTCTGCAGGGACTTCTCAACTTAGGGAGATGCTGGATGAAAAGGCCCCTTTTAAAATGATATTATGGATTCTGAAGGCTTGGGAGCAAAATGTTTTCAAGGGCTGAATTTGAATAAGCGCACGCGTGTAGCTGCAGCCATGTTAACAGAATGACCTGCGTGACCCACCCTCGCCGCCAGACAGCAAGCCCACATGCGTGCTCGTTTGTGCACCAAAGGGGTGCACTTTCTTCTGCTGTCCTCCTTTCAGACAAACTGCTACTGCACAGAGAGCAAGAAAGAGAACAAACGAATAAACAAGTTGCGGGGGATGGTGCTCAAAAGCTCAGAATTCTGGTTTGCCTTCAAACTGTTCAAAGCAATCAGTTCTGGCATAAGCTTCTTGAAATTGACTTACTGCAACTTTTTTAAACATGAGGAGTGCTACATAAATTAGCTGCCAGCCTAGATCTTTCCTCGAGACGATGACGCCAATCAAAGCAGGTGCCTGTCTCCGAGCGTATGCGTGGAAAGCAGCTGGAGGGTAGCCGGGATCTTGCTTGTAACAAACCCATCACACACGAGGGAAACTTTTGCAAGAAAAATGATTAGTTGTTTTTGCTGAACTAAAAGATGTATAATGTAATGGGGGGGGCTGGGTGCCGCAGGTGAGGCTCCCGGGGCCTGGAGAGGGGACAGTAGGGAGACCTGAGGCCCAACGGGCAGACAGCATCCAGTCCAGGAAGCCCCTCATCCAGGCCAGCCTCCCACGGGTCCCAGACCCCTGCACTGCCTGCCAGCCCCTCCCCAGTGGGCCTTGACCCCCACACTTCACATTTTACTGCTCTGTCCCCTTCATCAAATGGCTGGCTCCACATTTCCAGCCCTGATCATGGTGTCTGACTCACAGCAGGCATTGATGAGCGTTTCCCTTGAACAATGGGTGTGGAACCCCACCAGAGAGGCTGGCAAGTGGGGTACGTAGGACCCCCCAGCCCTGAAGATGGTCACACAAGGGTGGGTGGGGCCCAGCTTAACCCAACACTCGCTGTGTGTCCTGACACGGAGCACCCCGCCCCTCCAGGCTTGTCATAAAGACAGCACGTGACAAAGCCCCGCAGACATGGCAGTGTGACGGGGTGCCCACGCCTACCCTTCCTCTCCCACAGACAGGGTTACAAAGCCTGGACACACGCCCAGCTCTGGAAGGCCCACCGCACTGGCGGGAAGGGGACACCATGGCCCTTCTCTCACATCCCCTGACCTCAACCTCATGCCACCATCCAGGCAGCAGTGAGGCTGCTGTAGGAGGAGCTCAAGGCAGAGTCCTCTGGCACTCACCTGCGGGCCGGGAAAGAAAGCCACAGAGTTTCAGGAGCGTGTGGCCCTCCCTGCTCGGAGTATGGACTCCCCGGCCCCCGTGGCCTCTGCCTCTGCTTTTCACACACTACCACGGGCTCAGCCCACAGGGCTGCAGGGGCGGCAGCGAGCCTGAAGCAGGAGCCGTGTTCTCCGTTCCCAGATGGGCAGGACAAACTCTAGCTGCGTTTTCCTCCCTGTCCTCCTCCCGCAGGGCCAGGCGTGGGCCCAATCTCCACGACACCAGCAGAGTGCAACAGACGGTGCAAAGAGAGCCCCACATCCCTGGAGGACCACAAAGGGGAGACCCAGAAACATGAAAGCACCCGAAGAGCACGGAATGGAGGGACTGAAAAGGGTGGTCCTGGGGAGTTGGGGGGCATCCCTGGGTCGGCCCATGCCTGGGTCACATCCACACTGGCATCTGAAGCCAGTGAGAGCTGAGGGCATCCCTGGGTCGGCCTGTGCCTGGGTCCCATCCACACTGGCCTCTGAAGCCGACGACAGCTAAGCTGACGGGCACTGCCAATGTCCCAGGCCAAGGCCAGGAGCACTGCCAAGGCTTCACGACCTGAACTGGGATGGGAACCGCACCCCACAGAAGGTCGCTGGGACCTGGGCTAGAATCCACCAAGGTCGGCTCACTGCCAAACTGAAACACTCACATTCCTCACAGGACTTAAACACAGAACCTCTCTCACAGTGTTCAGGACATAACCCCAAATTACTCGGCACATGAAGAACCACAGAGATTTCAAGTCAGCCTGGAGAGGCAGTTCCAGCTGCCGGGGCTGAGGAGACAGGGCTGGGTTATCTGGGAAGTGCGGCAGAGAGGGGCCACAAGACGGCCCACGCAGACGAGTGTGCACAATCTCACAGCACACGGACACCCAAAGGTCTCAGCAAATTCACAGAAAAGTGAAGTGCTGAAAAAGTATTTAAGGAAATAAATGGCTGAAAAATCCCAAATTTGGCAAAAAAAAAAAATAAAAAATCCCTAGAGATTCAAGAAGCTGAGCAAACTCCAAACAGAATAAACCCAAAGAAATCCACACCCAGACACATCCAAATGAAACTGCTGAAAACTGAAGGCAAAAAAATGGTGAAAACAGAAAAAATCTGTGTGACCTCAAAGGGAACAGTGATTCAAGCATCTGAAAATCTCTCCCCAGGCAGGAACCGCGGTGAGGAGGAGGAACGCCGCACTCGTGGCGCGCTGGGAGGCGAGGGCCGCGGGCCGCGCTGCGTGCGCAGGGCAGAGCTCCTTCAGGAACACGAGGGGAATAAAGACGGACCCACCTGAGGGAAACCGTGAGGAATCGTAGCCACCTGCTCTCCAGGAGTGGCTGCCGGAAATCCTTCAGAAGGAAAGAGGACATGAAGGATACCTGGGGAGTCGACAATGAAGGAGGAACCGACGGCAGCTATCTGGGCTTACAGATAATACCCGGTTCTCCTACTGCCCTCTTCAAAACACTGTATGACTGAAAACAAAACCTGTGGCATTTCCATGTAGGTGGAAGGACGGCAGGAAGGCAGAGGGCAAGGGACCTGCCGGGAGGGGCTTCCAGGTGTGACTTCAAGTGGGATGACGCTGATTCTAAGTAGGCAGTGATAAGTACTCTAATTCCCAGAGCAAACACTCAAAACATCAAACTGAGAAATAGTCAGATGCCCATCCGCTAAATTAAAATGAAATACTAAAAACCATTCAAGTAACTTGAGAGAAAGCAGGAAGCATGAAAAGGAAAAACAAAAATGGAGGAGACACACAAACAAATAATAAAATGGTAGCAATGAAAAGACAGAGATTGCCATGATGGTTCAGAAACTGACCCGATGACATCACGTATACAGAAACTCAAAGAATGGGTACAGGCAGGCTGCAAGTAAAATATTTACAGCAGGCAAACACTATGGTAAAGGCAGCTGGCGGGAGGGTGTAGAAGCAGCGCCGCCCCAGGAGCCACAGGCACACCCAGACCCTGACCTGGGCTGCTCAGGACTGTGCTGCCGAGAGAAGGCTCAGGGCTCCGTGGAGGAACGGCTGATTGGAAAGCTGGGGCAGAGGACACAAGGTGAGTCTGGAGCACCCTGTGGTGCCGGAGAGTGAGGAAGGGCTCAGGAAATCCAATGACGGGGCACAGTGGGGAGCGGCCAGCCGCGGGGAGATCACCCAGCAAAACAAGTCCCGGTGCATGCACCGGATCAGAACACAGAGCACGTGGCAAACTCCCTTCAGTCCACACTGCGCTCAATAAACAAGTCCCGGTGCATACACCGGATCAGAACACAGAGCACGTGGCAAACTCCCTTCAGTCCACACTGCGCTCAACAAACAAGTCCCGGTGCATGCACCGGATCAGAACACAGTGCACGTGGCAAACACCCTTCAGTCCACACTGCACTCAATAAACAAGTCCTGGTGCATACACCGGATCAGAACACAGAGCACGTGGCAAACTCCCTTCAGTCCACACTGCGCTCAACAAACAAGTCCCGGTGCATGCACCGGATCAGAACACAGAGCATGCGGCAAACACCCTTCAGTCCACACTGCGCTCAATAAACAAGTCCCGGTGCATGCACTGGACACAGAGCATGCGGCAAACACCCTTCAGTCCACACTGCTGCCAATAAAAGAAGAAGTGAATAAACGGGGAAGAGGAGACACCTCCCTCACAGAACTCCACATCATACATGTAGAACTCATCCCTCCAGAAGGGGAGCGTCGCCTGCGCCCTGAGGGATTCGCTTCCAAGGAAGAGAGTGGAGAAAGTACAAACAGCTTCGCGGACGAGGCACCAGGCAGAGCACGCCTCAGTCCAGTGGTCAGGTCAACCGTCCACGCCTCAGTCCGGCAGTCAGGTCCGCCGTCAACGCCTCAGTCCGGCCGTCAGGTCAACCGTCCACGCCTCAGTCCGGCCGTCAGGTCCGCCGTCCACGCCTCAGTCCGGCAGTCAGGTCCGCCGTCCACGCCTCAGTCCGGCCGTCAGGTCCGCCGTCCACGCCTCAGTCCGGCGGTCAGGTCCACACTGCTGTTGCGTGGATGTCAGGGGCTCCCTGATGGGACATGGTGAGAAAGGACTTGCCGTCTGTGATCTTCCTTCCAAAAACCACCATCTCAGGTTAATAAGGAAACACATCACACAAGCTTGCTTCGGGGGCGTTCTAGGGACACCTAAACATACTGAGGTCAGGAGAAACGAGGAAAGACAAACGGTCACTGACCAGCGGCAGGAGAGATGTGACGACTAAAATCAACGCGGTGCCCTGGCTGCAACATGCAGGAAAGCCTGGTGGATCCAGACAAGGGCTGGAGATAGGCCCAGAGTCACACACCGGTGACGAACGCTATGGCGGCGTGAGATGTCAACAGCGAGAGAAACCGGGTGAAGAAGGTATGAGAACTCTCCGTCCAGTTTCCACAACTTGCCTATTGAATCTGGTAAATGGTGTGGCAATTCCATCTTTTCAAACAATCAACTGTTGGCCGGGTGTGGTGGCTCCCGCCTGTAATCCCAGCACTTTGGGAGGCCGAGGCGAGTGGATCACCTGAGGTCGGGAGTTTAAGACCAGCCTGGCCAATGTGATGAAACCCCGTCTGTATTAAAAATACAAAAATTAGCCGGGCATGGTGGCACATGATTGTAATCCCAGCTACTCGGGAGGCTGAGGCAGGATTCGCTTGAACCCGGGAGGCAGAAGTTGCAGTGAGCCAAGATGGCACCACTGCACTCCAGCCTGCGTGACAGAGCGAAACTCCATCTCAAAAATAAAAAATAAAAATAAAAAATAAACAAATAAAACAAAAAACCCATAGCTTATGTCAATCTCAATGGTGGAAGGCTAAAAGCTTTTCCCCTAAATCAGGAGGAACAAGACAAGAATGTCTGCTTTTGCTGCTTCTATTCAACATAGCCAGAGCAATTAGGCAAGAAAAAGAAATATTTTCCAATTGTATCCAATTGTATCCAAATTGGAAAAGAAGAAGTAAAACTACTTCTCTCTCTTTGCAGATGCCAGGCTACAGAAAACCCTAAAGAAGCTGCAAATAACCTGTTCTAGTCAATAAACAAAATCAGCAAAGTTGCAAGATACAAAGTCAACACACAAAAGATCAGTTGTATTTCCCTGTATTAGCAACGAGCAATCTGACAAGGAAATCAAGAAAACAATTCCATTCATAACAGCATCAAAAAGAACAAAACACTCTGCAATACATTTACCCAAGGAGGCATAAGATTTGTACCCTAAAAACTGCCAAACGTTGCTAAAAGAAATGAAGAAAACCTAAGTAAATGTAAAGCCATCTGTGTCAGGGAGAAGACTGCATGCTGTTTACCCGTCAGCGGAGTCAAACCCTCCTGAAAAAGAACCACCAGGAGGGAGACTCATAGCTCCTGACCTCGATATTTATGAGAAAGCTACATAAGTGAAAAAGGAACTGACTTTTATACACAAACAACTCGGATGGATCTCAAGAGCGTTGTGCTGAGTGAAAGGAGCCAGTCTCAAAAGACTGCATGTTGTAGGACTCGGCTGGAAAAAGCCGAGCTGCAGGGTGGAGCGGAGATGTGCAGCTGCTGGGAGGTCCCTGTGTGGCCGGGTGAATGGAAAGGGGGACCATGGAGGATTCCTGAAGGGGTGACGTTATTTTGCACTCTGATTACAGGGTGATTAGAGTTCACAGAGCTGTATCCTATAAGAAAAAAGTTAATTTTACTATATAATTTTAATTTTTACTTTTTTTTTTTTTTTGAGACGGTCTCACTCTATTACCCAGGCTGGAGTGCAGTGGCATGATCTCGGCTCACTGCAACCTCCACCTCCCGGGTTCAAGTGACCTCGTGTCTCAGCCTCCCAAGTAGCTGGGATTACAGGCGCGCACCACCACGCCCAGCTAAGTTTTCCATTTTTAGCAGAGACAGGGTTTCGCTATGTTGGCCAGGCTGGTCTCCAATTCCTGACCTCGGTGGTCCGCCTGCCTTGGCCTCTCAAAGTGCTGAGATAACAGGCGTGAGCCACCATGCCCAGCCTACTATATAATTTAAAAAGTAAAAAATTTAAAAACCTGCTGGGCTATGTCCTATGTCTTACTGTGGTGGTTGCATGCTTGTGCATACATTTGTTGAAACGTGACGGTGGCACGTCGTGGGGGAATGGTGGTAGAGTTGCAGATTATTGCTGGCATTCTTTAGAACTGCAGGCATGTGGTGATAAGAAGTGCATCCACTTTTATTTGCTTTAATTATTGTTTTAAAACTCTGAAGATAACACAGCCTCTATGACCTGCTCCCTGGATAAGGGCACCACTGCCCGCCCTTGGTACTCACTGACCATGAACTCAGGTTTAAATGAATCCCTCCCATTGTGTGCGAGTTGCGCCTCAATACAGCAGATATCCTTCAACTCCTTCTCAGGCCCACAGTTAGAATTTAGTGGTGTGGAGATGCATGCAGTGCCATGCAGCGCCCACAGCCAGCCCTTCAGTGTGCGAGTTCCACCTCAATACAGTGACTATCCTTAAACCCTGTCTCAGGCCCGCAGTTAGAACTTGATTGCGTGGAGATGCATGCAGTGCCATGCGGGGCCCACAGTGAGCCCTGCACAAACGTCAGCTGCCTCTCACTGCAATCATGGCCACCGCTGCTGCTGCGGGCTGTTGCCGTCACCACTAAAAACCACAAGGGATGGGATTTCTCGGTGCAGCCAGGCTCCCACAGGCTACAGTCGGTCTTTTTAGACACACAGAATTCTCTCGCACAGAAGTCAAAACATGGCCCACAGTTCACCTTCGTTCTCACTAGATGAAAACGCGAAACCACTCAAGCTCCAAAAGGGGTTAATCAACTATATGTTAAGACTTATAAAAACCTATAAAAACATGGGGAAGTGTTCACGTTATAATATATAGTGGAGAAACAGGATGCAAATGATGCGTGTTTCACTTAAAAATATATATATATAAATGGAAAAATCATCAAAGACTTCAGTTAAAGATGGTGGCTTGAATGTGTGCATTTAAGTGTAATCTCTCTCAAAATCCCAGTAAAACAAGGGTAAAGATTTTGCTTACTTTTTTTGAGGCATTTACCGGAAGACAAAGAAAATAAAAGAAAGCACAGCATCAAATAGCCTTTAGAATGGAAGCTGGAAAGCTTCCAGACAGATGAGTGGCAAACGACCCCAGAAAAGCTGACTCCTGCGCCAGCAATGGAACAGCCAAGAAGCTTTGACACCACAAGCTCCCCAGGTTCGGGGATACCCACCCCAGCAACAACTTCCAGAAGCAGGGAGGAGGGAGCGCTGGAACTGCAGGGCTGGCTGGAGACCTTTAAAACAGAATGAAGACTTCATCACAGATTCACAGCAATGTGTGGGAAACGTACAAGGAGGTCCGTGTCCTCTTTACCCAATCTCCCTCAATGGTAACAACTTAAACAGCAATATCAAAAATGGGAAAACATGGGTACAATCCAGAGACTGCTCACCTGCCACCAGCTCACAGACACTTCCCTCCACGTCTACTCCCATGCGATCTGTCATATGTGTGGATGTGTGCGCCCACAACCGCCGTCCAGACACAGACCTGTCTTGACACCTGAAGGCCCGCCCCGCTGTCGTTTTGTACACACATGCACCCCCGCGCCTAAACCCTGGCAATCTCTTCAATTTTCTGTGTCAAACTGATCTTAATTATTAACTGTCTGGTAGATTTCTCTAGGGAAACCATTTGGGCCTAGGGATATCCTTCTCATCTTTATGACTTCAATTTTTTTTTTAATAGTTTACAAGACTATTCGGATAACCTATTTCATCTTGGTCGAGTCTGGTGGCTTGTGGGTTCTGAGGAGTGAATCTGCTGCTTCAAGTTGTTTGTGGGGTAACACCCTCTGCTTAATGGCTACAGGGCCTGTAGTGATGGCCCCTATTTCATTGCTGATATTGATGATTTTGGTTATCTTTTTATTTTTGTCAAATTTGCTAGAGATTTGTCAATTTTATTGAATTTTTTTTCCAAAAAAGCCCCAGCTTACTGTTTTAATAATTTTCTCTATTTTCTTTTTCAATTCCATTGCTTTTTGCTCATTATTTCCTTCATCCATGCTTGTTCTGGGCTATTCCGCTCTTTCTCCAGGTTATTGAGATAGGAACATAAATCAGAGACCATTCCTCTTTCCCAACGTGAACACTGAGCGTGACGTACTTCCTTCTCAGCACCGGTCTAGCTGGACCCCACTTACTTAGATGTGTGTATTTCCATTATTGCTCAGTGTACTTATTTGTACCGGGAGACCTCCTCCCCCACACGGGCAATGCAGACATGTGTTGCTAATTTCCTAATGTTTAGAGACCTCCCTGTTGTTCTTCTGTTACTGACATCTAGTTTGGGTTCATTCCACTCAGAGCACACAGTCTGAGTGAATTTGATTCTTTCGAGTTTACTGGGGTCTCTTTGATGACCCGTGATGTGATCTGTTGTGACTGTCCTACGGGAATGCAGAGGCAAGAGTCCTCTGCTCTCGGACAGGGCGTTCCCCAGACACTGATTAGGTCCTGCGGGTTGATGGGGACACTCAGTTCCATCAGTCGCAGAGAGTGAGGTGTGAGTTCTCAACTGTAAATGTAGATCTGCCCGATTCTCTGTTCATCCCAAACACTTCTGCGTCCTGGGTTTTGAAACTATTGTTTGGTTTGTGTACATCTAGGCGTGCCAGAGCTGGGGGCAGAGTGGGAGTTCTGCCACCACACAGACCTGGTGGATACCATCCTGGCACACGCAGAGTGCGGAGGTGCACCTGCTCACAAGGGGGGCGGACATGCGGGTGTGAACTGGGCCCCTAGAGTGGGGATGCGTACCCCACTCACCCCACGGACGGGTGGGTGTGAGCTCAGCCCCTAGAGTGGCGATGCATACCTGCTCATGAGGGCCACGGACAGGCGGATGTGAGCTGGGCCCCTACAGCGGGTAATGTGTACCTGCTCATGAGGGCCACAGACAGGCGGGTACGAGCTCAGCCCCTAGAGCGGGAATGTGTACCCCGCACACGAGGACCATGAACAGGCGGGTGCGAGCTGGGCCCCCGCCTGTCTTGCCAACACCACGGACAGGAGACATGAAGGGCAGCCCACAGCCTCCCTGCTGCAGGGTGTGGGGAAGGCCCTGCTGAGCCTCTGACATGGGCTCCCGGGGGTTCAAGACCCCCCTCCGCATCCTGCTCTGCCTCGGTGCTGGGTGAGGTGGAGGCTCCGTTCCCTGCTGGGCACTGGGACACTAGTGGACCAGAGAGCCAGAGCTGGGCCTGCCTCTGCCGAATGGCACCAAGGTCCCTGCCATCAGCCCTGCTGACCCTGCCCAGCACAGACACAGGAGCAGTGCCGGCTGCTGAAGGCTGGGGCAGGAGACATGCTCCCTGAGGGGCCACGCTGATGACACTGGGCGGGGACAGGGCACTCTGCTGGCTTCTGCTTCTGGGAGTGAAGGGCAGGAGCCTGCATGTCACTCTGCACATCCTGTGTAACATCTCCGGGCTGAGACAGGCCGTTAGGTAAGGCACGGACAGGGTGCCCCACCGCAAGAGGAGTCCTACATTGGCGACATGCTTCCCTGCTCAGCCCCCAGGAGCTGGCAGCACAGGCCCCCCCAGCCAGTCACCCAGGCTGAGAGGAAAGATCAGAGGCCCCTCCCAAGGGCTCCCCAGTGGAAGACCCAGCCTGATTCCGCGGAGAAGCACAGGGCAAACCCACCCTGGCACGGGCAGCTGGGACCACCAAACGCTTAAGGAAATCATCCAGAAAGAAAAGAGTAAGGTCCAACACTGGCAGAAAAACAGCAACTTAGAGCAACAGAGAACAGGGTTCACTAGGAGAAGAAAACTCCAAAAAGCCCTATTATAAACATCAAAGACACAGTGACCCCCACTGCACTCATGAACACTGACAGGATGTTTCATACATAAAAGAATCCTCAGAGAACAGAAACACACTCTCAGGAAACAAAGAGTATGGCAACAAATAAAATAAGAACAGGTTAACAAAGCTGAGAAAATACAGAAGGTAGGACAAAAAGAAGGAAAACAGGATCAAAAAGATTTAAAAGAGAGAAAACTATTCAAAAATCCAACATCCAAGTAACAGTTTCAGAAAGAAGACACAGAAAACAGGAGAGGAAATGATCAGTGAACAGAGCCAAGAAAGCTCTCGAGAGCGGAAGGGCATGAGATGCCAGAAGGAAAGGCCCAGAGTGCCCAGCACAGCACACAGAGCAGGCCCCGGCCAGAGTGTGTGGGTAACCTGAGGATGCTGGGGACCAGGGGAGGCGGGCAGGCTTTTGGAGAGGAAGCAGCAGGTCCAGGGCACAGGACCCAGGCAGGCAGGGCCCTGAGGACCCAAGCTGCAGGCCGGACCTGGGGAGCGCACCTGCCTTCACCAGCTGTGGTCACCGGCCCCACCTGCAGAGCCCAGGCACAGGGGCCGCTGTCGCTACCGGCAGCCAGGCAGTGGGCTGGGGTCAGCTCTGGTGGTCACGGGCCTGCTGACAGTGCTGCCCAGCCAGGTGGAGGCGGCTCACCAGCCTTCACCCTATTGACCTGGCTGCCTCAGCCTGCTCCTGAAGCTGCTCGGGGGGGGAGGGAGAATGAGGCCACAAAGGCTCCCCAAGTCCCGCCCTGGGCTCCTGATCCCCAGATGGGCTGGGCAGTCCATCACCGGGCCCCATCGGGGCCACACCCTCCCACCTGGGTCCATAGCATCTGAGGGTGACCTCTTTCCGGCCGCAGCTGTCCTTCCAATGGGACCAATCACTTGTACTCCAGACCCGGCCCAGCCAGCAGGTTCTCCACGGTGGGCAGCAGGAGCAGCTGCAGAACAGGACAGAAACAGGGAAAACCGGTTCCACTTTCCCAGGCTGTATGCTCCCTGGCGGCCTGGGCTGGGCACAGTGAGCTCAAAGATCAACCCACTGCCCTGGAAGCTTGGCAGGCAGGGACTGTCTTTCCAGTTACCTCTATGTGGCTTCATGAGGAGACTTAGAGCAGCTGTGTTTAATGGAGATTTGTTGGATAAAAAATGATAATTTCTACAAAAGAACATTAAAAGTCTAGCACCTGGCCCTCTGGAAAGGATGTGGGCCTGGGCACTGCGTCCCTGGGGTGTGAGTGGAGATCACAGAGTGTCCTGAGGAGTGGGGACCTCGGGTTAGTGGGGTCTTGGGTCACCTCTCATCCCGAGGCAGGCCGGCGTCTCCAGGGTCCCCAGCACCTCCAGGGACACAGAAGGCATCACACGGCTGAGAAGCAAGGGCCCGAGTGTGACTAGCAGGCACTGGCACAGACAGGCGAGCCTCTGGAATTAGCGAGCGTCTAACCAGTTGCTAAATCCACAGGCAACATTTAGGATTTGCTAGAGCTGCTATTTGACAGCAGAGAGGAGTAGCTCAGATTTGTTCCAGCTGAAAGGGCTCCTCAGCTGCTGCCTCTTAAAAATCCCCACCAACGCCCTCTCTAGCTTCTGTGTTGAAAAACGATGCTGTGATACATGTCATTCACATACAACAAATAGATGGATGTGAAAATGTGAGTGTGCATGTGGGCATAGGCAGGTGCACATACATGTGGCTGTGTATGCGTGTGTGCACGTGGGCAAGAGCAGGCACACATGTGTGGCTGTGCATGTGTGTGTGAGGACCATCCCTGGTCCTCCTGTGTCCGAGATTGGTGGGTTCTTGGTCTCACTGACTTCAAGAATGAAACCATGGACCCTCACGGTGAGTGTTACAGTTCTTAAAGATGGTGTGTCTGGAGTTTGTTCCTTCCGATGTTCGGACATGTTCAGAGTTTCTTCCTTCTGGTGGGTTCGTGGTCTCGCTGGCTTCAGGAGTGAAGCTGCGGACCTTCGTGGTGAGTGTTACAGCTCTTAAGGTGGCGCGTCTGGAGTTGTTCATTCTTCCCGGTGGGTTCGTGGTCTCGCCAGCCTCAGGAGTGAAGCTGCAGACCTTCGTGGTGAGTGTTACATCTCATAAAAGCAGTGTGGACCCAAAGAGTGAGCAGCAGCAACATTTATCCAAAGAGTGAAAGAACAAAGCTTCCACAGCGCGGAAAGGGACCTGAGCCGATTGCCGCTGCAGGCTCCGGCACCCTGCTTTTATTCCCTTATCTGGCTCCACCCACTCCTGCTGATTGGCCCATTTTACAGACAGCTGATTGGTCTGTTTTGACAGGGCACTGATTGGTGCATTTACAAACCTTTAGCTAGACACAGAGTGCTGACTGGTGCATCTACAAACATTTAGCTAGACACAGAGTGCTGATTGGTGCATTTACAAACCTTGAGCTAGACACAGGGTGCTGACTGGTGTATTTACAATCCTTTAGCTAGACATAAAAGTTCTCCAAGTCCCCACCAGATTAGCTAGACACAGAGCACTGATTGGTGCATTTACAAACCTTTAGCTAGACACAGATTGCTGATTGGTGCATTTACAATCCTCTAGCTAGACATAAAAGTTCTCCAAGTCCCCACCGGACTCAGGAGCCCAGCTGGCTTCAGCTAGTGGATCCCACGCCAGGCTGTGGGCAGAGCTGCCTGCCAGTCCTGTGCCACACGCCTGCACTCCTCAGCCCTTGGGTGGTTGATGGGACCATGAGTGCAGAACAGTGGGCGGCGCCCATTGGGGAGGCTCGGCCGCATGGGAGCCCACGGCAGGGGGCGGGTGTGGGCTCAGGCATGGCGGGCTGCAGGTCCCAAGCCTTGCCCCGTGGGCAGGCAGCTGAGGCCCGGTGAGAATTCGAGTGCAGTGCAGATCGGCTGGCAGTGCTGGGGAACCCAGCACACCCTCCGCAGCTGCTGGCCCGGGTGCTAAGCCCCTCACTGCCCAGGGCTGGCAGCGCCGGCCAGCTGCTCGGAGCGCGGGGCCCACCAGGCCCATGCCCACCCAGAACTCGCGCTGGCCCATGAGCGCCACGCGCGCAGCCCCGGTTCCTGCCTGCGCCTCTCCCTCCACACCTCCCCGCAAGCAGAGGGAGCCAGCTCCAGCCTCGGCCAGCCCAGAGAAGGGCTCCCACAGTGCAGCGGCAGGCTGAAGGGCTCCAAACAAAATGGTGGGGACGAGAAGCTTTGACCTTGATGTAAAAGATATCAATGATAAAGGCCTTTTCTTAAATTGTAAAAATGAATAAACCCCAAGCATGCCAGCCCACACAAATCTGACACACGCCTGGCCATGCTCCCATCAACTGCAGAACGAGAGGTTCTAGGTGCCAAAAGGCCCAGCAGAAAGCAGAGTGCCGTCTCAGAAAGCGGGGAGCCGTGCAGCGTGATGCGGGCTCCTGCGTGGGCAGCCACGGGCCGGGACACGCTGACCTTCCTGAAACCTCCACGGATGCTGGAAGCCACAGCCGCAACTCCCCAGATTTAAGCACCTACTCCACCACCTCCCACGTGGCTCCTGGGGACTAGAGGACAACGGTGGAGACCACCCTGCCTCGCATGGCATTCAGGACCTTGCAGAGTCAGGCACCAGCCACACCAGCCCGGCCCTTCCCGACTCGCTGCTATGCATGGCCTCTCCCCCTGCACCCGCGTGCCTCCAGAGGCCCTTCTCCATGATGACAAGGCGTGGCCTCTGCTGCTGGTCCCAGCTCCCCCTCTCACAGCAGACATACATTGAAGCCTGTCTGGTACGTCATCCAGCCTTGGCGAGCTCCTGACCTGCCTGGGCTGCCCTTCTGGGCCATTCCTTCTGTCTCGCTACACACGACCCCCTCTCTGAGGCCCCCAGGCCCGCTGTTCTGTGTGGCAAGGGTCTTTCTCCCCAGGCGGGGCTGCTCCTGCAAGTCAGGGTGTGTGTGGGAGGCATGTTTTGTTCATCTCTGCAAAGGAAAAGCCAACTCCAGCTTCGGAGGGGCTCCCAGCACCAATGCTTGGCGAGCAGGTGGCGGGGACGGCCTCTCTGCCACTCTCCTCCCCCTCCCCAGGCCTGGCAGCCAGTGCTTTCTCCAGCCACATTCTTCCACTTTAAAGCCTCTAGTGCCTCCCATCGCTGCTAGGAAAGAGACTGCACACTCACCATGGCACCCACCCGGTCTCCAGCTTCCCCCGCCCCACACCCACGCTCATCCACAGCCCCTGACCCCCAACAACCTGAAGACCGCACGCAGACGCACTTCCTGGGGAGACACCCGCTGTCACAGGACTACATGCACCTCACAGGCTGTAACGACAGAGCCCCTAGGTGAAGAATGGCCCCCAGGTCCCCAAGACACGGAGACGCGGATGAAGACGGAGAGCGTGTCGGGGCCCACTCACCACTCCATCAGCCTCCATGCTCAGCCCTAAGGACGCCACGGCACACACTCGGTATCTCAACAGCTGAACAGATGTAAATCAAACCACTCAGACTCCGGCGGGTGTCAGAGAGGGCGATGTGTAAGGCACAGCCCATGCACGAGGAATGCTTCAGAGACGCTGGAGGAACCTCGAAACTAGAAGGCATCACAGCTCTCACGTGCAGAGCACTTCCTAGGCCAGGGCCAGACTAAAGGCAGCCCTTTTCCTGCTTTACTCTGGGCAACCCTGAGAAAGAGGGGCCATCCATGGGTGAAAACCGGAACCCCAGGGAGTGGGTGTGACAAAGCAGAGGCTGCTGCCGCGGGGGGTCCAGGAGCCCACACACCAAAGCTGAGTGGCCAAAGGAAGGCTGCTCTCTCCCCACTCCCATCTCACTGCAGGGCCATCAGATGTCCCCTGGAGCTGTCTCGGTCCCCTGTTCTCAGTTCCTCTGACAACCAGGAGAAACCCTGGATGCCCAGGGCCTGGCCTGCTGCAGACACTCAGAGCAGAGGAGTGGCCAATGCAGGAAAGCCATGGGCCTCCTGCCACCCCACCCTGTGCCCACAGCCACCACCTCCCACAGTGGATTCTGGCAGGACACTTGGGTTGCCCCACGGCCACTTTCAACCCACACTGGACGGGGCAGCGCCAACACAGGCACCGAAGCAGGGCCCGGAGCTCCACCTGCGTCTCTCTGGAAACCTCTTGCCTGAGGACCCTGATGGGTCCCACAAGGCGGGGGAGGGGAAGAGAGCTCTAGAAGAGCAGCCCGGCCCGCAGACCCTGCTCTAGGGGTGCCGTGTGCAAGCAGGAGCTGGGGTGAGGCTGCCCTAGGACAGTGCGGTGGCAGAGAGCTGGCAGCATGTCTGAAGTGCAGCCCGAGGGCTGCTGGACATGCCTGGCTGCCGCACTGCCCGGGCTCTGCTCTGAGCCACACTCCGGTGCAGCCGTCTCGGCACAGCACTGCCATGCAGCCCCTGCAGCTGCAGACCCAGCTCCAGCGCCGCCCTGTGATGGAGGACCTGCTCCCTTCTGAGCGTCGGGGACACAGAGGCCCCCACTGTCAGCGCTGGCTGGAGAAGTGCTGCTGAAGAAAGGCCCACACCAGCAGAGACAAGTGTCCCTGCAGAGAGGAACCTAGGTGGATGGGATGTGACTTACAAAGAAAAGCCCTTGGGCCGGGCGCGGTGGCTCACGCTTGCAATCCCAGCACTTTGGGAGGCCGAGGCGGGTGGATCACGAGGTCAGGAGATCGAGACCACAGTGAAACCCCGTCTCTACTAAAAATACAAAAAAAATTAGCCGGGCGTGGTGGCGGGCGCCTGTAGTCCCAGCTACTCGGAGAGGCTGAGGCAGGAGAATGGCGTGAACCCGGGAGGCGGAGCTTGCAGTGAGCCGAGATCGGGCCACTGCACTCCAGCCTGGGTGATAGAGCAAGACTCCGAAAAAAAAAGAAAAGCCCTTCCTGGAAGGCAGTAGAGGAGCAAGACTTCACTCCAGCCACCCACGGGGGAGCACACAGAGAAGGGCACGGGCTGGAGAGAGGGACAGGAGGCTGCTGGAGGACGTATCTCCTGCACTTCCCTCCTCTGGAGAGGGCATACCTGAGCATGCGCACCTCCCCACTGGGGGACACGCCTGAGCGTGCGCACTTCCTTCCTGGGGGACACCCCTGAGCGTGCCCACTTCCTTCCTGGGGGACACGCCTGAGCGTGCCCACTTCCTTCCTGGGGGACACGCCTGAGCGTGCCCACCTCCCCTGACCCCGCAGGACACACCTGAGCACGTCTGCCTCTTCCTCCGTGGGACACACCTGAGCGTGTCTGCCTCCTCCCCCGCAGGACACACCTGGGCGTGTCCACCTCCTCTCTGGGGGACATACCTGAGCGTGTCCACCTCCTCCCTGGAGAACAGGAAGCTCTGTTCGGCAGAGCTGGACTGAGACTTTAGCATCTTCAGCTCCATCTCCAGCTAGGAGAAAGCAAAGGACAGAGGGTCAGCAGACAAGAGCGCACCCAGGTGTGTGGGGAACCCCCACCCAGGCCCCTGAGACTGCCCCTGGCAGCACCCCCGACCTGGGCTGGGAGCTGCGGGAGAGACCGCTTTCCCGGAAACCTGAAGCTGCCAGGCCACACAGCACTCTAACTTTGCAAACTCAAGTTCTCTCACTTTGTTGTCACTTCCGTCTCCTGAAGAGCAGCAGTTGCAGAGGCTCACGGTGAGGTGTGTGGGGCAGATGTGAGAGTCTCTGGGGAGCGGACACACAGCTGGTGAGAGAGCACGCTCCAACGCTGCTGTCGGTTTGGTTTAACGGCCACAGCCGTCGTTTATTCTGCTACTTCCAATTCCTCTACAGAACAGCATAAGATGCTGCACCGCCCGGGAGGGAGCCTGGATTCTTTTTTTTTTTTTTTTTTAAGAGACGCAGTCTCACTCTGTCGTCCAGGCTGGAGTGCAATGGCACAATCTCAGCTCACTGCAACTTCCACCTCGCAGGTTCCAAGCGATTCTTCTGCCTCAGCCTCCTGAGTAGCTGGGACTACAAGCACATGCTGCCACGCCTGGTTAATTTTTTGTATTTTAGTAGAAATGGGGTTTCACCATGTTCCCCAGGCTGGTCTCGAACTCCTGACCTCAGGTGATTCACCCACCTCGACCTCCCAAAGTGCTGGGATTATAGGCATGAGCCGCTGCGCCCGGCCAGGAGCGTGGATTCTAGCTCACCCCTACACACCTGGGGTGGGAGGCGTCGGGGACAGCAGATGGTGGGGAGGCCAGGAGCCAGAACGGACTGCAGGCTCAAGGAAGAGTAGGACGCAGATGGGGGCCTGGTCAGGCAGGCTGGCGCAGGCTGAGGGGCTACGTAGGCACCAGCTCCAGGCTCTGGGGGTGCTAAGGGAGGCCCACCCAGAGACGCCCCTCACCACTCCTGGGGTGTCTCACGGACAGGATCCGATGGGCTCAGGGAGGTAAATCCTGCCCCCGGCCCAAGTCAGAACCTTGTGCCCGCCAGTCCTGACCCACTCCAAAGCCCGGCTCACCCCATCACAAAGGAAAGAGGAAGGGCAGCGTGGCCTCAGGGAGGGAAGGATAGGTGCCAGCAGGTACCAGGGCAGCTGGAGGCCCCCAGCAGTGAAGCTGCAAAGCCTGCCAGACACGATGACTCGAGGGGGGACAACACCCCCTGGGCTGGGGGCCAGCAGGAGCCTGGGAAAAAGGGCACTGGGGCAGGGGGTGCACAGCGTGCAAGGGGGTGGGATATGCTAATTACCCTGATCTAATCACCATACATTACATGTACTGAAATATCACTATGTACCCCATAAATATGTACAAGCATCATGTGTCCATTAACAAGAAAGATCCACAGTTCAGACAACAAACACGGAAGCCCATGCCCTGAGCAGCCTCTCCCCAACTTCCAACCCCAGCACCACAGGCCCCCGACTCTCAGCCAACCAACGTTGTGAGGTTTGAGCATATGTTCCTTCCGGAGGCTGCTGGTGCACATGACAGCATGTTTATGTTCTTCCTCCCACCACACTTTATTTAACAAAAATGGTAAGATGTCCTACACATCATTTGGTACCTTGCTTTTTTTCACTATATATATATATACACACATAAAAATTTATACCTAAATATATATATATATTCTGAGACAGAGTCTCACTGTGTCACCCAGGCTTGAGTGCAGTGGTGTCATCTCAGCTCACTGCAGCTCCCGGGTTCAAGCAATTCTCCTGCCTCAGCCTCCCAAGTTGCTGAGATTACAGGTGCACGCCACCAAGCCTGGCTAATTTTTGTATTTTTAGTAGAGACGGGGTTTCACCATGTTGGCCAGGCTGGTCTTGAACTCCTGACCTCAAGTGATCCACCTGCCTCGGCCTCCCAGAGTGCTGGGATTACAGGTGTGAGCCGCCGTGCCTGGCCTTTTCTTCTTTCTAACTTATCTTTGTAGACATGATTTTAAATTTTTGTTTCCCGGCCCCTTCACTAAATTCCAATCTACGGCAGCAGTTCTCAGTTGATTCTCTGGGTACACAATCTTATCAACAGCAAAGAGGGATAATTTTCCAATTTTCCTCCTCCTTCCCAATATTGATACCTTGGGTTTCTTTCCCTTGTCTACTTTGGATGACTAGTATCTCCAGAATAATACGAAATCACAGTTGTGATTCTGGACATCCTTAGGTGGCCTGTGGCTTCACTGGAGCTGAAGCCAATACTTTCTTATTTACAGCACGTCACCTTTGGCTTCAAATAGGTATTTTCTATCACGGTGAGAAATTACCTATATATTCCTATTTTATTAAGAGTTTTTAATCAAGGCTGAATGTTGGATTTTGTCAAACGCCTTTTCAGCAAATATGAAGAGGGTATCCTATAAACTGATATCCTGAAATCAAGCTGACAGGCTGGTCCTGGAATAAACCCTACTGCATATGATGTATTTCAACCTCCTGCTGAATTTTGCTCGTGACGTGTTAACACTGACACTGATACATGTATGTGCGCGCATGCACACACACATGCACACACACATGCATGCACACGTACACACACATGCATGCACAAGTACACACACATGCATGCACACGTACACACACGCACACAGATGTGCACACGCACACACACATACACACACACACAGGCTTGTAAGGCCTTTGCAGTTGTTGGTGTCAATGCAACACTTCCAGAATGCCTTCCCCTCCTTTTCCCACCGTCTGAACTGGTTTACACAGTGTTCAAAGTATCTTCACTTTGAAGATCTGGTAGAATTTTCCCATGAAACTGGCTTGGCCTGATGCATCTTCTGTTTCTTTCCTTTTGTGGTGGGGGAGAGCAGCCATGGCAATTTTGGGACAACGTTTTTCTACAATGATTGGTCTGTTTAAAATTTCTCTCTTCCGGAGTTGGGATTGACAGATAACATTTCCCTAAAATGTCATTCATTTCCTACAGATTTTTAAATTTATTAAAATGGAATTGAGATATAATTCATAATTCCTTTTATAGAATTCAGATAAAACTTGTAATTCTTCTCAATTTTTTAATCTTTGCTTTCCCATCGAGGTATACATAATTTACACGCAGTAAACTGCTCAATCTTATGTGCACAGCTTGATGGCTTTTTATACATGTCCACACCTATGTATCCACCGTCCAGATCGGGACACAGAATTCTCAGCACGCCTGAAAGCTCTCGCAGGCTCCTGCTCAGCCAATAGCTCCAGGTAATTAGTCCTGTTTCTTATTTGGATGGTGATACTTTCTATCAATTTTTTATTAGAACTGTGAATAATTCATATGTTTTATTGGTTTTATTTCAAATAACAGGTATTTGGACTTATTTATTATTTCTACCATTTTTCACTTTCCTATTAACTTCTGCTTTGATCTTTACAAATTCCTACCTTTTTGTTTCACTAAGGTTTATTTTCCTTTTGTTCTCCGACTTCTTGGGTTGAAGGTCCAATCCATATATTTTTACATGCTTTCTTGTTCAATAATATAAATATTTAAACTTGTGAATTTAGATGGTTCCCACAGGCTCTGATGAGAAGTGTTTTCATGACAATTATTTTCTACATCTTATGCACTTTTGAATCGTACTTCTTTGAACCAAGAATTGTTTAAGACACAGTGTTTTGTTCTGTTTTGGGTTTTGTTTTTTAATTTCCAAGTGTTAAGAGCTTTTGTTTTCCTGATTTTGTTCTTGATTTTACATCACATTGCAATCACAGAAGTTGTATTAGTTCTACTTATTTTAATTTATAAAGGCTTTCTCTATTACCGAATACACAATTAATCTTTGTGAATGTTTTCTATGTGCTCCCTTTAACATGAGTATATTCTCTAATTTGGGGGATATGGGTTTTACGCCCATATACATTTTTCTGCTATTTCCATTATTCTTTGCCCACTTGATATATCGCAGATTAGGACATAAATTCTGCTACTGGCGTCTTTGACAATTTCCCCTTGAATCTCTCATTTCTGCTTTTCCCTACAGTGGTGACGTATTATTTGGCTAACCCATCCGCACCTCGCTGTGAAAAGCGCCCACCTTTGTTTCTGAGCGGCTTCCGGCTTGAACTCACACTGCATCGAGATCATAGCTCCTGCTTTCCAGGTTCGCATCATCAGGATGCCTTTGCTTCCCATATTTTCCAACATGTTTGGTTTTGCTTTGCAATCCAATCAGGAAGTCCTTTCCTTTTAACAGGAGAGTTTAATCCATCTATAACTTGATTTGTGTCTATTTCTGTTGTATTATTGTTGTTATGCTTTACGATTTTGTAGCTTTTACATCTATATCATTCTGTGGCCTTTTTAATCTAGTTTACTTTTTTGCGTGTAATTCTCTCGAGGCTTAGAAAAGTGTGTGTGTTTTACCCTGGTTGCTTTTATAACTCAGCTTTGTTTCACACCTATAATTTCCTACTAGACAGTACCTACTGTATCTCCTATGTTGAGTGCCTAACTAGTCAGATATATCACCCTCACTGTTTATACAGTCTGTGACGGTTCATTCAAAGTGTCCACTGGACAGGACCTGGGGTACTCAGATCAAAACACTTTCTGGGTGTCTCTGGGAGGGTTCGTGCATGAGATCAGCATTTGAATCGGGGACTCAGCAGACTGCCCTGGGCAGCATGGGCAGGCCTCTCCAACCCCTTGAGGCCCGAATGGAATGAAAACTGGAGGAGGCGAGCGTTCCTCCCCTGCCTGGTGGCCTGAGCGGGGCAGCTCCTGTTTTCCGCCCGGGACTGGGGCTTTCACCACAGCCTCCGCTGGTTCTCAGGCCTGCAGAGCTGGACTGGGCACAGCACGGGCTCTTCCAGGTCTGCTGTGCGCAGATGCAGACCACGGGATCCTGGCTCCATGGCCAGGAGCCAGGCCCTTACACAGTCACTCTCGGGATAGACCAGTCTACTGCACCTGGTGCTCTAGGGAGCCTAACACGCAGCTCGATCTACTCTCCCCACCTGATACTACCTTTAGATGGTGTGTTTGTGTCTTCGGCTCTCAACGGCGAGGACGTCATCCTCATGTTCTCTCCTCCCTCTGCCATCCTGACACTTCTTTTTGAATATACGACATGTAGCACTTACATTTCCCAGCTTCCACATTCACTTCATCTTCCAGTTCAGGAGATGGAACTCTTGCTGTGGGTTCTTTAGGTAGTTTTTCCCATGATTCACCTCCCTGTGCATCCGGTCACCCTTCCTTCCTGTGCTGCCCCCTCTCCTGCCCTGAGACCCTCTGGGTCCTGTCTCACGCATCCCCCGGCCTCACTGTCTCTTCCTGGAGCGTGTGCGTTCCACCCAAGCCTCACAGACTCTACCGCCTCATTAACTTTTATTTCTTGGCAAAATGTCTGGATAGAATTTTCACCTGCTCAATGTCCTCCATTCTTCTGTGAAACTTTCTCTGCCACTTGTTTTTCTTCTTTTTCTCTTTTGCTCTTACGCAAATGCACGGAGTGACCTTTACTGCTCACTGCTGAAGATGAGTTTTATTGAATCCGGCTCTGTGCACAGGTTCACAGTGGGGAAGGACAGGCCTGCTTCCTTTTATCTGTAATCCAGTGACAGTTTTGCTGCGAGTCCAATCAGCCCCCAGTAGCTCCCTCCGGCAGGAGAGAAAGGACGCTGTGAGTTCTCCTGAGAGCAAATGTTCTCTCTGCCACAGATGCGGCTTCAAGCACATGTGATGCACTTGTGTGACCCCTCAGCTCAGCACCAACCTCTGCTGCAGCTTGGAACCAAACGCCAGTCCAGGGACCCCTGTTCCAGCTGCTGCCGACCCCCCCACCGCAGAGCCAGGGTCAGGGGCTGCCTCTTGCAAGGGCTCCTGCCAGCAAGGGAGTTCTACTCAGCGGCTCCCTTGCGGAGCTGTCTCCACCGGCACTGCTCCAGGCTTCCCTGGGGATGTGTCTGCTCACTGCACTCTCCCGCACCATGGGCTGCCTGTCTCTGCCTGGGGCTTGGTTTGCAGCTGCATTTCTGTTTTGTCGAAATTTAAGTGCCATTTTGGTTTTCATGCTTCTTGTTATGTGTGGATGATTTCCAGGAAACAAGGGGGAAACGCTGATGTATGCCACAATGTTCAGAGCAAAAATCAAGCCCTTTTATTTTAATGTGTAACCTTAGACTCATAACTAAGCTCCCAACTGTATTCTCACAGTAGCCAATGTCTGCCCCCTCGAGCCTGTGCCCAACACCCCCAGCCATGCTGCAGGTCCTCCACCCACCCTGCACCTCCCCGCCAGGCCAGCTCTCACGCCTACATCCCCCTCCAGGCCCATGGCACAGGACAGTAGCCACAGAGGGGCAGACCCACGATCCATGTCCATGGGTCACCTTACACCTACACCCCCGCTCCCATCCGCCATTTAGATCCAACTGAAATGCCGCCTTCCCCACAATCTGTCCTGGCAGCTCCCTCGCCCCTCCCCTGCCAGCTCCCTCGCCCCTCCCCTGCCAGCTGGAAGTGCCCACGCCCACTCCTCTGTGACCGCACCCTCTACCCCACCACACCACACGGTGATTGGGCACGTGACTCTCCTCCCTACTGGATGGGGTGTTCCCTGGAGGAGACGTGGCAACCATGTAGGGCCCCATTGCCAGCACAGAACCTGGCACACAGTCGGTGCTTGGACGGGCACACGGGTGGGCAGACGGTAGGCACGGACGCAGCAATGGCCACTTCCCGGGCATGTCCAGTGTGAGTGTGGCCGAGCTCGGAATGGGGAGGTCCTGGGGTGGGTCAGAGCACCCAGGATGAAGCAAAGGGAGCTGCTCAAGCTGAGCAGACAAGACCTAGAGTCTGCTCTGCTCTTCACCAATTTGAGAAGCTGTGTAGACATGCCAGTATTTAAAAGAAGGAAAGCCATCGGGGAGGGGGAAAGAGGCAGGTGGGGGAACAGCAAACGCAAGGATGGTCCTGAGGTGCTCTCGGCACCAACTGCAGCGCCTTCGCCCAGCCACCAGGTCCACATGGCAGGGCCACGGCCGCCCAGCAGCCCCGGCTCCACGTCTTTTCTCCTGGGGACCGGGCAGCCGAGAGTGGAGGGTGCAGAGGGCTCCTTGTGAGGACCTGGGGGACTCGCTGGCAGGGCACAGGCCTGGGGCAGCAGCGTTCTCAGAGGTCACTCACAGGCACCTGTGCCTCCAGCCCTCGCCGTGACGACGGGGATACCACCACCTGTCCCTGGGTGGGAAACTCGGGCTCCCAGGCACGGGACCATGTCTAAAGCTCCGATCTCAGGCAGCCTACAGCCTAGGGAGGAGGCTGAGCTGGCAGGAAGTCAGGCAGGCCCCTAGGAGGCACCCTCACCGAGGACCTGTAGAACGCGTACTCACACCCGGGGCAGGCCCATGAGAGGCGGGAGCGGCGGGAGGTCCGTGAGGGAGGGGAGACCCAGAAGGAAAGGAGTAGCAGGCAGACGGAGCAGCGTGCGGAAGCGCAGGAGGGAAGCTGGGATCCAGGAAGAGGGCGCTGGGGATAAGGAGAGGGCCCTGTTGAACACTTCCCGACATGGGGGAGAGCTCATTCATTATTCATCCGAAGGTCACAGAGCAAGACTCACCTCCCGGGGGCAACTGTGTCCCTGCATCAGGTGGCGCACACAGCAGCCTGGCCGTCCCCCGTTCAGGTGGCACACAGCAGCCCGGCCGTCCCCCGATCAGGTGGCACACAGCAGCCCGGCCATCCCCTGTTCAGGCGGCACACAGCAGCCCAGCTGTCCCCCAATCAGGTGGCACACAGCAGCGCGGCCGTCCCCCGTTCAGGTGGCACACAGCAGCCCTGCCGTCCCCCATTCAGGTGGCACACAGCAGCCTGGCCGTCCCCCGATCAGGTGGCACACAGCAGCCCGGCCGTCCCCCAATCAGGTGGCACACAGCAGCCCTGCCGTCCCCCGTTCAGGTGGCACACAGCAGCCCGGCCGTCCCCCGGTCAGGTGGCACACAGCAGCCCTGCCGTCCCCCGTTCAGGTGGCACACAGCAGCCCTGCCGTCCCCCGTTCAGTGGCACACAGCAGCCCGGCCGTCCCCCGATCAAGTGGCACACACCAGCCCGGCCATCCCCCGATCAAGTGGTACACACCAGCCCGGCCGTCCCCCGATCAGGTGGCACACAGCAGCCCGGCCATCCCCCGTTCAGGTGGCACACAGCAGCCCGGCCGTCTCCCGATCGGGTGTCACACAGCAGCCTGGCCGTCCCCTGTTCGGGTGGCACACAGCAGCCCGGCCATCCCCCGTTCGGGTGGCACACAGCAGCCTGGCCGTCCCCCGTTCAGGTGGCACACAGCAGCCCAGCCATCCCCACCACAGGGACCTGAGGCCCAGGCACTTTGTGGAGCGCCCAGCCTACAAGACTTCAGCGCAGACAGATCAGGGCCCACCAGTGCAGTGACAGGGCAGGGAAGCCCTCCACAGCCAGGCCTGAGGACAGGACACTGCTCTGGGCCCAGCCCAGGCACTCAGTACCTAAAACCTCGTTTTCTGCGTTTACTCCCTCATGCCTGTGTCACGGTGGCTGTGAAGCAGCAGCACAGTCCCTGACGGACTCTCTGGAGGACCTGGCAGCGCTCCAGGGTGGTCTAGGCACACAGCGTGGCTGAGGAGGGCAGCGCCGCAGGCAGACTTCTCGGGAAGGGCCATGATCCCACGGCAAGAGCCTGGAGGACAGGATTCCCGGCAGCCAGGGCTGCCTTCCAGGGGCCCTGAGTGTCTCCTGGCAGTCCTAGCACTGAGCCTGTCTGTGGAAATCATTCTCTCTGGGCAAACCCTGTGCCCGCACCAGGCTGCAGGAGGCAGGGCCATGTGTGCCTGGCCCCTCCACACCCCTTCCCAAGGCCCACAGATGGCCATCTCCTCCCTGACAAGGCCCTGACACCCAGCAAGTCAGAGAGCCCTTCCTGGGCTGCCTCACAGGGGCCTCTCATATCATATACCTGAGAAGGGTCTAGTATCTAGAACACATGAAGACTCTTACCACTAACCAGCAAAACAACCCATTTACAAAGCGGGCAATGGATGGGACAGACACTTCTCCAGAGAAGACAGATGCGTGGCCCATAAGCACAGGGTGAGCAGTTCAGGACCACTGGCCTCAGGGGAACGCAAACAAAAGCCACAGGAGCCACTTCACACCCGCCAGGATGGCTCTAATGAAACATGGAAAATGGCATCACTGTCACTTCCCTCACGCCCAAGAGTGTTCATGTCCTCTTATACGATTAGTCTGGCTAGAGGTTTATCAATTTTATCTCACAGAAACAGATTTTGGTCTCATTTACGGAACTCAACTGTATGTTTGACTGAGATGAAGCAACCTGTTGATTTCAGGTGGGGCCGACAGGGAGAGGGGAGCAGAAAGCCGGGCATGGGCTGGGAGCCCTCAGAGGCGGGAGCCACCCCACCCTGGAAGACAGAACTCGCACAGCGCCATGTACATTGCCCAGACCCAAACTGGAACAGGCGTGGGGACCCTGGGAGAGCAGCCTGAGGGTGAGCACAGACGTCCCGGCAGCAGCTCCAGCCTCAGCGTGGACCAGCCTCAGTGCAGGTTGGCTTCAGCGTGGACCAGCCTCAGTGTGTCCTGGCTTCGGCATGGCCCAGCCTCAGTGTAGACCGGCTGGCCCCATGTCCCTCTGCCTACAAGGTCCCTCCCTCCTGGAGTGCAGGCCTGGCCTACCAGATCCACTCATAGCCCCAACCTTCATGAAACATTAATGCTAATGGTCCTTGTGGCAAACTCACTAGTGCAGCATAACCTTTAAATAGAGACCTTGCATTTGGTTTAATTTGGGAAGATGCAGGGTGTGCTCCCAGGGGCCTTCCCTAATGCCACAAACTAATAAGAGGAGGAGCTGGGTAACTCCCCCACCGCAATTCCAATTAACGAGGCTGCTGCTGAGTGCCAGAGTGAGGGCGTCCACACGCACGTGCACCCGCCGCCTAATTGCCAATTCACGTGGCATCCCCGAGTCTCAACTGCACCCTGTACCCCGTGAGGTGGTTAGGCTGAGGCCCAGAGCCTCACAGAGCTCTGGCTGCAAGGTGACGGCCTGCATCCCAGGGCTCCCCGGGGCTGACTGGGGCAGAGGCTCCAGGTCTCCAAGAGATGAGAGGGTGCTGAGGTCAGAGCTGGGCATCCTGGCCAGAGGCCACCTTTCTGCTCAGCTCTGCACCCTCTGGCACCAGGAAGGCTTCTGGAGTGGCTGTGGCTTCCTGAGGAGGCCTGGGGGGGATCTTAAGTGGAGTCCACTCTCCAGTTTCCTTTCCAGCCTGGAGGAGACACAGGCGCTGTGGGCCATGGACAGCCCTCTTGGCTCACCCAGCCGTTTCCTCGTGAGCACAGATGTGCGCCTGAGCTGGGAAATGCTTTCTCCTAGAAAAAAGCATCCCAGCCGGAGGGCATGTCCTGGCCAAATGTTTGCCTGAGGCCACCTTCATTTCTCAGGATGACTCCTCAGGCACCGCCCCTGGGACGAGGCTGCTGCAGAACCAGAGCAGCCGTGCTCGGAGGAACCGGGACCTCACCACCAAGGCTGCAGCGTGCCCAGGGTCGCCACTGCTGGCCTCACGAGCACCTGCCCACCAGAGCACCACTGCTCTGACTTCCAAGCTGGACATCCAGCCCCATTTACATTCACGGAGGAGCGTTGGGAAGCCAGATGGGTGGTGTCTGCGTATGTGGCTTCCAAGGGCTCCAGAACCTTCGCTGGGATCAATGAGGCTGCCTCCTCAAGAGGAGCAGTTGTTAACACTGGGGAGGGGGCACAGGTGTCAGAAACCTTTTGGAGACGGCCACTGCTCTCTGGAGAAAAACGTGTGCACGTAACGGAAATGTGTATGCAGCCTCAAGGGCTTCGTGGAGAACTGAGCACCTGCCCTGGGATGCTGGATAAAGAGACCCTGCTTAGAAACAAGCCTGAATTTGAAAGCTCTCCCTACAGAAAGGGCCTCCCTCTCTCCTATCAGCTCCAATCCTACATCTGCCTTTTTAGGACATCTGAGGCCACCTCCTGTCCCTGTGAAGCCTCTCGCTGTGGAAGTTAACTCTGCTGGGGGAGCTTGGGGAAAGCTGTCTGCCAGGACTGCTGGCTGAATCACAGGCAAAAACAAGCCCCCAGGCGGCCCAGTTCAAGGGAAAGTCCCAGTGTCTCCAGAACAGGCGGATGAGAGGATGGCATGGGCTCCACGTCAGGGAGGCAGGCAGCAGGGGCAGGTGCCACCATTGTGGGCCTGGGGCCAGAACGGGATCAGCTTATGGAAGATACTCGTAGCTGAGAGAAAAAGCTAAGCCAGAAAGGGCCACTGAAGAGACACGACAAGTTTAAATCGCAGGAAAATGCTTCGTACTTAGGATGAGGGCACGATGTTTCCCCTATACGGAATTACTCCCATAATTTTTCAAGATAAATGAACCAATTTCCTTTCTTGTGGTTACTATAGACTCACTCTAAGTTTCATGGAGTGGAATGCACAGGGGACTTCACTGCTCTGAGTCTGAAGTGCCCACCTTCTCCTCATCCCCGCCCCCAACGCCCAAAAGAGGCCCCCATGGGTCACATGGCAAGTGTGCAGACAGTAGCGACATGCAGGTGACTGGGATTCTAAACCACCCAGGAATAACCCTAGTGAGCAGTGGGCAGGACCCACAGTGCAGGGAGGGGACAGGGCTTCTGGGGGAGCCGCACTGCGACGAGCCTGCCTTCCCACATCAGTCCACAGACCAAGGCAATCCAAGAGGACTGGCAGGAACCTTGGCAAGCTCCCTCTAAAGTTTACTGGAAAAAACATCGGAGAAGATCTAAGATAATTCTGAAAGAGAAAATAACACAAAGGTCACGACGTATCAGACACACTCTGAGGCTCTGCTAGCTCACACACTGTGGCACTGGCCCAGATAGAATACAAGCGTACACATTCCCTCTGCACTGAGATTTTCTTCTGTTTTTCTGGAGAAGCAGGGATCCAAATCCTCTACAACCAAGGCCCAGACATTATGCTTGAGCCTATTTTCTATTTTCTGGGCTAAGAAACCATCTTCTCGGGCTACTGTTTCTAAAATGCAGATGATCCTTGCAAGGTAACGACATTAAATCACCAGCATCTTCTCATAAGATCTTTGCAAACTGGTAAAAACCGAAAAGGCTGGATGCTCACACTGGGAAAGGGGACAAAGGTAAGATGAAGCGTCCTCCTCCCACCTATCCCCACTCAGCACTCGGCAGATGCTTTAAAATCCACAGCTGAATGCCTGGCCCTGGGCTAGCGCTGGAGCCCCAGAAAGCCCTGGGGTCCCGTCCTGGTGGATTTCACAGACGGCCTGATATGAGGAAGCCCCTGCAACCACCCTGGCCACAGGGTCTGGGGTCAGCCTGCCTGGGTGTGAACCCTGGAGCACTCTCCGCCACTGCCTGTGCGAACACGGGCAGGTCACTAATCCTGGCTGCACCTGTTCCTCGTCTGAGTCTCTGGGGCCATAACCAGCTTGTGGGTCTGCTGCCAGGATCACAGTGGGATAATGTGTGTACTCATGACATGGGGAGCACCAGCACACATTGGCTTTGCACGTGCCACCGCCACGCCCAGGACAGCACAGGGACGACGGTGGCGATGATGGTGAAGGTGCGGGCCCCATGAGGGCAGGGAGGGAAGAGCGTGTCTGGGATGCAGAGGCAACAGCAAGGGTCCAGCTCGATTCCCAGGAAGCCTGAGTCTCCACTGGACTGAAAAGACATCCTCGGAGCGGGAGCAGCACAGGGATTGCTTGGAAGGGCATGAGAAGATGAGCTCAGAGGGCGGGGACATCACCGTGGGCAGGGCAGGCCTATCAGGCACTGAGGGACCAGGCAGAGACCCCCCAGTAGGAGGACGGGGCAAAGCAGTGAGTGCCCACCGGGTCTCACACAGCAGGAAGGAGGTGGGCCCGTGCATGGACTGTGCGCTCCCGCTCCCATGCTGAAATCCTAGGAGGGAGCCTGGGGAGGTGAGGAGGCCACCAGGCAGAGCCTCAGGGAGGGGATTAGCACCCTCATAAAAGGGACCCCAGAGCTCCCTCGCCCCTCCCACCATGTGAGGACACAGTGAGAGGGCGCCATCTGGAACCAGGCAGCCTCAGCAGACACCAGACCGGCCAGTTCCTGATCCCGGACTTCCAGCCTCCAGAACTGTGAGCAACACATGTCTACTGGGGTTTTGTTTTGTTTTATTTTTTAAACAGAGATGAGGTCTCACTCTGTTGACTAGGCCAGTCTCGAACTCCTGGGCTCAAGATTTCCACCCGCCCCAGCCTCCCAAAGTGCTGGGATTAGAGGCGTGAGCCACCGTGTCCAGCCAGCATCTGCTACTTTAAGCAGCCTAGTCTGCGGTGTTCCTGTTGGGGCAGCTGAATAGACAGACACGCAGCCACAGGGTCTCTGTTCCCTCAGACAACGGCCTAGAAGAGGCGCTCAGCAAATGCTTGCTGAATTAGACACACTTCCCTCCAACACAAGAGGCATTTAAAGCAAAGGTTGCTCCATGTGACACTTGCTGTGGCCAGCACGATTCCTTCCGCTCTGTGGAGGAGGCTTGAGGCACCTTGGGGCACGCACTGAGGATGAGGCTGGATGCAGGGAAACCTTAGCTGGTGAACAGGCAGCGAGCCTGGAACCAGCCCCGGGGCTGCTGAGGAAGATCAGGCCGGTGTTCTCACCCAGAATCGCTTCCCAGAACAGCCTCGATCTTCCCAGCACACAAACTCTCTTAGCTTTGTGAGACTCCAGGGAGGCTCCCCTTCCTCTCTCCACCCGGAGGACCAGGCAGTGAAGCACCTGCCTGTGGCCACACAGCAAGAGAGGTGACAGGTGTGGCTGAGGGAAGGGACCAGTTGTGTGGGGTGGAAGGGCGGGCGCAGGAGCTCCAGGCGGGGGCCCAGGAGAGGCCACCTCCAGGGCTGGAGAGGAGGAGAGTGAGCTGAGGACACAGTCTCAGACTTTGAGCCATTCCCCAGTCCTGCCCCGGACACATCCCTGGCCCCAAAGAGCTTCTCCAAGCTCAGGACACCTGCACACCGGGGCACATGGGGACATACATGCTGGTGCAGCGTGAATGGAACGGGTTGCCAGTAATCAGAAGGCTGCCACCAGCCATACAGAACCCCAATGCCAGCAGCGAACCCCGGTACCAGCAGCGAGCCCCTCCAGCATGCCCCAAGCAGGAAGCACTCTGGTCAGAAGTAGTGCTTCGTCGCGTAGCAGGACAGGTCCAGAAGGTGAAATGAGGTACCGTAAGTTACCACACCAGGAGGCTCTCATGATCATTCATCTGGAGGCACTGGCCATGCTGGTGGATGTGACCAGACAGATTCTGGGCCGGGCACAGCCATGAGGACCGGCACTGAGGAGCGGCTCACAGCTGCCTGGTCCATCCTCAGTATTAGCACCAGTGAGGATAGAGGCACCAGCCACGCCTCCCGTGTGTGCCGGGCCCTGCAGGTCTACACACAGCTCCTGGGCGGGCAGGGTCCCCCCCGGGTCTACACACAGCTCCTGGGCAAGCAGGGTCCCCCCCAAGTCTACACACAGCTCCTGGGCAAGCAGGGTCCCCCCCGGGTCTACACACAGCTCCTGGGCGGGCAGGGTCCCCCAGATCTACACACAGCCCCTAGGTGTGCACAGCCCTCCAGGTCTACACACAGGCCTCACAGGAAGTTTCTTCAGGGCAAGCTCTGCCGGTATCCTCACCTTCCCATGAGAAGCCAGAGGCTCTGAGAGCCACACAGACCACAAGCTCCTGCACGGCAGACCCCAGAGAGCCCAGGGCTTCTCCATGGGCCCACGGGAGCTGGCCTGCTCATGGTTGCCAGATTTCAGAATCTGTCTGTAAAGCACCTGCCGCTAGGCCCAACTCAGAGTGGGCCTCGACACCCTGCCCATTTCAGAGATGGACAAGGAAGGGTGGGGGACGGAAAGCGGCCTGTCCGGGCCTCAGTGCTGCCGTAGCCACGGCCCTTGGCGGCGTAGACTTGGCACAGGGTGCCCCGGGAGCAAGGAGCAGGCTCAGAGGGGCCACAGAGGGAAATCAGGAATCAAGGAAGATTGCTGCTTAATCAGAGCTGAGGGTAGCGTGATTCCCTCTAAATCGGAAAATAAATCTTCACTCCTCACTCCCCAAAGTATACAAACTATCAGAGGACTTTTTATAGCTGTAATCAAAAGACTCCTATCTCCAGCCACTGCGGGCCTAGCTAATTAGGGGGGTTCACTAATGATACAACGATGGCCCAGGAAATCTCTCCTTGTGATATTAATTGCATTTAAAGAAACAAACATGAATTGTACTTATGCTTACTAATTAGTACGGGTTTGCTAATTAATAATAAGAAAGTCAGAGTGCCTTTGTCTTGTCACTGGCAATTAACTAAAGATTTAAATTTTTCTTTTTTCTCTCTTTTCTCCTTTCCTAAATAACAAAATGACTTTGGGTTGGAAAATAGCAGGTAAAGGAGCTGCAGGCTGGGAGACGGGACGGGCACCAGGGCCATGTCCCAGACCACTGTGGACAGAAGGCGTGAGTGATGCCGTCAGCCCTGCCTGGAACGTGGCTTCTCCATACAAGCCCTGAGGGTGCAGACCACCTAGGCCCCAGCCTTTCCAGGGACAAGGGAGCCCCTTCCCCAGACAGCACCCACTGCCGAGCCAGTCACAGGGAACTGGGTGGGAAGGGCCTCAGAGTCAGACCCGGGGTGACTCCAGCCATCCCAGCTCAGGGCGAGCTCCCGCTCTGGTTCCTCCACCACAAAATGAAAAGGGAGTCAGGCTGTCCCGCAGCCCAGAGACCCCCTTCAGACAGGACCATGCGCCTGCACCTGTAATCCCCAGGAAGAAGCCATGACACTGAGGGCTCTGCGTCACACAGAGAAGGGGTGACCTGGAGCCCAGGGCTGCACAGCCCAGTGCGGTGGCGGGGGACAGGGGAGGGAGGCCACTGGCCTTCAGGCATGCCTGGCAGGGCCCAGCCCCAACCACGGTGCCTATAGCCCCCTTGCCTGGCACTGCTCTCCCCAGGACCTCCTCCGAAGGGCTGTGCATGGCAAGAGGGGCACAGAGCCAACGAGACCCCTCCTGTCGTCCCTCGGGAGCCCATCTGGAGGGCCTATGGCTCCAAATAAAGGACGGGGCCAGGAACAGGAGCTCAACCCGGGGAGGGGTAAAATCATAATCCTGCTTGGGGGTAATCCTCCTAGCACCAAATTCGAAGTCAAATGCTACAGCTTGGGGCCCAGGCATTAGAGCTTAAATGCTGCTGGGCACAATGAATAAGGAACAGAAAATCTATGGGCTAAAAAAGAGAAAAAAACACAGGTTGAAAAGCAGCCAAACCTCCAGCCCAGCGCTGCACCCAGCGCACCTCACAGCCCCCTGACCAGACCCAGAGATCCAGAGAAGCGAGCACTCCAGGGACGGCCACACCCACCCCGCCTGAGGGCCCAAGACCAGTTTCCGTCTCCCTCCCCACAAAAGAGGCCTGGAGTGAGCAGTTCCTCCAAAACCACCCGCAGCCAGAGAAGGGCCGATGCCTGGGTCAAGGTGCCAGCTCCGAGGCGGCCGTGCCTCTGTTGGACGTGGGGAGTCCACGCTCCAGGGCAGCTGCAGGCACTGGGCAGGTGGCTCAGCCATAATGCCAAGGGCTTGATCTGACCTCAGACAACTCCATTTCTAACCCTCCTGGCCTCCTGCACACGCGGAAGCATGGCCCCCGGGCACGTTTTAATTCAGGCCAACAGTGAGACAGCTGGCGTGTTGACACACAGAACACCAGGGTCTCCACAGGGCATCTTCAGATGGGAGCATTCCTCCACAAACAGCACCCACCCCACCCCAGGCTGCTCCAGAGGCAACAGAAAAGGAGCCTCACTGAAGGGTCCAGAAAGCTCAGTCACTGAGAAGGAAGCAACAACAGCCCTCGGGGCTGGGAACAAGGAAGGCCCTGGTGTGCCCCCCACCAACCCCCCACACAGGCAGAAGAGGACCCTGGCATCCTTCCTGAACACCTGCACTCAGGGGAACCAGACCCCACAGTCCACAGAGCTCCCTAACTCCACTCACTGCTGGACACCAGACCCCACAGTCCACAGAGCCCCCTAACCCGCTCACTGAAGCAGGAGCATCTTTCAGGCCTGCCCTGAGCCGTCTCAGATGAAGGCAGAGGAATGGAAACCGAGTCTCAGACCTGCCATTACACAATACAGTTATGATGGGTTCCCCTGCAAATGACATCAGCAATGAAAGCTCACAGCAGAACACAGGGAGGAAAATAAACAAAACAACACCCCCCCCCCGCCCCCCCCCAGTATTTCTACAGCCTAAAGAGAAACATGGTTCATACTCCAGTTTCAAAACCCAGACCTAAGAAAGGCCTGTCCTGGAGCCCCCAGCAGCCTGCTTTTCCCTCCACTGAGCAAAGCGTCACATCCCTGCCTCCCTCCCTCCACTGCGCTCCCCTGGCAAACCCGCCCTGGTGAACCCCCATTCCCTATGACTGTGTCTGTCAGGAAGCACCTGAGCGTGGCAGACAGAAGCCTGCCACCCAACCTGGCTCCAAGTTCACACCACAAACCTCAGCAGGACTGCCGGGACCCTCACAGGCCAGTCCGCCTCATGCCCACTTCAGGAAGAGATAGGAAGCTCCAGCAACCTGCTGGCCCCGGCCCCTTTCAATGCCCCTCAACTGCCCCAGCCCTACGTCATGCCCGTCACTACAGTGAGGCTCCCATCAGCATAAACCGCTCTCCCAGTGCCCATCGGTAAAATGCATCTTCCCTCCCAGCTCCAGGCCCAGCCCTTGAGCAGGCCCTTCTGTGCCTCCCCTCTCATTAATGAAACAGCCTGCAGGGCCCAATGCAATCCTCTGCTCCCCTTCCGGGTCCCCTCTGCAGTCCGACTGTCCCCTGAAAACACCTCCTTCTCCAGGGCTCTGTGAATGGACCTGCCCTCCATGGAGTCCCCCAACTCATGGCTCTCCCCAAGACTAGACGCCGGGATGCTGGAACGCCCCAAAGAGGCTTGAGCCTCCGGTTCTGTCTTCTCTGCTACCTACTCATTCCCAACAACAGAAATACTATGCAGAGCAGATGGGCACTCTGACCCCAGGGCACTGACTCAAAGCCTCCAGCCCTGTGCATCCAACGTGTGGCAGGTGTGAGACTCCCACACTCTCCCCACCCCATACCATGAGCCCACCCAGGGCAGAATGCCAAAGCCATCCTTGATTCCCAGCCTTCACGCTCTCTACCTCACCTGCATCTCCCTTCAACGCAGCCGACTTGGACCACGCCTCCGCACGCCACTGCAGTCCTAGCCCAGGGCACCTGCGTCTCCCACCCCGGCCTGCCGGTTCCCACCCACTGCGGCACTGCACAGAGCAGCCAGGCATCCTTTACCAATGGACACCAGGTTGTATCACCACCTCCTCCACCCGTGAAACCACAGCCCTGCCATGACCACACAGGGCCCACAGGTTGGACTACCAACCACCGCGGGCCCCGCTTCTGTCACCCCTAACCTTGCTGTTGGGTCCGGGGACCTGCCTGCCCCACCATTTCCACCACCAACAGTCGGGTCCCCCAGGCTTGGCTCAGGATGCTCTGCAGAGTGGCCCCGTGAGACTGTGGCTCCTGCATTTGCCACCACTGGAAGTTCTGTCCTTCACTCTCCTATGGGCCACTGACTACTCACTCGGCAACACTTTGCCTCCAGGAGGGCAGGAGCCTGTGTTGCTGGCTGCCGCATCCCCAGCACCAAGAGGAATGTCCTTAAGCGGCTGCTGAGTGAACAGCGACCATTCCAGAGCCTCAGGACAGCTGTTGCCAGCCCGCCTGGCCTTGGTCCTGCAGACGCCAACTCTGCCCAGACCCACATGGTGCCCTGCTGCTGCTTCTCTGCACCGCTGGGCAGCTTCTTCCAGGGTCTCAGCAGACAACCCTCACCCATTCCCAGCCTCCGCCCTGGTGCCTGTACCTCTCAAGAGGGTGATTTCCAACCCCATGCAACCCTGTCCCACGAGAAGGGCCTGTAACCACGGCCACAGCCACAACCGCCACAGGCTGTGCAGCCAGCCCCACAGTCTGTCAAGGGATGAACCCTCAGCACACCCCTGCCAGGTGGAAAGGAAGGCCCTGAGGCCCTGAGAGCCAGGACATCAGCTCCCAGTCATGAGCTGGCAAGCAAGGACGCCCAGACGGGAGCCTTGACCTGGGCTGCAGGCCCTCGGGTCTGTACAACACCGACAGCCACTCTGCCTGTGACCCAGGCCAGCCTGACGCATGGCCCAGGGCAGAATATGCAGCCACACGCATGCACGCATGCCCCAGGGCCGTCCTTGTCCTTCACAGACATGACCAAGGCCAGGGCAGCGTGGAGGGAACCTATACTTTGTTTAGGCCAAAATGCTTCAAAAGCAAAGCCCATTTGTTCCCTAAAACAGTGGGAAGCTTTTTGACACTGGAGGCCCAGAAACCAGGAGAGCCTGCCTGGTCCCCCACGGGCCCACACTGTGGGCCCCCAACCCAGGCTCGGAGGCAGCCAAACCAGGAGAGTGGGGCCGATGTAGGCTGAGCAGAAAACAGCTTAAAAGCACACCTGCCGCATTCACAGACGGCAGATAAGCACTCGCTAGAGACGTCCCTCTCCTGGTCAGGACCCAGGCTGAGTGACGCCTGAGCCCCGGCTGAAGCACTATCCCACTAGGGACTCAGGTCCTGTGTGGTCAGGACAGGGGTCCACGAAGTCACAGCACCAATGCCCAGTTCGCTGCTGGACAGACCCCTTGTGGGCTCTCACACCTGCTTTGCCCCTGACACCGTGGCCTCGTGCGGCAAACACGTCACTGCCTCTTGCCACAAACACGGCGGTGGGGCCCAAGGGGCTGTGCTCTCCCCAGGCGCGTGCCACCTGTCACTGGCAGAGATGGGACTCAGGCTCCTCACACACCCTTCCCCGCTCAACACAGCTTCCGACAACAAAGGAGGCAGCCATGCAGTGGCACCCACGGCCTAAAGGCTTACGGGGACAGGCGTCCCTGCCCAGACCCAGGGTCCAGGTGCCCTGAATCCCGGCCACTCCCGAGTCTGACTCACCATGTCTGCTCTTTGCTTCTGGCCTCCCAGCTCCTCCAGGGCCTGTGACAGCTGAGCCTGCAAGACAAGACAGGATTCGGCCTGAGACTGGGGTGGGCCAGGCCCCATTTCTAGGACTGCGGGGAACACAACCCCCACCACCCCGCAGCCTCCACTCCCTGGGGAGCAACGGGACCCAGGAGCTGGGCAGTGGGCAGCCAGAGGGTAGGCAGGGGTCAGCACAGCCACTCCATGAGGCCCAGAGCCCACTGATGGAGATGGAGGCCGAGTGGGCTGCGGGAGGCTTGACAGAACGAAGGTCCATCCCAAAAACCTGCCTCAGGAAACTGACTGTGAATCGGGTGGACGGGGGTGGGCCCAAGAGGGACTGTGGAACTGGGGGAGAGATGGAGGGAAAGGTTCAGCATGGGACTTTTGGTCAGAGGAAATCAATTCACTTTCCCTGGCAGGCTTGTGCTTAAAGAACAGAATCAGGTGACCTTCCTGGCAGAGGCCCCACCTCAGAGCATCTCCTCCGCCACGGCCACCCCCGCAAGCAGGACCCCGACCCAGGCGGGAAGGGTCTCCTGCCCCGACACACTCCCCAAAGGGCACCAGGCTTGACCCCACACTAAGGGTAGAAAAGCCAGCAATGAAAAGCCAGCCGCCTCCTCCTAACAGGCCTCATGGAGCAGCAAGGCTGGGCCTGGTTGTGGGGCGGGGATGTCAGCAGTCCAGCTCCCTGCTGGGGACAGTGACCCTGCACCCATGACCTGCACGGTGCACAGGGCTCAGGATCTCGGAGACCCCTGCCCTGGGCCTCTGCCCCTGCAGTTCCTGCCTTCCCCCCCATCCTCTGCCTCTGCCCCTTCCTGACTCCTTCCCATGACCCTGCTTGGCTCCCCACTGCCCCCACCACCTAAACACACTGTGGCTCTGTCCTAGAACCCAAGAGAAAGGGCCAGGCAGAGGGCCTTGTGAGACCCCCCAGGCCACAGCACACACGAAAGGCCGGGAAGGAGATGGAGGGCCAGCCCAGGAGTGAGGCAGGTGGCTGTGGTGGGGTGTAGGATCTGTGGGGTGGAGGCCCAGCAGGCCTGAGGGTGAGGGAGGAATTGAGAGGCAGTCAGAGGCCTGGCCCGGCGGCAACTGGAAACCACTGGGCAAGTCACCAGGAGAAATGGGAGAGACCAAGGCGGGGAGGCGTGTGTATGTGCGTGTACACAAGTGTGGGTACGTATACGCACACCTGAGTGTGGCGTCTGCACATGTGGTGGGGATGGGGGAAGTATGTTTGGAGACACAGAAAACGAGGCACTACAGCCCCTGGGGACACAGCCTGGGGAAAGTAGCTGAGGCAACAGCCCACAGTCCTCAGCCTGTCCGCTCTGCAGACCATGGGCCCCCAAGCTCCCCTACAGGCCCAGCCAGAGCCAGGCTCTGGACTTCCCATGGGCCATCCTGGTGCCTGCTGGTTCTGGACGCCACAGCAGTCAAACCCAGGCTCCAGGTGACCCTGTGGAGGCTGCAGGTGTGAGCACCTGAACCCCCCAAGCCTCTGGTGTGGGGCCTCACTCAGTGGGGCCACCCGAGTGACTCCCATTGCCCAACGCCCCTGTGCAATGCCTGTGGGTGAGGGGAAGGCCTTGAGCTCTCCCACCACCAGCCCCCGCCTGGTGCCCTCACACTGCTCCGGGGGAGGCCCTGGAGCCTGCCCAGCCACCGTCATCCGAAGGCAGGTGGCCATGGCCACGCTGGGCTGTGTGGAAAGCTTGGTGCCTTGGGACCTAGGAGCAGCGCACTGCCCTCTTCACAGCCAGCTGAACCCTGGATAATCCGGCCACTGCTGGGGTCACCAGCAGCTGGGACTGGGAACGGCAGATGGAAGAGGGACATCCCCCAATCTAGGCCTAGACACAATGCACTTCACCCAGCTGCAGCCCTGGGCGCTCCCGGGGGCACAGGGAGCCAGGTCGGGGCATCCAGGCACCCCATGCCCCTGGGCAGAGCCTCAGCATGCGGGAGGCAGCTGCAGTCCACACTCATGCTCTCCTCATGCAGCTCTACACCCCGGCCAGGTCCACCCGCACCCACAGGCCACCAGGCCAGAGACCACCCCAAACATGGGGGACGACAACAAGGCTCTGAGCTGGTCTGGGCAGCGAGATGCACCCGTTAGAGCCACCCACACCCCCGGCAGCCTGGCCATGTCCGCCACGCCTGGCACACCGTCCTGGGCACACAGGTGTCTGGCACCGTGGACACTGGCCTCAGGTGACAGCTACAGGTGAGGCACATCGTCATCCCCATTTACATCAGCTCACGTGGCAACCTACAAGGTCAAAGGCACTTTACAGGAGCAGCTTAGAAGAGGCGGGGCCGTCCAGAAGCAACAGGGCTGGGAGCTGTGCGCGAGGCCTGGGCCAACCCCACTCTCCTGTGCCTCCCGACACAGAATCACTGCAGGGTGGAGCCGTGACCACGGTGGCCAGCCCAGGGTCCTGCCAAGGCCAGGCAGGCCACAGCAACCTCAGCCTTCACAGCCTCTGGCACCAGGCGGGTAGGCTGCAGGCATTCTCAGAAGGCTTCATGAAGTTTCTGTGAGGACAGCACTGAGCCATGTGTGCCTGAAGACAGGTTCATTCACAAGCGGCTCATCAGCCTGAGGCCAAGGCGTCCACCTCCCCACCAGCCCCATTCAGCCTCCAACTTCCGTCAATGGCTGGAAAAACAGAACGCATGCATCTGAAATCCTCACGACCCAGGGCCTGGAAACACAGAGACCAGTGAGATTTCTGATACATCCTCAAAGCCAGTCACTGGCGAAAGGTGACTCTGAGCTGCGGAGCCCTGCACTCAGACTCGTGCCCTGGTCTTGGGTACCTGGGCAGGGCCTGCTTGGAGCAGCTCCCGTGAGAGCGCAGCCCCGGGATGGGGCCAGGAGGACAAGCGCACGTCAGCAGGAGCAGCTATGGCTCGGCTCACATGCCCGCCTGGCGCTGAGCAGGGCCCTGGGTTCAGCAAGGCAGACATCGACAACCTGAGTGCTCCCCAGGAGGCGACCAGGACAGTAGAGGGCATCACAGGAGCCATCCAGCCAGGAAGACAGACAGCTTACAGACAGTGAGGGCCACCTTTCACCGAAGACTGAACACACAGGTGTCACTCAGGCTGCAGTGAGACGTCCACGGGGTCCTGTGTGACCCGGGAGGTTCTGTGTCTTCGCCTGCACTAGGGGGGTTACACGCACACTCACTCTGTCGTCCGACAGGCTGAAAACTTACAATCTGTGCACTTCGGTGTATCGTGTTATATTTCCATTAAAACATATACTCTAGCACCCTTGGGGACGAATTAGGGAGGAAAAGAAGGACGGTTCTGTTACCATAAAGAGAAATGGTTTCATCCACGCACGGTGCTCATGCCTGTGAGACCAGCACTTAGGGAGGCCAAAGCAGGACAACTGCTTGAGGTTAGGAGTTCGAGACCAGCCTGGACAACATACAGAGATCCTGTTTCTACAAAAAATTTAAAAATCAGCTGGGCGTGGTAGCACACAACTGTGGTCCCAGCTACTCAGGGAGCTGAGGCAGGAGGATCTCTTGAGACCAAGAAGTTGAGGCTGCAGTGAGCCGTGACTGGGCCACTGCACTTTGGCCTGTGGGCAACAGAGTGAGACCCTGTGTCAAAAACAGAAAAACAAAGATGTAAAACAAAACGAAAAAAGCTTGTTTGTAACCAGCTGCATCTTCCCAAATGGACAGCCAAATGCGACACTGCACAACCCTGAGTCAGGGGTGACTCCAGGCGCAGGGCTCTCAGCAGAGCAGCCACCAGACAGAAGCTCAGCAGGCAGAGGGGCTGGAATTCCAGGAGTGTGAAATGGAGGGCACGCTCCATGGGCATGGAGATGGGGGAGCAGCAGCAAGGCAGGAGGGAGCTCAGGTCTGGCTTATAGACATTCCACAGCACAAGGTTTGTGGGTGCAGGACACCTCAGACACAGGAGACACGGGACATCACTAAACACACAAGGCCCAGCACAGGAGAGGCGAGGCAGGACATTAGGGTCCCGAGAGACCCAAGACGACGCTGTGTGCGCAGAGGAAGCCCCTAGATGGGGCACCAGGAAGCTAAGGGGAACAGGCTCTCATGGGCCCCAAAACATGCTAGAACTTCTCCTTCTGGACAAGCTGGAGGAACCAGCACAGACATACCTCCCACCTCAGTCACCAAACACCAGATACAACATAAGGAACCGTGGGATTCTGGAGGGAGGGCAGGCAGCTCAGAGCTCTGAGTCGCGGGAAGGCATGGGGTGAGTCCCCCAGGACCCAGGCTGGGGCAGTGCCACAGACAGAGCCCAGCAGGCCCGCTGGGTGAGGAGAAAGGAACGGGAACTCCAGGAGGCACAGATGGGCAGCTGGGCCTGGCAGGCCAGCACCAGACAGAGGGAAGGGACCTGAACAGAGGCCACCAGAGAAGAGGCGCCGAGGTGGAGAAGCACGGGAAACGCTGGGCACGTCAGTCACTGGAGACACACAGATTTAAGCCAGGGCTAAATGTGCTGCTGCCCCACTGGATCCAGATACCAAAGCCGACAGTGCCACAGCAGAGTGTTCTCCTGTCTCTGGTGCCGGCGGCCTGGGCAAGAACGTGTCACTGAACCCCGCATGTTGCCATGGTACGGCCGCTGGGAAGAGTCTGGCAATGTCTTAAAAAGTTAGGGCCCAGCCCGGTGGCTCACACCTGGAATCCCAGAACTTTGGGAGGCCGAGGCAGGTGGATCACCTAAAGGCAGGAGTTTGAGACCAGCCTGGCCAACATGGTGAAACCCTGTCTCTACTAAAAATACAAAAATTAGCTGGGTGTGGTGGTGGGCGCCTGTAGACCCAGCTACTCAGGATGCTGAGGCAGGAGAATCACTTGAACCCGGGAAGCGGAGGCTGCAGTGAGCCGAGATCACGCCACTACATTCCAGCCTGGGCAATAGAGTGAGACTCTGTCCCCACACTGTCCCCCCAAAAAAAGTTAAACCCCACAATCCTACTCTTGGATGTAGAGCCCAAAGGAATGAAAACCTACATTCACAGGAAGTCTGGCACGCAGATATTCACAGCAGCTCTGTCCCAACTGGCAAGAACAGGAAACCACCCTGGTATCGGCCAGCAGGTGAACAGATAAGACCATTTTGGTAGAGTCTCAGGATAGAGAATTATTTTGTAATAAAAGTAAATGAACTGCTGATACAACGTTGATGGGTCTCAAAAGCTCTGTGCTCAGTCAGAGATGACAGATGCAGCAACTGCAGGACTCCATTTACATGAAGTTCCAAGAAAGCCCGAAACAACAGTAACAGGCCCCAGACCAGTGTCTCCACGAGCCGGGGGTGGCAGGAAACTGACGGTCAACATGGACCAAATCATACAGATAAAGTTGGGGGATTTTACTGAGTATAAATTTCAATAAAGCTGCCTTTAAAACATGGAATCCCCAGAGCTTGGGGAGAACCACATTCACAAGGGCGAGGAGCTGGTGCGGCCTGAGTGTGCCCTGGAGAGCAGCTCCCGTGGGGCCTCAGACAGCGCAACTCCAGGCTGGTCTCGGGAGGGTTCCTCCAGGAAACCGCGTCTGTGATGGAGGCAGTGGGTGGGCGGCAGAGCGCCCCTTGTGGAAACACCCTGGGCCGTGCACTTTGGCACTGACTATGGGGCTGCCCAGCCACCTTCGGGGGGCACAGACACTTCTCACTCTCTGGGTGACCGGGTGGAGCTCCCGGACCCTGGCCACAGTGTCGTCACCTCTGAGACAAGGGCTCCCCAAGCTCAGGCTGCCTCCACAAGGCAGTGTGGGGTGCAGCCTGCGCTGATGCAGAGATGGTGGGATGGAGAGAGAGCTTCCCAAGGCCCGGGGTGGGGGCTGGGCTGACGGCTGGGAAGACCAGATGCCAAGGCTGCTCGCAGGCAGGCCAGGCGCTTCCCCAGCCTCAGCCCCTCCTCCACAGCCCACCCCAGGCTGGGTGCAGACAAGCAGGAAGCTCAGGTGGGAAGGAACACAGCTCCATCCCAAACAGCCTCAGACGCAGTGCTCGGGTTCCCCAGGAGCGGCCAAGCCCACTCGGAGCCAGGCTTCAGGGGCACACACCAGGGAGCACTGAGGGGTGCGGAGACTGTGGGGAGAGGGTTTCATCACACAGTGGGAAAACCAGTACGAGCAGGCCCCCAGAGCAGCCACGCCCTGGCCCCACACCCCTGGCACCGAGTGAACACACAGCTGCCTCCACCTGAGCAGCTGAAGGGTCACACACAGCTTTTCCTGGGTGGGACCACGTGTCCCGGGTGGCTACGTGTGCTGAGACACAAGCCCCAGGCCCTGGCGCCCTCGGCACCACCGAGGTGCTGCACAGAGGCCTCAGCAGGGCTATTTTTATCCTGAGGTGAGAAGTTGCTGCCTGTGATCTAACACTCCTGCCAGCCAGGACATGGCAGAAAATAGCTAGGACAGGTGGCCACAGACCCCAGCAGCCACAGGACAGCCGGGCTGGGGAGGACCGGAGGGCACCAGGCACAGCCCTGCACACAGTACTAAGGCTGGAGCTGGGGGAAGGCAGCCCCACCGGTGGTCACGGTCACGTGGAAAAGGATGGGACGGAAGCTCAGGCCTCCACCTTCCTGGCCAGGTCTCCTGGTGGCTTGTGACACAATGTGCAGAAGCAGGAGGCGGCACACCACAGGGTCCCCACAGGGCTTCCCAGGCCACAGCCCCAGCACCTGCCCCAGGTAAGGCTGTACACAGAAGCTCTCCCTGTGCGTGGAGGTCTGAGGATGACTGTGAGCCCAGCGCTGGCCACAGAGCACACAATAGGCAGGCAGCGCACGGTCAGTGGCTCCACCGCAGCCCCTGATGCAAGGAAGGCTATGGGGTGGACGCCCAGGCCGTGGGGGATGCTCTGAGGGTGGCAGCAGGTCCTCCCATGGTGGAGAGGACAGAGCCTGCCCTGGGCTTATTCCTCACGCACAGCAACGTCGGCTCCTGTGCTGGGCAGCGGTGCTCTAAGTGTGTGCTGTCTGGGATGGCACCGGCATGTTACAGGGAGCCTGGCTCGGCGCAGCTCTGTACTGCACAGACACCCCATTCTGGGAATGGAGCCAGCACCTCGCGATTCCCCCTGAGGACCTGTAGCCACACAGCAGAGGCTCCCACAGCCCAGATTCCAGGGTGATCACCATAAACCCCTTGGCCCACTTTTCTTCACTGAGTGATTTTTAACTGCTTCAAGTTTTTTTTTTTTTTTTTTTTTGGCTTTACGTCTGCTTTGTACAGTACAGTCATCTAAAGCTCTTTCAATGAGGGAAACAGATCAATACACTCACAAGTACCGGGCCTGGTGAACAACCTGAGGCCCTGAAGACCAGGCTCTCCCCGGCCCTCCTGGAGCCAAACCACCCACGGCAGCCAAGTGACAGTACCCGCAGAGCCGCCCAAGCCTCTGGGAGGTCACCGCGAGGAAGGGAAGATGGAAACACCGTGACGGCCAGTTCTGCCTAAATCATTAGGAACTATTTCAGAGCCACTGCAACCTGAAACAAGGATTCTCCACACACCTCCACATGGCCAGCAGCGCATTAATCGGTTTTAATTAAATGAATCGGAAACACAAATCAGGCCGATGTGTTGAATCAACGTGGCGTGCGCTGCGTGTTTACAGCTCCATCCACAGAGGACTCCTGACACGCTACCGGCTCCCGCAGCAGCTTTATTAAATGGAATAAATAACACCGTGCAAGATGGCAAAACTTCACCAGACAGGTCTGGGGTTCTCCCAGCTCAACACTGTTTTCCTGCAAGGTCTCTGCTGGAATGAAAACATGGTCCAGATGACAATGGACTGATGTCCAGTTTAGCAGATGAGAATGGACTGATGTCCAGTTTAGCTAATGGATGGGTGGAAGGGAACCACTCTCAGAGGGATGCTGCATCCTCCCGCCGGCAACTACCCCAAGCCCACCTGGCCATCAGGTAGCAGAATCTCACCTGCCCCAAGAGGTGCCTTCCCCAGGGGCATGCCCAGCGCTGGGAAAGCTTTCAGGGAAGGCTTGCGAGGCCCAAGGTCAGAGGACATAGAAGTGTGTGGGGGGACAGAGGGGTGAACAGAGGCCAAGGGAGAGGGAAAGATGGAGACAGGAACTATCAAGACAGGCGTGCAGAGGACAGAAAGAAAATCAAGAAGGGAAAAGGAGGCAGGAAACAGAAAGAAAAACCGGGTGGCGGTAGCAGGGAGAGAGGGAGGTAGCAAGGAGAGAGGGAGGCAGGGGGTTCGGGGGGAGCACCTGGGCCATGTGGGGTCAGGAGCCCTCCCCGGCTGGGGGGATGGCGGCACCCCACCCCCAGACCGTGGGGAGAAGAGGAGACAGGCCCTTCGCAGAAACCAACAGCCAGAGACACGCGGCATGTGCAGGGTCTCCAGAGCAGCCCCTTGGCCCTCCACGGGGGCATCCCTGGCTTGGGCTGGCGTCCCTGCCCCAGGGGCTCCCTGTGCACAGAGGGTGCAGCCACCCTTGCCACACTTCATGTGCAGCCGCGCCCCAACCTTCCCTAGAGCACAGCGCTCCTGCTGGGCCCCCGCCTTCACCTTGCAAACATGCTTAGTTCCCAGAGTTGGGGCCATGTTCTCCCAAACTTGTGCCACATCCATGGAGAGGTGGGGAGCCCCCAGCAGATGCTCCCCCGAGGCAGGAACCCAGCCCAGGAGCTGCCGGCACCCCCAGCCTCCCGCCCAACTGTCGCTTCAGGGAAAGGCACGGCAGAGGCTCCGCAGGTGACCTGGTCCCGCTGAGGCAGAAAGGCAAGGATGCCTCTCCCAGGCTTCTGGGAGGAGAGGGCTGACACAGAGGTACCCCCTCTGATGAGGCAAGGCATCAGGTCACGATGTCATGCAGAATGTGGTGGTGGCTGCTCCACAGACCGCAGAGGGCACTGGCACCTGCACAGGCTCAGGGAGCAGCCAGGGGCCTGGAAGACCTCTCTGGAATCTGTGCTAGCCGCCGATACCGTGGCTGTCTCCATCAACACAGACACAGGCCTGTGCGGCGGGGTCCTGGGGGAGCCTGCGGGTGCTGGCCTGCTTCTGGAGGGCACCCAGGGGGATGGGCAGAGGAGGCTGTGAGGGCTCAGGGAGGACCAGCCGTGTGAACTCCCACAGTGAGGACTAGTCAGTGCTGGTGGAGTCTGACCCTGCTCCAGCCCTGCTGGGCCCAACTCCACCATGTGCCTAATTCTGAAACCCCAAGAGACAGACAGGAAACGCAGTAACCTGCCCCCACACCCCACCATGGGAAGGGAGGGGCAGGGTCCCCAATGTACATCGCTCTAGCAGGGTGAGGGCTAAGGCTCCAAGATGCCCGGCAAGGGGGCGAGCACGGTGCCCAAACAGTGCCAGCATCTGGTCAATGAGTCCCGAGGTCCCTGACAGCCCTGATCGCCTCAATACACAAAACACCAGAACCCAGAACACTGGATGTGCCCACAGCCAGGCCCATGAGGAGCCGGTCACAGGGCAGAGGGCAAGCACAGGCTGGAGAAATCGCTCAACGTGGAAAACGCCGGGGACAGCAGAAGGGGTCAGAGACCCTCCCCGCAAATCTCTCTTCATTAATGCTTCACAGGAAGCCAAGGGTGTTGGAATGAGATGGCTATCAACGCACTCAGGTTTACGACAGCTCCCAGGTACAGCCGGAGCCAGCCTTTCCCGTGAGGACTAAAGGTCAGTGTGCAGCCCTCAGCAGCAGGCCCTGCACGCACGGGACGGCGGGACACAGAAAGGAAAGCCAGGAGCGGGAGGAAGGAGGATGGACAGAGGGGGCTGGGCATCAGAAGAACACACCAGGGGGCAGTACCAGTGCCTGAGGGTGGTCTCACGCCCAGGGTTTACTCTTGCCAAGTGTGGTGGTGAGGGCTCACCCCATAGGTGGGGACACGGCATAGTCCCAGGGCCGTTTGGCGTGGCCTCCACATGAGCAGGGGGTAGCGAGTGCATGTGGGCCCCTGGGCCTGGGACCTCCTGAGCTGGGACCTGTCATTCTCGCCACATGCCATTCCCAGTGCCTGAGCCTCTGTGCCCGTGCCCCCTCTAAACCACTGAACCATCTGCCAAGCAACTTTCTAGATGCAGTTTGGCGACCTCCATCTCCCATCTTCCCTGAACAGCCGCCGGGATGGCCATGCAGGGCGGCTCCCTGAGACCCTCCATTACAATCCTTTCTCCAGAAATTCACTCCTCCTAACATCCCACATGAATTATGTTTGTTCATTAACTGTCTGCCCTACCCAGCAGCTCAGCTCCAGGGGCCAGAGGCTCTGTCGGACATTCCCCGGCACACGGCCCGGCCTGCTGTGTGTGCTCAGCAGCCTGGCTGGAAGGTGGCTGTGGTCATGCCTGTGAGCCTGGCTCTCCACTGGTGGACCCAGGTTATCTTACAGCTGGTCACTGGCTGAATAAGGAATGGACACAGCAGCCTACAACAGAGCAACAGGCCACACCGATGCCCTCATCTGCATCTCCATCTCACCGCAGTCTCCACCATCAAGGTCCAGCCCAGACACAGTGACCCTTGAGACCAAAGAGCTCACAGAGCTCGGCTGTTCAGCTGTGCCCGCAGACACCACAGGCCCAGGCCCTCCGAACGTGGCCTGGCGGTGTCACACCCCAGCTCGGTGATCTGGGCATGTCCCTTGACACCCCCAGGCCTGGGTTTCCTCGTGAGCGAAATTCAGGTCACAACAGCACCCACTCCGTAGGATATGGTGACAATGAGACTGAGTGGTCAGGTAAAGGGCCAGGCAGAGCAGAACGGCAAGGCATCCAGCGGCGGCGTGTGCCAACGAGGCCAAAAGACCCTGGCATGTATCCCACCACGCCCAGGCAGGGCTGCGCTGCACCCACGGAGAAGTGGTGCAAATCCTCAGAGGAGAACACAGGCCCTTCAAGCTCTAGGCTGGGAACGGTGTGCTGGGAGCCCCTGGCCCCAGTGTGGATGAGGAGTGTGGACAGGGAATGTGGACGTGGCCTCCGCCCAGGCCCTGCGATGCCCAGCTCCTTCTTTCCACTGCACAGGTGAGAGATGCTCAGAGCTAGACAAGGGCATGGAGCGTCACGGTGGCCCATGGGGCAGGGAAAAGGCAGAAGCCAAGGCTGAGGCCACCTCTTCTGGGAGGACCCTGGAGCCAGGAGAGGGATGCAGGCTGGAGGCTGCAGGAAGGAGGAACACCTCTTCCAGTTCTGCAGCGAGCTGGGCAGCCCTGCGCCTCACACACTGCCCGTCAGGGCCCAGCAGAGCCTCTCCCGCAGCGGGGACCAGAGCCCTGGCAACAACTCTGAGCACCCGGAGAGCAGGTCTCCTTGGCAGATGCCCCTCACAGGGGCAGGACCTTGAGTGTCCGTTTGGCGGGCATGATGAGGAGGTCCTAACCCGTCAAAGGGGCACGGTCCCTCTGTCATCCGCTTGCAGGCTGGGACCACCTGAGACACCCTGACAGCTGAGGATGCTGCAGGTGCCATCGTGAGAATTAACGTGGATCCACATGCAGAGGAAGCAGCCCGTGGACACCCTCCCTGATGGATGCCTGCCAGCCGGGAACTGGGGAGGCGGGGTCCAGACCTCCACCTCCCCCACCCCAGGCTCTGCCAAGGCCCACTGGGGAGAAGCCCTACCTGGCGACGTGAGCCCCACGCCCACGGCCCCTCACCTCCATCTCGGCGCTGTGGCTGTGCACCTTCTGCACCATATCCTCAGCCTCCCGCATGCGCCGCGTCAGCTGGGGCGAGTACTCGGCCGGGGTCAGCTCGCTGTCGTAGGACCCCAGGATGGCCCGCATACCGTCCCGCTCCTGTGGACACAGAGGGCAGCTGATCAGGACCTGGGACGGAGGATGAGGTAATGATGGAGACGGCTCAGGGAAGGCCCCACGAGAGCTGGGTTACGCAGGGGGCTCCCTCGTGAGGACCCAGGCCAGCACTCAGAGCCCATCCCTGAGGGCCCACCAAGGTGAAGAGGGCCCCGGAGCTCAGCGCCCCCAGACCCAGTAAATGCCAGCAGCCCTGGCTTTGCCTCGGCACCCGCTCTGACCATGTCAGGCCTTCGCTGCAGCGGGCGTGGGCTCCACCTCGTATTGGCAGTATGGCTAAGGGCTGGGCTGGGAGCAGACGCCTCCACCCCTGTGGACACAGCACACACAGGGCAAGGGCGCACAGTGGGCAAAAGCCCAGGTTCCCCACCCCAGCCTGTTCTATTGGGTCTGCGTGACTCCTCTGAGTCCCAGTCACACTGGGCCCAGGGAAACGACAGTGGGCAGGCCCGGAGCTGGGTGAGTCCCCCTCTTCCTGGGACCTCTGCCGGGACCTGCCGAGGGAGGAGGCACAGTGTGCACCAGGAAGCTGCCGCGTTGCAATGGGACAGGAAACCCATCGCTCGTCCAACCGCCCAGGGCCCTCAGGAAGGCTGAGCCCCTGCTTTTCAGCTCTGGGCTGGGGAGTTCCTTGTCTTCCCACGGAGCTCCCAGGATATCTGCGGCCACACGAAGGCCCCTACACAGCAGCCAGGCCCAGCAGGGCTCAGCTTCCTGGGATGACACTGACCACAGTGTCAGGGCTGATTCCTAGAGCCAGGCAGAAACCCCTGCTCAGTTGTGTCCTGCCTGACACGCTGACGGCGAGAGCCAGCCAGTCAGGGGCCCCGGGAGCTGCGTGCTGCCTCCGGACCCTGCGGGTGCCCATGGGTCAGGAACTGAGCTGCTAGGATGGCCCCCACAAAGGACATGCCGCTGCGGGGAAGTGTGGTCTTCCCTCTGGCCTCCTGCTGCCTGCGCTCCCTGCCCCAGGTGTGGGCCTGCACCACGGCCCCCGGACCCTTCTGGTCTCAGACACTGAGTCTGGATGGAGCAGATTCCAGGTGCAGGCTGGGGCCCTTCTCCTGCCGCCCGCCCTGCGGGAGCCCACAGAAACCACATAATCAGGGATCAGTCCTTCAGACACCTAGGTGTGCGGGAGGGCAGCTTCCAGATCTTCACGGGCATCTGCACACCCTGGACGTAGATTCAGGGTGGGCCTGGGAATCTGCTCTTCTAACACGTGCCCCAGGGACATCTAACTGATGCTCTCAGTAGCCTCTGCTGGGGGGCTCTGCCCCATTCTTGAGAGATGAGGGATAAGGATGCTGGGGTAGCAGAGCCCAGAAAGAAGCAGATAGGTATCTATAAGATGCAGGGTCAAGCCCCAGCTCTGTCCTGAGGCCAGCCATTCAACCTCCCTCCCTAAATCTCAGTTCCTTTGTTGATAAGATGGGAAACGGGGCGGCCGTGAAGACTGATGCTATCAGGAATGAACTGTCCAGCCAGCTGCCCTGGAAACAACAGGTGCTCAAGAAGCGAGAGCCAGGACCTCACAAACCCGGGAAACGGTCTCCACTGGCCCACGCCCCTTCCCAACACACATGCTGGGCAAGGGGCCAACGCTCCGGCCCAGCCCTGCACCACCTCACTGTGTCTCGGCCAGCGTGCTCCCCGCCAGGTGAGGGCAGGAGAGCTGTGGGGACCGCCCCCCTACCAGTCCTGGCTGAAAGGGCAAATTCATGGCCCTGATAGAGACCGGCTCACTCAGGCAGCCTGGGGAGCAAGACCCTCACCCAGAAGCGGAGTCCACGAAACTGCCAGGGTCCCTTCGTGTGACCTCCTGAGTCTGCACGTACACAAGCTGAGCCCCTGCCCAGGCCACGTCTTGCTCCTAGGAGAGACCCACCCAGTGCTCCCCAGCACTGATGACTGCCTGGCCCCTGCCAGGCCCTCCGTCTGTCCCCCACAGGCAAGGAGGGCGAGGCTGCTCAGGCCGCCATGTCTGGGGCTCTCCTGCCATCTCCTGAGCCAGGGACACAGGTGCCACCCTGGTGTGGACTTCATAATTAGTTGATGACAAAAAAATCAAACTACAATAAGTGAGAAATTAAAGTTACAAATCCAACTGGAACAGGTCACATATCTGTGGAAAATTTGTTTGCACAGGAAGGTTTATCGTGTGTCATAATCTTATTGAAATCCTTTATCTTCCCATTGACTTTTATCGTTTCAAGCCAGTTACCGGAGTTGTCAGTACCAATGTGCAGACGCCGCGCAAGGCCAGGGTGGGGGACTTCCCTTGGTAAACAAGCTGTAATTGTCTCCTTTATTGATCAGTAAATCTCTGAGAGCTTCCCTTCGTGACGGCTCTCTCCAGCATAACTCCAGGCTAGCACTGGCTGGCACAGAAGAAAACTATTAGAAAGTTTGCTGTTTGTACCCTTTCAAGAAACTGTTTTGTCACCAGTAGTGAAAGAGCAGGCACGCTGTGGGTATGACTTGCTATGACTTTTTAACAGCTGACTCCACTTGCGGGCAAGTCCACTTCATTTCCACCTCAACACATGCAGTGATTAACTGCTGAACAAACAGGCGGCTGGCAGTGCTGACGGGGGCGTCCCAGACTCACTTAAGAAGCACCCAGCAGAGTTACATTGTCCACTGGCTGCTCCTCCTTGGGTACAGAAATGTCCCGGTTCTAAGGAACAGAATGTGCTCGTCATGCAATGAACGGCCACGTGAAGAGAAGGTGAGCAGTTGGCAACACCCAGAAGAAGTCAGCTGAGGATGGGGCCTCGGCACCCTGGATACACCGGCCGATGGGGGCCGGGGGCAGCAGCAGTAGAGGGCGGCTCTGCCCTGGCCTGCGATAATCAGGCAGAGGGGCTGCTCACCCAGGGAGGCTGCAGGAAGGATCTGGGCACCCTGGGAGGCAGCGGTGGGGAAGGGCACTCCAATCAGAGGGAACAGCGTGAGTAGGCGCCCAGAGGACCCTTGCAAAAGAGCAATAGAGATAATGACGCTCATCCCCTCATCAGCGGGTGCTCCAGTGCGCTAATTACCATGGAGCTTTTGAGTACAAGCCCCAAGCATGCCGATGATTCCCACGCGATGACAGCCAGATTCCCACGGAGGCTGAGAACGCCACAGCAGGGGGCAGGACACCTGGGCAGGAGGGGCTGAGACAACAGGCAGAACAGGGCCCAGTGCCCTTGGAGGAAGAAATCCAGGGCACAGCCCTTGAGCCTGGGTTTGGGAAGGGCAGGGGAGATCAGAGCAGCGAGGCCAGGACGCCGAGACAGAGACCAGGGCTGCCCGTGGTGAGAGCACCCGCAGGAGCGGGAGACTGCAGGAGGCCAGCCCTGTCGGAGGTGCTGCGGGCAGGGGAGATATGGATGGAGGCACTGCAGGGGGCAGAGACCAGCCCCGTGGCCCCCAAGCAGCGGTCACTTGAGGTATGCATGCCCAGGCCAGCCCCCAAGTCAGACCCAACACACACACCCAACAAAGCCCACATCCTGCCCGCACACTAACTAGATGTGTGACCTTGGGAAAAACAATGAGCCTCTCTGAGTCTCAGGACACTCAACCATATAGGAGAGGGCAGAGAATGCCTCAGGCTCACTGTGAAGTTCAAATGCAGCATGGCACAGAAAACCAGGCACACGGAACCTGCATACACAGGCGATGAATGCACGGCAGCCACGGTCATCACTTCTGTCCTCACTGCTGTCTGCCTGGTTCTTCCACTATGACTGCACCTGCTCGTGAAAGATGACCAGGAGAGTAGGCAGGTGGGGCAGGCATGTCCTGCACGATGGGGACAGCCTCTGGCCATGGCCACACCTGGTGAGGCAGGCTCCCAGCACTCCATAAGTCCACACCATGGACACAGAGGGCTTCCCTCCTAGGAGTCAGTGGCAGCCTGAAGGGGCTGTGTGAGGCAGGCAGGCAGCTCCACATACAGAGGCCCCTCCTCAGAGCCCCAGCACCAACCCCCACTTTCCAGAGAAGCCCAGAAGTAAGCTGAGTACCACGTGGCCCCTCCAATGAAGCAGCAGCCCCTCACCCATCTTCCTCCCTCACCCAGCCTCCGCCACCCACTCCCACCCGGCCTCTGCCGCCCACTCCCACCCGGCCTCCGCCACCAGTGCTGTGGAGCCTGCCTCCCTCCCTCCACCCCCTCCAGCCCAAGGCCGAGGCCCATTCTGCAAGGGCTCCAAGGCTGCTCTGCACATGCGACATTCTCTGCAGGGCCTCTTCCCAAGCCCATCCCACCTCAGCTCAGCCACCTCCACCCAACTCTGAGTCACTCCACAACTTCTCCTTTTTTTAGAAAAGGAAATGTATGGTCATAAATAGCTGAAAAGCCCTGTTCTAATTACCTCTCCCTGGAGTCACCACAAGAAACTGAATAGATTCAGGCGGGAATGCGGGGCTGTAGACGCGGCTCTGCCCACCGACGCCAGCACCATCTCCTCACTGCTGCCCGCCTCCCCAGAGTCCTCTGCCCACTCTTTCCCCAGACCCCCAGTCACCAGCCTGGACAGGTCTGCTGTGACCCCAGCAGCAAGATCGCCCCAGACCAGGAGAAGGCCCTGGTGGGACAGAGGCTGGGAGAGGCAGGAGGCCTCTCTCTGGACCCCTCATCCCGGCTGGTCATTTCCCAAATGAGCAGGATTCCGGCGTCCATGGGGCCCATCGAGAACATGATGACAGGTGAAAGCCGCAATAACAAGCACCTCGGAGGACCCACGCAGGTCAGACAGTCCTGAGCTCCAATCTGACACAGACCAGCTGTGCACCCTTGGGCAAGGGACCTAACCTCTCTGAACCCACCCTCCTTGTGCAAAGGGTGCTTAAAAGGTGCACCAAGATTAATAAGTACATGGAGACAGCACCCGTCAACAGGAAGGGCAGCAGAGAGGGCCACTTACGGCCACAGGGGTTGGGGGTGGGGGTCGAGCTGCCCGGCCCAGCCCCGGCCACCCCCCACGCGAGGCCACGCCTCACCACCCCCATGCAAGGCCACGCCTCACCACCCCCCACGCAAGGCCACGCCTCGCCACCCCCACACAAGGCCACGCCTCGCCATGCCACAGTGCTGAGTGCACATGAGGCAGCGTCCCAGTGCTTGGCCCACGCCTGCTCCCGGGCCAGATGCCCTGGCCCCCACAACCAACTACAGAACGCTTCGCCTCCTGTCTGTCCCTCGCTTCTCTTTCCTGGGCCTGCTGCCCCTAAACAAGGTTTTTTTTTGACAACTGACTGTTTTCAAGTATGATTCACTGAGGCAGATTTTAATTGGTGACATCAGCACAGCATGCTAATGGCTACATATGACTTAAGCACACGTTACCTCATTTGATCTTCAAAACTGCCAGGCAGGCACAGGGCTGAGGGAAGAGGACTCAGCAGCCACGAGCTGTTGTGTCTGCCCTGCCGCTCAGACCACGGAGGGGCAGAGCCCCTGCTGGTGCTACAAACAGAGGAGCCGCCCAGGCTGCAGCCCTACAGTCACGGGGTCAGCGCCCATCCTGGGGAGGCAGTGCCATGGATAGCCTCACTGGTGAGAACACTGGAAGTGGCTCTCCATGATCGGGGGGCACTAACTCCCACTCTGGGCTGCCGGAAGGAGGAACTCACGAGGCCCGAGATCGCTATCCACAGCCCCAGCGTGACCCCGGCACTCCCATCAAGGCAGGCACCCGGACCCAGCTCCAGCACCGTGCGGCCCCCACCCTCGCCTTCCTGCAGCTCTGAGCCTGCAGTTCCCAGCAGCCTTCAGAGGCCGGAATGCCACGGGCACACAGCAGCTGTGAGACTGAGCCGCAGGGGGACGCCCGGACCTGACATCATGGGAACAAGCTAGAGCAGAACACCATGAGGACCCCACCTCTGTGAGAGCAAAGCCAGTTCCCTGGGGTCCTCTCTCACCTGCATGGGCTGCCCCGGTACCCAGAGTCTAGGGGCCTCCTGGGAGGGAGGCTGACCCGGTGGCTGTGGGCAGAGACAAAGGAAGGAAAACATCAGACGGATGTCAGCCTCTGGTTAAAAACATACACAAGACAGGAGAAACTTCACCTGAGACAACAGCAGCCTGAGCAAAAAGAATACTTTTTCTTTTAAGACAAAGTCTTGCTCTGTCGTCTAGGCTACAGTGCAGTGGCACAATCTCAAGAATGAATAACTTAGAAGAAAATGTATTAATTTAATGCTTAGAGTAGAAAGGCTAAAACTGAAAGTAGCAAGCTAACTAGCCAGCATAAAAAATGAAAAAAATAAAACAACATGTGCAGAAATATAGGAATAAAGATGAGAGCAGAAATGAGCAAATGTAAAAACAGGTCCACAGAAACTTCCCATATACTAAAATGCACTGAGGAAAACGCAATGAAAACAAAAGAAGAGGCGACCTAAGAACGGTGGGATGACCGTGAAGGTGGAACCTACTCATGACAGGAAAACCAGAGGAGAAGGAGGCGAGGAGAGAACACAGAAGTATCTGCCACGATAATGGCCGAGATGTGTCAAAACTAAATCCCAGATCCAGGAAGCTCAGAGAACATCAAGCAGGATAAATACCAAAAACTCCACACTTAGCCATATCATATTCAACTGTGGAAAACAAGACAGCCTGAGCGGGGAGAGCCCTACATTATCAACCAAGAGAGTAGGAAATGGATCAGACCTCCTGACCAAAGCCACTCAGGCGGCAGAGAGGGAAAGGAGGTATCCAAGCACCGAAACAAAACAGCACCAGCCTGGAATTCTGCATCCAGCAAGATGATCTTCCGTAAGAAAAGGAGAAAGAAAAACTCTCAGCAGGGCACAGTGGCTCACACTTGTAATCTCAGCACTTTGGGGGGCCAAGGCAGGCAGATGGTCTGGCGTCAGAGGGGTTTGAGACCACCCCGGACAATGTGGCGAAACCTCGTCTCTACTAAAAGTACAAAAATTAGCCGGGCGTGGTAACAGGCGCCTGTAATCCCAGCTACTCGGGAGGCTGAGGCAGGAGAATCGCTTGAACCCAGGAAGCGGAGGCTGCAGTGAGTCAAGATCATGCCACTGCACTCCAGTCTGGGCAACAGAGCGAGACTCTGTCTCAGACAAACAAAAAACGCTCTCTTAGACAAACAAAAACTGGGGGAGATTGGTCATTGGCAGCCCTGGCCCCTGTAAGCAGTGTGAGATGGATTGTCCAGAGAAGCCAATGAGAGGTCAGAAACTCAGATCTATGTGGAAAGACAGAGCAGAGAAGTAATAAATAAAGGAAAAATAAAATCGACTTTATTTATCTGTTTTTTTTTGAGACAGAGTCTCATTCTGTTGCCCAGGCTGGAATGCAGTGGTGTGATCATAGCTCACTGCAGCCTCTGCCTCTCGGGCTCAAGTGATCCTCCCACGTCGGCCTCCCAAGTTGCTGGGACTGCAGCTGTGAGCTGCTGAGCCTAGCTTACTTTCTTTAGTCTTGTTCATCTAATGGACAATTGTTTGAAGTATAGGAGCAGCAATGTGTGGGGTGACGATGGCGCAGGGATGGGTGAAATGAGGCAGCAGGTGGCACGGGAGGCGAGAGGAACAGGCGTGCTCTGCGGGAGGCGCCCACCCTGCCTGTGACCTGGTCAAAGGCCATCTGACTATGGGCTTAGATTCGTGCTTAATGTATGCTGCAAACTCTAGGATAATTCTGTGCTTGGCTCATGCCTGTAATCCCAGCACTTTGGGAGGCTGAGGCAGGTGGATCACCCGAGGTCAGGAGTTCAAGACCAGCCTGACCAATATGGCGAAACCCTGTCTCTACTAAAAATACAAAAATTAGCCAGGCATGGTGGCAAGATCACACCACTGTACTGCAGCCTGGGCTACAAAAGCTAAACTCTGTCTCAAAAAAAAAAAAAAAAAAAAAAAAAATTCCATGCTAACAGAATTAAAAAATTAAATCGTGTAACATGCTCAGTTAAAACCAAACAAAACACATAAAGAAGATTTAAAAAAAAAAAAAAAACAAAGAACAAGTGCCCCAATAGAAAAGAGTAACAAACATGGCAGGTATTAAATAAACTGTATCAATGATCATTTCAAATGTGAATGATCTAAACACACCAGTTAAAAGATGGTCAGGACGGATTAAAAAAAATGAGACTCAATTATATGCTGTCTATAAGGAACCTACTTAAAATATAAACACACTTTAAAAGGAAAGGAAGTAAGCTATACCACGCTAAGCCCAAACAAAAGAACGGCAGAGCAGCTCGATCCATCTCAGGCAGAACAAAGAAACTATCAGGAATGAAAAATGGCACTCCATACTGATAAAAAGATCATTTCTCCAAGAAGACATGACCACCCTTAACATGCATCTACTTAACAACAGTGTCTCAAAATATGCAAGAAAAAACCTGAAAGAACTACAAGGAGAAATGGCTCAATTCACTGTTAGAGTTGGAGGCTTCAACACCCTCTTATCAGAAACAGACAGATCTCGGCAGGCAGAAAATCAGTAAGAACACAGTAGAACTCAATAGCCCCATCAATCAGCTGGGTCTAAATGACAATGACAGAACACTTCATCAACAGCAGAATTTATATTCCTCTCAAACTCATATGGAAAATTTACCTAGACAGACCACATTTGGGCCATAAAACACACCTAAATAAATTTAAAAGAATATAAAGTATATAAAGTAAGCTCTCAGACCACACTAAAATTAAACTGGAACTCAGTAACAGAAAGATAACTGAAAAATCCCAAGATATTTGGAGACTAAACTATCCACTTCTAAATAATGCATGGGTCAAAGAAGTCTCATAAGAAGTTTAAGAACAGTTTGAACAAGAAAATGAAAATACAACCTATCAAAATTGTAGGATGAAACAAAAGCCATGCTTAGAGGAAAATTTATAGCATTGAATGTAAATGTTAGAAAAAAAGAAGGATCTAAAATCAATCATCTAAGCTTCCCATTAGGAAACTAAAAAAAGAAGAACAATGTAAGCCTAAAAAAAGAAGAAATAATAAAAATTGGCCAGGCGTGGTGGCTCATGCCTGTTATCCCAGCACTTTGGGAGGCCGAGGTGGGTGGATCACCTGAGGTTGGGAGTTCGAGACCAGCCTGGCCAACATGGTGAAACCCCATCTCTACTAAAAATACAAAAATTAGCCATGCGTGGTGGCAGGTACCTGTAATCCCAACTACTTGGAAGACTGAGGCAGGAGAATCACTTAAACCTGGGAGGCGGAAGTTGCAGTGAGCTGAGATCACGCCACTGCACTTCAGCCTGGGCGACAGAGCAAGACTCCATCTCAAAAATGAATAAATAAATAAAAATAAAATAAAACAAAATGAATAATAAAAATTACAACAAAAAACAATGAAGCTGAAAACAGGAACTCCACAGAGAAAAACCAACAAAACCAAAAGCTGGTTCTTTAAAATTGATAAATCTGTAGCCAGGTTAACCAACATTAAAAAAAATAAACAAAAAAGGAAGACACAAATTACTAACATCAGAAGTGAAAGAGGAGCCATCACTACTAATCCTACAGACATCTAAAGGGTAATAAAGAAACATTATGAACAACTCTATGCCCAGAAATTTGATAACCCAGATGAAATGGACCAATTCCTCGAAAGACATGAACCACCAAAACTCACACAAGTAAAAAGAGATCACCTGAATCAGTCTTTCTAGAGGCCCGCCCACCCCCAGCTCCCTTTCTCTTTCCTGACTGAGACACACAGAGGGCCTTCACCACCATGTGAGCCAGGCAGCTGCATACTTTCCCTGTGGGCTTGAGCATTCCATTATTGCCTGAAACAGAAAGATCAGCATGTTGCTGTCACGTAGAAATTGGCTCTGAGCCAATTTCCTTCAACTCCCATAGAAACTCCACAATGAGACCCCTCCCTGTAGACATACTCAGGTCTCGCTGTGGTCACAAGGAAGCTGCTGTCCCCTCTGTAGGCAAGTTCCCCTAACAAACGCTTTAAATGATCACTCAGTGTTTAGTGCTTCTCTCTTTGGAATCCCAGCCAGCCCCATCAAAGACGGGTTTGCGGCTATCCCTTGTGGGAACTCCCTACAGTCACTTTGGGGATAACCCTAGCCCTGGGTTCAGCCAGAAAAAAACAGGCTGTATCTATGAAAAAAATTAAATTGATCATTAATAACCTCCCAAAAAGGAAAGCACCAGACCTGGACGGCTTCACTGATGAATTCTACCAACTACTTCAGTGAGAAATGACACCAATTCTCCAAAATCTCCTCCAGAGAATAGAAGCAAACTATTCTGTATGATACTGTAATGAGGGAAACATAACATTATGAACTTATCAAAATCCATAGAAAGATACCACACAACGAGTAAACTTTAATGTAAACTATGGGCTTTGGTTAAAAACAATGTATCGGTACTGGTTCATGAACTGTAACAAATATACCATAGTAATGTAAGACTTTAGTAACAGACAAAACTGTGCTGTGGAAGGAATCATATGAGAGCTCTATGCTGTCTTCTTAGTTTTTCTGTAAACCTTAAACTCTCCCAAAAACAAACTTTATTAATTAAAAAATAATAGATCTAGAGGAACATTTCAACAACACTTCTCCCGCCAAAAAGACAACCATCAAAAGAGCTAGGGAAGAGGAGAGGAGAGGAAGATAGATTACTTAAAAGAAGCAACAGTGAGACTGACAGCTCATTTCTGAGCAGAACCAATGGGCGTCAAAAGACAGTGGAATGATAGGTTCAAAGGGTTGTAGGCTGGTGGGTAGGACAGGCATTGATAACCTATGATTTTATACCCAGCAAAACTGTTCTTCAAAAATAAAAGTGAATTAAATATGTTCTTGACCCAAAGAAAATCAGATAATTCCTCAGCATGAAATCCGTATCATAGGAAACAAGGAGTATTTTGCAGACAGAAGAAAAATAATCGCGGATGGATGCTTAGAGATACAGGTTGCAATACAGGGGAATAAAAAGGGTTAGAAATGTGTACATAAAAATGAATATACAAAAACAGTATCTTTTCAAACACATAAGTGTATGAATAAAGTACTTTATAGCAACAGCCTATGAATGGAGCAAAATGTAAACAGAAGAAAGGATTTTAAGACCCTTGGATTGTCTAGAAGGAAAAGAAGTATTAATTTTATTAGACTTTGTTAAGTATATAATAATAATCTATCTTATAATCACCAACATAGTCACTAAAATTACATAAAAGCACACATAACAAGATAACGATAATAAAGAAAATATTTATTCTATGATTAAGATGTTTTTATAAAAAAGGAATAGAAACTAAAGGCAACTATTAAGATGGTTAATTTCAATGCAAATGTATCATTAATTACATCAGTTACAACTAGATTAAATATTTCGACTAAGAAATGATTTTTACGCTGAATATAAATACTTATTTATATACTACATTTATAATGAAACAATTTAAAAATGCTCAAAATGAAAAGTGAAAAAGCAAAAGGTGCCCATACTATTAAACACTGGAAGCTGACATATCCATATTAATATCCCACAAAGGAGATTTAAAAATCAAAACAATCCACAGAGATAAAGAATGTCTCATAATAACAAAAGGCAAAATTCACCAGGAAGATAATTCAGAATTTATATGTGCCTAATAAAACAGCATCCAAAGACATACTGCAATAATTGACAAAATTAAAAGAAGAAATAGACAAAACTCACAATCATAATGGGAAATTTCAGTACAACTCTTGCAGGAGCTGAGAAAAAACATCATTACAGAAATGTGAATAAAAAGATTAACAAATGATACGTAGCTATTTACAAAACACTGCACTCAACAATTGCAGAATACATACTATTTTCAAGTGTGTATGGGCCATTTACAAAACTGACTTCCTATGGGGCCATAGAGCATTTCTTGGTAAGTTTTATGGGACTGGGGTCATTCAGAGGATAGTCTCTGAGCACAGGGAGATAAGGCTAGAAATCAATAAGAAGATACCTGAAAATCACCAAATGTTGGGAATTTGAGAAATTTGTTTCTGAATAGCCTATTGGTCAAAATAAAAATCACAATGGAAATTGATAAATAGTTTGAGCCCGATGATAAAGAAAATACAACACATCAAAACGTATGGTATGCAACTAAATTGACAACCTTAAATGCATATACCATAAGACAAGAAAGGATAAATATCAGTTATCTACATATACAACTCAAAAGTTAGAATAACATCAAATTAGACTCAAAGAAAGTAACAAATTAATGAAATAAAATACATATGGGAAAAAATCAATAAAGCCAAAAGATGGTTCCTCCAAATGACTAATAAAATTGATAAACTCTTGATGAGACAAATTAAAAATAAGCAAATAACAATATTGAAAAAGACATAACTAGAGATCACAAAAATATTAAAAACATGACAATAAACAACTTTACACAAATGAATTTAAAAGTTTTGATAAAATGAAGTTTTAAAAGTTAAAAACTAACTTTTACCACAACTGAATAAAGAAAGGAAAGAAAATCTTATGTTTCAAAGCTATTAAAATAAATCAAGCCCAAATTTAAAATCTTCTAAACAAGAAACCCCTAGGCCCAGATGCTTTCATTGGTACACTGCACCAAGCGGTTAAAGAAGAAATATCACCAACCTTACAAAATGATTACAGAAAACAACAGAAGAGAACTTGCTAATATTTTCTAAGGCCAGAAAAGCCATAACATCAAAACCTGAAAACGACATTCTGAGAAATGAAAATTAATGACCTTTCTCCCCAATAAATGCAGATGCAAAATCCCTAATTAACGTACTGGCAAACCAAATAAAGCATTACACACAGAGCATAACCCATAGGCCATGCTCATTTATTCCTGGAATGTAAGTTTGGTTTAACATTTGAAAATCAATTAATTTAATGCGCATTAACAAAATATAGAAGAAAATCAAATGATCATCTCAATATTTGCAGAAAAGGCATTTGATTAAAATTCAACATACAATCATGATAAAAACTATGAAACAAAACAAAAGCAAAACCCTCTTAGCAAATGAGGAATAGAGAGAACTTTAATCTGAAAAGGATTTCCTTACTAAAGTCCTCAGCACGATCTTTAACAGTGAAATGTTAAATTAGCCGGGCGTGGTGGCAGGCGCCTGTAGTCCCAGCTACACGGAGAGGCTGAGGCAGGAGAATGGCGTGAACCCGGGAGGCGGAGCTTGCAGTGAGCCGAGATTGCGCCACTGCACTCCAGCCTGGGCGACAGAGCAAGACTCCGTCTCAAAAAAAAAAAAAAAAAAAAAAAAAAAAAAAAAAAAAAAACAGTGAAATGTTGAAAGCTTTACTTCTGAGGATGCAAAACAAACACCAGCTATCAGCACGTCTGTTCAAAGCAGCATTGGCGATGCTAAGCCACAGATAAGAAGAGGCATGAAAGGTATGAAGATCAAGAAACAATGAAAGCTATTATTAAATCACTCAATTACGAACATAGAAAAGTCAATATAATCTACAAATAAATTATTAAAGTAAGTAGATTTAGCAATGTTGCGGGACCAAAGTCAATAATCAAAGTCCAATTAGATTTCTACATATAAGCACAAACATTATTATTCAAAAAAACAAAACCTATGATATGTCCACCCAGAAAACATTATGAAACAATTTTGAGAGAAAATAAGTATGACCTAAGGCCGGACGTGGTGACTCACGCCTGTAATCCCAGCACTTTGGGAGGCCAAGGCAGGCGGATTACGAGGTCAGGAGATCGAGACCATCCTGGCTAACACGGTGGAACCCCATCTCCACTAAAAATACAAAAAATCAGCTGGGCGTGGTGGCGGGCGCCTGTAGTCCCAGCCACTCAGGAGGCTGAGGCAGGAGAATGGCGTGAACCTGGAAGGCGGAGCTTGCAGTGAGCCGAGATCACGCCACTGCACTCCAACCTGGGCAACAGAGTGAGACTCCGTCTCAAAAAAAGAAAAAAAAAAAAAAGTATGACCTAAACACATGTTAGCATATAGTACGTCCATGGATTAGAAGATTCAATATTGTGCAGATGTCATTTAATCAATGCATTCTCAATAAAAACTCTAGCAAGTCCGCTAGTGAGACTGACAGGTTGAGCTGTAAAATCTACGCGAAGAGGCGGATGGCCATGCAGAGCCAGGGCAGCCCTGATGCAGACAAGCAGAGAGGGCCACCCTATCAGGTAACAAGACTCTAAATCTCAGGAATTGAAACTTGTGGTTTTGCCAAAAAGAGATGAACACACCAATGAAACAATACAGATTCCAGCAACAGCCAGTACAGAGCCAGCTCATGTGGAGGTGCAACCAGCACTGTGGCACGGAAGAAGGAGCAGCTTTGCAGTAAGTGGTGCTGAGTCCACTGGATACCCATGTTGGCAAGAAAAATGAAAAAAATAAATAAATAAAGCTTCACACAGTGCAACAACGCCGCGCAGGGCAACAAGGCTGTGCAGTGCCACGGTCAGTGTGAAGAAGCAAAGCCACCAAGAAGACAGGAGTGAAACCCTGGAACAGCCTGGAGGGTGGCGAAGCTTTCTTAAACAGGACACACACAAATCACAACCACAAAGGGAGGTAAAGATTGATAAATTAGATCTCATTAAAATGAAGAATTTCCGTTGAGAGTGTGAAAAGCTGATACGGAATGAGAGGAGACATTTGCAATACAAATACCTAACAAAAGATGATATAATCTCCCATTCTGTAGTGTTAGTCACAGTAGCCAAGAAATAAATTCAAATGCCCATTCACAGAAAATTTAAAAAATTATTATGTGATATACTCATAAGATAGAAATGAAGTAACACAGCAACAGAAACCAAACACAAAAGATTACATGCTGCACAGCTCCATTTCGCAACATTTTTTAAAATGAGCAAAACTAATTGGCGTACGGGAATCGGGAAGGCAGGGCTTTGGGGGAGGTGGAAGAGCCAGCAGGTCAACTTGGGGGCCCTGGTGACACCGTGTTCCCGACCGTGGAGCTGAGACATGCATGGACTGATTTCATCGTAGCCCCCTAAGTTGTATTCTCAGGACAGAGCACTTTCTCTATGTCTGTTATGCTCTAATAAAAAGATTAAAAGGCAGTAATTTTTTTTTTAAGCGAAACTCCGTAAGTCCCATTTACAAATAGCTCAGGGCAAACACACTCAGATGGAACCGTGAGCCCAGCTGGGACTCCAGAGGCCTGGAGGCCCAACTTTCCGGCAGTGGGAGAGCGAGGGCGGTGGGAGCTGGTGGCAGGCGCAGGGCACTCTGCATGACACACCCAGGGCAGTAGAAGAGGAGGAGCCCAGGAAGTTTCTAGGCAAGAGAGTGATTGATAGAGAGTAATTTGAGGTTAATGTGCAAGTTATGATTACAATGAAATGAGAGAGGGGAAAAGGAAAGATGGAGCCGAAGAGAAGTAAAAATCCAAGAACCAGAAAGAAGATCATCCCCAGCGCCCAGACACGAGTGCCGGGAGAAAGGTCTCTGGAAAGGGCAGATGTTGGCTGTCCCCTCCTGCACAGTCCTGTGGACACCGGGCTCACCACATTCAGGGAGCAGATGGAAATCGAGTCTTTGGCCCAAGCTGCTCTCCGTGTAATCCCAGCCTCATTTCTGCAGGGCACCCCTGGCTGGCAGAGAGGGCCCCAAAAACGCGGAACCCAGCGCTGTGTACAGGTGCGCATCCGCTACGCCCTGCGCCGTGGAACCCAGCGCTGTGTACAGGTGCGCATCCGCTACGCCCTGCCCCGCGCTCCGTGGAAGGTCCACACACAGCCTGAGGAGGTTCCCCCAGCCCGTAGTGAAGCCCAGGGTGGAGATCACAAAGTTTTCAGAGTCATCCAAACTCATTACCTTGTTAACTGGGTAAAAAGTCCAGTTCAATGGATGGTGACTGAATTAGAGGGCGATTGTAACAGAATGCAATTCTACTATTAATAATTTCCATATAGCAACTCGAACAAAGCACTGACAAAGTGTCACCAAACGCATTTCTTGCTTCACTTCTTTCATGAGCAGATAAGGCTAATTCACTTGCTTATGCTAATTAGAGCCTGTTACACGCGGGCCCCTGAACAGCCTTGATGTGCAGAGGCCCCTGGGTAAGCCAGGGCGCCAGTGACAGGCGGCCGGACCCCGCAGGTGGGGAACCTGCCCATCTGCGCTTGATGAAAATGCCTCCAAAACAAACCAGACGCCGCCCCGGCAGAGGAAACTAAGAATGAGGAGAAACAGTCTCCTTTCCCGATGAAAGGGTTCTCTCTCTAATGGGCACCAATGACCAGGTTCTGAAGGGCAATACTGTGAGTCAGCGAGGGTTTCCGGGGCCCCATGGGAGGCGCCCTGCTGTCAGACGCGTTTCTGTCCTCCTCAGCCCCCAACCTGCGCCTGGTGCTCTCGGCCAACCTTGCTCAGCGCTTGATGATACCACGCTTGATGATACCACGTCTCTCCCTTGTTCCCATTCCGTCCTCTCTGTTCTTCCTCATTTTTGCCTCAAGTTCCACAAGCCTCATTACAAGGTTATCTTATCTGACCAATAAACCTGGTTTACTGTTGACAAAGTTCTATTTCTGCTGGGCGACTGGATTCGGAGGAGCCCCCAGGAGAAAAAAACGGTCCCCAGCCTTCAGCAGCATCTTCCCTCCAGCAACCAGCTGTGCGTTCTCCATGAAATGCACCTACACGAACTCTCCTGAAGGCAGCAGGAGGCTGAACACCAGGCCGCTCAGAGAGGAGGCACGGGTCCTCTCCCACTGCTCACCCCTCTGCCTGCAGCTGCACCAGGCGCACAGAGCACGCTCCCTTCCCTGCCCCACAGCTGTCTCGGGGTTACCCTCAGCCAGATCCTCCTCTGGCTTCCCGCTGTCACACCCTCCCCACTGGCCTCCACCACCCACGTGTAGCTGTGGGGGAGGGGGAAAGGGGGATGCTCTGGGCTCCCCAACAGCAAGCCTGGTTCTTACAATTTCAACCTCTGATAAAAAGCTCTACAACACCTATTGTAGGAAGGAGTGGAATCAATTACAATTTCCCGAGGCAATTTTACTTACATTTCACACTGCTCTATGACAAATTCCACTTCATTTGTGTTCGTTGTATAAATGCATTCCCGAGCATCCACCTGAACCAGCACCAGCCTCGTTACAGCAGCTCCTCACACCTGCGCTCTGGCGACGTGGGTGCCGCGCACAGCTGGGAGGGCACTGGGACCATCCTGACAGGAAGCCATACCCAAGCCACAGTGGCTGCAGATGGCCCCTTACCAGGGAGGAGGACGTGACCCTTGCAAAGTCCAGCCAGCATGCCTGACCCACGCGGATATGGGGCCACGGGCCTGAGACAGGCCCTGTGCCACATGGCTCTATTTTCAGTGCAGTTTATTTGACAGGACACAGGGAGAAAGGAGAGCAGGGCAACACGGGAAACAGCGCAGTGGAGTCACAGCCCTGGGGCCACCACCCAGCCTGAGCAGTCAGGCAGGTTCCTTTCCTCTCCAGGCCTCCAGCGTTCCTATCAGCAAAACAGGGAATTCGATGGACTTGGTCTTCTACAGTTCAAAAATCTTACAGTGCTGCAAAGTCTAGATGGCCCTCTCCACCGACGGGTAACAGGCAGGCAGCCAGTGCCCAGGGTGCCAGGCACACTCCGGGCCTTGTGCCAAGGGGTTTCCACGCATCAGCTCCCGGATGCCTCATTCATGCGGGACGCCCAGCCCCAGTCCCTGCCCAGTGCCTGGAACAGAACAGGTGCTCAGGAACTGTGTATTCAATTAAAAAATGAATGAGTGAAACCATCAGCCGATCAGTCCTTGGAACCACCTCCTGAGGTAGGCTGGAGTCCTCCCTCCCTTTCAGATGAGGATGAGGCTCCCGGTGAAGGCGCACACCCCAGGTCTCCAGCGTCCGTGACGCCAAGCCTGGGCTCTTGGCCATCATGCTAATGGGCAGGTGGGAAAGCGCTTACCCAGCCCTGGGCTCTAATAGCTACCTGAAGACCCCGGGCAGCAGTGATCCCACCAGTCCTGAAAAGATTCAGGGCACATCCATGGTCAGGAACAGGCCATTACCCAAAAGGCTCTGACGTCAGGGTCCTTCCTCAGCTGAAAGCTCATCTCAGCTGGGGAGAGCTGGCCTTGCCTTCGTCTCCTTCAGAGCTGTGCTAGTCTGAGTGGGGCCAGAAATTAGCATGAGGAGGATTCAAAACAAGATGACTCACCCACGGGAAGTACCTCCCACCAGGCTCGAGGGACCCTGTGCTGCTTCTGGCATTTTGAGTTCACGCCCAGGGCTGTGGGCTCCCACCAGGGTCAGGCCAGCTCCTAGCAAGTGGTGAGGGGGATGGCGCCGCCCTGCTCTCCCGGAACTCAGCCTGGAGAGGGAGGCAGATGTGAGCACTGTAAAAACAGGCGAGGCTGGGCAGGGCACTCAGGGGGCCCCACACCAGGAAGGAAGACCCACTCTGCACAGAGGGAGAGTGTGCACGGGGCAGGGGGGCAAGGCGCCCCCGCAGAAGGACGCGGAGCAGGCACCAGCTGAGAAGACACCCCCAGCCCACTGGTATCACGCGTCTACTGCCTTCTCGGGGTACAGCAGCGTGGGCTGAGGACACCTAGCTGACGCTGCCACTGACTGGACATGATAAATAGACGCAGAACTCCGAGAGCTCACACTCCCAGCCCAGCACCTCACTCATACACTCGCCAGCCAGGCACCACGTGCCAGGCTCTGTGCTGGCCAGGAGGTGGGCCCTTCGATCATCCCATTCTCACAGAGACAGCCTGGGTGCCGCAGGTGTGAGTAAAGCGCCCCAGGGGAACAGAACACATGGGTGCGGAGCCCCAGTTTGAACGAGCCCAGATGACCCAGTCACCCCTGTCCTCACCTGCTTCACTGCACTAGAACTAAAGGAAACCAGATGGATACTCCATGGAGCAAGGCCTTGAAAGGCTGTGGGCACCGAAGCAGTGGAAGGAATGACAGAGAAAGACCAGCACGCTTCGCCACACCAACACCTCCGCGGGTCCCAAAACACCACTTAAAAACACAAAAGGTAAAACACAAACTGGGGAAAATGTGCCACAAATACATGAAAACCTTTTACAAATCAATAGGAAAATCACTAACACGGTAATAGAAAACTGGGAAAAATCAACAGACAATCAACAGAAGAAACGTTAACTGACAAACACAAAATTCATTAAGACCCGTTCCTCACCTGGAGTGGCAAGAATTAAAAGGCTAACACCCAGCACAAGTGAGGCCGTGAGGGCTGCACGCCACGCCTGCTGGGACAGCGGCCACGGGCACTTCTGGAAAATGAGTCGGCAACACTAGCCAAGGGTCCTGAAGGTGTTCACGCCCTTCCACTCAGTAACACTTGCCTAAAAAGTAATCAGACTGCGGTGGGAGGCCGAGGCGGGAGAATCACCTGAGACAAGCCTGGGCAACATAGTGAGACCCCATCTCTACAAAAAAAAATTTTTTTAATTAGCCAGGTGTGGCAGCATGCACCTATAGTCCCAGCTACTGGGGAGGCTCAGGCAGGAGGATATATTGAGCCCTGGAGTTCAAGACTGCAGTGAGCCAAGATGGCACCACCACATTCCAGCCTGGGCGAGAGAGCAAGACCCTGTGTCTAAACAAATAAACAAATAACGAATCAGATATGGGGAAAGAGCTGTGTCCAAGGATGTTGCACACATTAGCAACAATAATGAAAAAATGAAAAACAAAGCTACATTTCCAATAAAGAGTTTCCTTTTATTTATTTTTTTATTTTTTTTGAGACAGAGTCTTGCTGTTGCCCAGGCTGGAGTGCAATGGTGTGATCTCGGCTCACAGCAACCTCTGCCTCCCGGGTTCAAGTGATTCTCCTGCCTCAGCCTCCTGAGTAGGTGGGACTACAGGCACACGCCGCCACGCCCAGCTAATTTTTTGTATTTTAGTAGAGACGGGGTTTCATCGTGTTGCCCAGGCCGGTCCGAACTCCTGAGCTCAGGCAATCCACCCGCCTCAGCCTCCCAAAGTGCTAGGATTACAGGTGTGAGGCACCGCGCCCGGCCAAGAGTTTACTTCTGGTATGTCTATACAAAGAAACATTGTACAGCCAAAAAAGATTTTATTTTCAAGGAATGTTTAATGGCACAGGCACTGGCTGCAATAAAATGTGACAAGTGCAGGAAGCATACAAGGCTGCCAGCTCTGCCACAGCAGTCCCCACACTCGGCTGCCCCCATGGCACCTGCACACGTGGGTGTCCGTGAGTGCTTACTGGTTGGCTGATAGATTGGCTGAATGAATGAACAGGGGAGGAAAGGAGAGGAGAAGGGAGACGTGGAGATGAAATGCACGCCATGTTCTTGGTGCTACCTCTGGGTGCAGGAGTCAGGTCTTTTTCAATGGCCTCTTTATACTTTTTGATCAGTCCCCAAGCTTTGCACATGTCCAGTGTTATAGTCAAAGAGGGCTGCATGTTTTCAGAGTCCAGTGGTCACAGAACTCACACCCATCTACTCTGCAGACCCAAACCTGAGGCCCAGCAGCACAGGGGGCCACAAGTCCACACTGGGGCTGGCCCCACAGAGCCGGGAGCTCAGGGAGGGACACAAACTCCACAGGAAAGCCAACAACAGATGCCTCATTTCTGAGTGAAGAAACGCCAGACACGATGTGGGAGAAAACAGGAAACCAACCAGGCAGCCCAGCGGGGCCACATGACCCCACAGACAACCCCAGGGACACACAGACCACACACAGCCCAAGGACATGCTGAGAAATGTGAGCCGGGGTCCAGGCTCCCAGGCAGGAGCGCTGACAAGTCGGGACAGGAGAGGACGATGAGTTCCTGCGCCACCTCCCTGCAGAGAAGCAGAGCTCCAGCCCGAATCCCTTAGGGTTGGCTGAGAGTCCTCTCTGGATGAAGTGTCTCGTCTGAGGAGGACAATCCACGCAGTTGTGAGTTTGGGCTCTTCCTGCAAAGGCCAATATATCAAAATTACATCCCATGGAAGCCCAGGCTGTCACTGGAGAGCATTTCCCACAGCTCCAGGCATTGGTAAATCAAAGGCCTGAATCCACTGTGGGTCCTCTTTTAAACAGAAGACACGAGCAAGAGCTTACCCCTAAAGGCAACCCAGCAACCCAGACATGTGCCTGTCCCACCTCCCCAAGGCCAGGGCTCCTGATCGGAGGTGCTGTGAAGAGCCCAAGCAGGTGTTGGAAATGACACCGGGTACCTAGAACCCTAAGAACTAGGCTGTCTACAGATGGAGACCAACCAGGTGGGAGGTGGTCAGCTAGATCCCACCAACGCCACGCACACCCACCAACGCGCACGAGCCACACTCCGCCTCCTGAACACTCCTCCCACAACTCCCCCGCAGCACGAGCTTCCGGGCACCCACCCACACGCAGGAGCCGAGCTCCACCTGCCGCACGTCCCTCCCACAGCTCCCCCAGCAGCACGAGCTTCCGCGCACCCACCCACGCGCAGGAGCCGTGCTCCACCTGCCGCACGCTCCTCCCACAGCTCCCCCCCGCAGCACGAGCTTCCGCGCGCCCACTCACGCGCAGGAGCCGAGCTCCACCTACCGCACGCTCCTCCCACAGCTCCCCCCGCAGCACGAGCTTCCGCGCGCCCACTCACGCGCAGGAGCCGCACGCTCCTCCCACAGCTCCTCCCACAGCACGAGCTTCCCTGCACCCACCAAGGTGTCCAGCCGTGCAGCAAACGTGGATCAAGCCCGGGTACACATCAGATCTCATCGGCTCCAGTGCCCTCTGCCAGGTGGAAATTGCAGCTCCTTCTTTGTCTTAATAGACTTTTTTTTTTTTTTTTTAAGAACAGGTTTATATTTGGAAGAATGGAGAAGATGGTAGAGACTTTTCACATATTCCACACCCAGTGGCTGCCCCACTGTTAACATCTTACACGAGTACAGTGTGCTGGCCACAGTAATGAGCCAGCATGGACCCGGGCACGCCTTGCTCTCCTGGACTACACAGACACTATGCTTCTTACAAATGGAAGGTTTGTGGCCGTCCTGCCTTCGGAGAGGCTGTCGGCACGATGTTCCCAACAGCATGTGCTCCCTACACGGCTCTGTCACATCTGGTAATCCTCACGGCGTTTCAGACATTTTATCACTGTTATATCTGTTGTGGTCTGTAATGGGTGATCTCTGATCTTACTACTGTCATTGATTCTGGGGCGCCATGTCCTCACAGTATTTCCGACACTGTCTCACTATTATATCTGTTGTGGTCTGTGATCGGTGGTCTCCAATCTTACTGTTGTCATTGATTCTGGGGCGCCACACGCTGTGCTCCTCAGACAGCAAAAGCTTCACCGACCAACGCTGCATGTGTCTGGCGGCTTCACTGACCGGCCATCTCCCTCCCTTCCTCTCCTTGGGCCTCTCTATTCCCTGGGCGACACAACAGTATTAAAATCAGGCCAATTAATAACCCTACAACGGCCTCTAAGCATTCAAGAGAAAGGAAGAGTCGCATGTCTCTCCTTTAAACCAAAAGCTAGAAAGGATTAAGCTTAGTGAGGAAGGCATGCCAAAAGCAAAGATAAGCCGAAAGCCAGGCCTCTCGTGCCAAACAGCTCGCCAAGTTGTGAATGCGAAGGGAAAGTTCTCGGAGGAAATTAAAAGTGCTGCTCCACTGAACACACCAATAAGAAAGTGAAACTGTCTTATTGCTGATACGGAGAAGTCTGAGTGGTCTGGATAGATCAAACCAGCCCCAACATTTCCTTAAGTCAGAGCAAGTTCTATGAGGCTGAGAGAGGTGGGGAAGCTGCAGAATTCAAGTCTGAAGCTAGCAGAGATGGGTTCGTGAGGTTTACATTAAGAGGCAGTCCCCATCATATAAAAGACCAAGGTGAAGCCGCAAGTGCTGACGGAGAAGCTGCAGCAAGTTCTCCAGAAGATCCAGCCAAGAAGGTGTCCACACTAAACACCAGATTCGCAGTGCACATAAAACAGCCTTCTGCTGGAAGATGCCGTCTAGGACTTTTACAGTCGACCCCTGCCTTCAAAGTTTCAGAGGACAAGCTGACGCTCTTGTTAGGAGATAATGAAGCTGATGACTTTTTTTTTTTTTAAAGGCACAGTCTCACTCATTCTGTCACCCAGGTTGGAGCACAGTGGCACGATCTTGGCTCACTGCAACTTCCGCCTCCTGGGTTCAAGCAATTCTCCTGCCTCAGCCTCCCAAGTAGCCGGGATTACAAGTGTGTGCCACCACGCCTCACTAATTTTTTGTATTTTTAGTAGAGACAGGATTTCACCATGCTGGCCAGGATGGTCTCCAACTCCTGACCTCAAGTGATCCGCCCGCCTGGACCTCTCAAAGTGCTGGGATTACAGGCGTCAGCTACTGTGCCTAATCTAAGCTTTTTATTTTGATCCAATTACAGATTCACATGGAGCTATAAAAAATAATACAGAGATCACAAGTAGCCTTTATCCAGTTCTTCCCAATAGCAACATCTTGCAAAACTACGGCACAGTATCACAACCCGTATGCTGACAATGACATAGTCAAGATACAGAACATTTTATCACCACAAAAACCCCTCAGGTTGTCCCTTCACAGCCACGATTCCTCCTGCGCATCTCCGTAACTCACGGCGGCCATCCACAGGCTTTCTATAACTTCAGGCTTTTAATTAACGTCATACAAATGGGATCATGCAGCACACGACCTTTAGGGACTGGGCTCTTCGCTCTGCTAAACTCCCTGGAGATCTACTCAAGTTATGTTTATCCACAGTTAATTTCCTTCTTAGTCCTGAGTAATACTCTGTGTGACGGAGGCACTACCATCGTTTAACCATTCACCACCGAAGGACATCAGAATTCTTTCCGGTTTTTGACCATTATGCAAAAGCTGCTAGGAAGAGTCCTCTGTCGGTTTTTGTCCAAACCTCGGTTTTATTTCACTGGAATCGACACCCAGGAATGCGACTGCTGGTCATATGGGAGCTGCAGTGAAGTTTTTAAGAAACCCTCGAGCTGGTTCCAGAGTGGCTGCGCCCTGTCACTCTCCCATCAGCAAGGCACCAGAGATGGAGTTTCTCTACACACTGACTGGCATTTGATGGTGTCCATTTTTAAACTTTGACAGGTGTGCAGTGACACCTCACTGTGGTTTTAACTTGCATTTTCCTAATGACTAATGATGTTGAACATCTTTTCACAGGCTTAACTGTCGTCTGTATATGTTCTTTGGTAAAAATGTCTGTCTATATCTTTTGCTCATTTGCTAATCAGGTGTGTCTGTTTTGTTTTTCTATTACTGAGTTTTGAGAGTTTTCTTATCTATTACAGATAACAAATCGTCTTTGTCAGATATGAAGCTTGCAAATATTTCCTCTCTATCTCTACCTTGTCTTTTCATCTCTTCACAGGATCTTTCAAGGGGCAAAAATTTTAATTTTGATGGAGTCCAACTTCAGTTGACCCAAGTAGAAGGAACGAAATAATAAAGATTAGAGCAAAAATAAGTGAAATAGCACAAAAACAATAAAAGACATCGGTCAAGCCTAAAGTTGGTTCTGTGAGAAGAGTAACAGAATTAACAGAAACTTTTAGCTGGGCCAACCAAGGAAAAAAGAATGAGGGTGCAGATCACTGCAATCGGGAGTGAAAGAGACACCGTAGCTGACCTTCCAGAGGTAAAGATTGTAAAGGAGTAATATGAATAGCTGCATGTCAAAAATTAATAACAGAGGTGAAATCAACAAACTCCTAAAAAGACAAAAGCTACCAAAACTGACTCAAGAAAAACACAGATAATCTGAGTAGACCCACAGAACAGTGAAGAGACTGGATTAGTCTCGAAGACGCTGCCTGCTGCCTCTGCGGCTCCATCTCAGCTCCTCCAGACCCTCTCAGATCCCCACGACTAGAATGCTGGATCTTGTGCTGTGGCCCCACTGGCACCGGGGACTTTGTTCCTTTTATTCCATCGTATTCCCAGGTCCCATTGGTGCCGGGAACTTTGCTCATTTTATTCCATCGTATTCTGTCTGCTGTTCAGAATGGGCAGATGGGCAGTTCCTACTGGTCCATCTCTGAGTTCATGAACGCGCTCCTGTCGCCTCCATTCTGCTGCTGACCTTATATCCATCACGTTCTTCTTTCCATTATTGGCATTAACTACATTTTCTGTCTCCCAGCTGCTGTTTCCCTAGTCCTTTGCTGGGGAGCGTCAGCATTTTGGGGATGTGCTTCCTTAGCTCCAAGTCTGGGATGGAAGAGGCAGACCAGGAAACCTGGGCAGCTCCCCGCCACGCTGTTCCGAGGCCCCTGGCCTCCATCCCGCAGAGGCTCACTATGCTTATTCCATAGATAATGCCCAGGGCTCTTCCTTATACTTAACAAAAGGATCAAAGAAAATGCGTCAGCTCCATCTTCCTGCAAACAGAGGTGTTTGGAATCGCTGCTCTTTGGAATCGCTGCTCTTTGGAATCGCTGCTCTTTGGAATCGCTGCTCTTTGGAATCGCTGCTCTTTGGAATCGCTCATTCGGCCAGTGCTGATTTAGAACCTTCTACGTGATGTGCGCCGTCATAGGGGCTGCCCTGAGAAGCCTGGCTTCACAATCACGTGAGTCTCTCACTGTTGGCTGCTGAGAACCACAGAAGAGCTCTCAGCACACAAGGGCTCTGTCCTACCCCCCTGCACTGAGACACCACCCGCCACAGCAGGACTTCCTGAAGCCTGAGCTACAGCACCCCCAGAGTTCCTGTCAGAAAAAGCTCAGGGCTGTCAGGAGGATTTGCCCTTGGTTCTACCACACCTGACAACCGGCCCCTGCCCTGCCTCCCCTTCCTAGCACAGTTACTTCGGAAAATCCGAGCTAACAATTGTGAATCCTTCCTCAGTCCCTTGGAGACACACATGCCTGCACCTCCTACAGCTCTGAGACGTCCTTCTCAAGGACCGAGAGCAACCCTTTGGAACATAATCATCAGGAAAACAGGCCTGTCTCCCCGTCTGGGGCTGGGGAAGGGGAGCAGGAGCCCATCCCCGCCAGCCCCAACCTGCCAGCTCGTAGCAGAGTCAGCTCATCACATTCATGCTACCCAACCCTCTTGCTGCTTTCTGTAATTTTTCACTTCCTTGACTCCATTTGGGCACCTGCTCCCCACATTCCCTTTAAAATGCCCGGTCACATCTGCACAAACCTGAAAGGAGCTCAGCTGTGTCCCCTGCTGTCAGCAGCAACTGAATAAAATCTGTTTTCTCCACTTTAACTTATATCCAGCTGCGTATACCTTTGACATGGGTCACAACTGACACTCAACATGAGTTGAATTAAACCAGATGAGGAAGAGCTTTGAAGGCACACCATCAAGTGACAGGTCACTAACCCTCTCTTTGCCTGAGGAGAGTAGGAAACTCCACAAGACAGTCTCACTTCCGTGCTGCAAAAATGTCAACGCTCACCATGGTAGCCCACAGTGGGGGAGGGATACTGAACACGAAACTCACTCAGCTGCCTGCTTTGGCCTGGCCATGATGCACCCAGCTCCCCGCAGCATCTCCTGCTCTGTTCCAGAGAGGCGAGCAGAGCCTGCGTCCTACCCAGCCAAGGCCAGAAAGAACTAGCTCCCTGGGGAAGCAGCAAGGGACCATCCAAGAAAGACTCAGACAGACACACATACACAGACACACACATGCACACGGACATGCACACAGCCACACAGGCACACAGATGCACGCGCACACATACGTACACACATACGTACATCCACACATGCATATGCTCACACACACATGCACAGACACACAGACACAGACACACATGCACACGGACATGCACAATGTACACAGACACACATACACATGCACGTGCACACACACGCACATGGACACAGACAGACACACACACACAGGCGCACGTACACACATACATAGACACACGCACATGCACACACACACGTACATGGACACAGACACACACGCAGACGTGCGCAGACACAGGCACAGGGACACATGCACAGACACGCACATGGGCACACACAGACAGGCACAAGTGCACGCACATGGCATACCTAACTGCCACCACCTACCTTTTCACACTCCAGCCACCCCAGAACCCTGGCTTTTAGACTCTGCAGCTAAAATACACCCAATGATGGTTTCAACATTCACTTATTCATTCAACAAATACTTGGTGATATGGTTTGGATGTCTGCTCCCTCCAAATCTCAGGTTGAAAAATGTTTCCCAAGGTGGAGGTGGGGCCTGGTGGGAGGTGTTGGATTATGAGGGCGGATCCCTCACCAATGGCCCAGAGCCATCCCCTGGGTGAGGAGTGTTGTTGGACTGAGTCTGGAACCTCGAGTGTCTCTCTCACTCCTGCTCTCGCCATGTGACGCACCTGCTCCTCCTTCGCCTTCTGCCATGATCAGAAGCTTCCTGGTGCCTCAGCAGAAGCAGATGCCGGCACTGTGCTTCCTGTACAGTCTGCAGAACAACCCAGCCTCAGGGATTCCTTTATAGAGACACAAGAACGGACTAACACACCTGAGGAGCCTTTACACACGCACACGTCCACGTCCACATCAAGGCAGTGCTGCTGAGGGCCAGAGGATGCTGCCACAGGCTGACCCCAAGAAGCTGAAAGTCACCTTCACCAAGAAGGATGGGCTTCCGGGAAACACAGCCCTGCACTTAGAAACTTCAGACCGTACTCTTCACAATCTCTTTATTTATAAAATTGCTTATGCGAAGATATTTCCACACATAATGCATTCAATTATGCAGCGTAAGGTGGGGCTTGAATGGAGAACACCCAAGTCAGCACGGAGACACTTCAGGAAATACAAGGAAACGACCCTGCCGCTGAGTTTCTAACTTGTCGGCATCCATGCCCTGTCCCATCGGAGGGGCACAGGGTAATACCTAACACTGCGCTCCCCTCCTTCTCCCGGGGTTCCCCTCCTGACAGCACAGTGCAGTGCGGCAGACACCCCTCATCCTCAGCATTAGCATGTAAATAGCTGGCAGACACAAGGACATGAAAGCAAGGAAGAGCTCTTTAATTAACTTTAATCCTCCGAAAACCCATGCTGCAATCTGTTCTGACAGTCCTGCACTCCTCAGGAGGCCCTTGGCATGACCTGGCAAGTCCTGCGGGCTGGAGGTGGCCAGAATGGGTGGGCTTGGGAACGTGATGCCCGGGTACCATGCCTACAAGGATGCTGGGTCATGACTGTTCTCTGGAGGCTACGGGTGCCCTGCAGAGTGGAGGCACGGGGAAGGCCTGGCGGGGCTGGGGGTCCAGAATGGCTGAGCACCTGTTTCCCACCACAAACAGCCTTGCAGAGTGCCAGCCTTTTTCTCCAGGGTGGGGGCAGCACCACCCCAGGCCTCTTGCCAGGCCCCAGGGAGCCCTGAGGCAGGGGCCTCTGCCCGTTCTCTGCTCCCAACACCCCGCACTGCCCAACATAGACAAAGGCTGAACCCAGGGCTGCTGAACAAGGCCAGGGAGGGCAGGGCTGCCGAGCCTGCCCCTGGAACGTGGCAGACCTCACCGTGCAGGAACAGGGTGTGGGTGGCAGCTGCAGGCTCGGACATGACTCAAGCACAGCTGCGTGCCCATCCCGTCAAGAGAGCACATGCAGCGGACGGCGGCGGCAATGGTCCAGCAACCACAGCAAAGGCCTGATGGAGAGAGGAGAGGAGACGGCAGCACAGGAGGACGAGCTGCCCAGAGCTGGTGGCCACAATGGGCCGCAGGAAGGGGAGCAGCCAACAGTCTGGAATAAAAATCGTAGCGAATGCTCACAGGACAGAGGCGGCTACTGCAGGCCCTGGTCCAAGAGTCACTTGTGCTCATTCCTCCCAATTTGTTCAGTCCGCCAACAACACTGTGAGGACACGCTGGGACAACCTCTGCTCTCTCCAGCAATGAAACTGAGACACAGACGAATGACGTCGGCTGGGTTCCACACAGCCAGCACCTGGGACCAGGATTTGAACTCATGCACCCAGGCTCCTGAGAGGACACTCCTGCCACAAAGCATCTCAGGTGTGAGAGGCCAAAGAGAAGCCACCCAGCGCACGGGGAAGGAGGTGGGGATGCTGTGAACACACTGGGAACAGTGCTTTAGAAACAGCAGCAGTGAATCCCAGAGGAGCCCGTAGCATGTGTGAGATGATAACATGATTTCCCAAATGGTTCAGCAGGGCACAGAACCAGCACGGGGGTGCAGCCAGGAGGTCTGGGTCCTGAGTACACGTGAAGTCCCTAGGCGATCGACCACACCAGCCTCTCCGCTGCTCCAGCCTCAGTTTCTCTTCCTGTACAGCGAGGGCGACTCAGCACAGCCCATGTCTTTCCCGCTCAGCTTTGTGGGATTCAGTGAGGATGAAAAGAACTGGAACTGGGGTCCCAGCTCAGTGAGAGAAACCCCAAGAAATGCAGGCCATCAGCGTGGCGTAGTCTCCCAGGGCGTGGACATCCTCTCAGGAGCTCCTGTGCCAGTGGTGTAGACAGCGGAGCCCAGAGGAGGCAACGGCATGAACAAGAATCGAGGCCCGGGCCAGGCCTGTCACCTCACTCTGATGAGCAGCAGCGACCATTCTCCACACTTCACAGAGGAAGCAGAGGCTCTGAAGGGAGCCACACACCCAAGCCACGCGGCTGCAGAGGCACAATCTGAGCCAGGGCGCCCTGACGGCAAGCCCCAGCGTCTGATCACCTCCCAAGGTGAAGCCATTCAGCAAGGGAGCTGCTGCCACCAGGGGCCAGAAAGGACATGAAAAGGCTCCAGCCTCCTACCTGGCCTCCACACCCCTCTCTGCTCCAGGCCAGGAGCACCAACCTGTGTCTCTGTGGCTATGAATCCTTGTGAGAGTCCCCTGTGTCCCTGTGAGAGTCCCCGCGTCCCTGTGAGAGCCCCCGTGTCCCTGTGAGAGCCCCCATGTCACCATGACATTCCCCGTGTCCCTGTGAGGGCCCCCGTGTCGTGGGAGCCCCTGTGTCCCCATGAGATGCCCCGTGTCCCTGTGAGAGCCCCCGTGTCCCTGTGAGAGCGACTCCCAGCCCTCCAGCCGCCGGGTGCCCTCTCAGGTGCCTCTCATGGCCAGCCCAGCACTCTGCGTGTACACAGTGCCATCCCTCTCGGGAGCCCACAGGGGCCACACCAGCCTGGCTTACACAGAAATAAATCGTGCTTCTGTAACCAGCAATATTTCTTTAACCGGAGGTTAATAAAAATCACCGTCGGAGGCTAACCAGTGGATCTAATTTATTTAGAGACTTTCCTGAAGCTGTGGATAAAGCCCTTTATTAAAGCTTAGTATAGCACCTGAGGACGCCCTGGAAAAGCGACAGTCGCTTAGTGGGATTTGGAGGCCGCAGAGCAAAGTGAAAAGTCTAACAAGATTCCTTGAAGGAAGGGAAGGGGAGTGGAGGAGGGGAGCGGGAGATGGGAGCCAATTTCTCACCTGAGGAGCCCAGCCTCAGCTAGACAGCACTTCAGGGCCCGTCCCAGGCCTTCCCTAAGCCTCGGAGCACGTGGTGAGTGGTCCTTAAATCCAAACGTTCTGCGGAGGGCCCCTCATGGGGCTGAGCCATCATCCCTAGGAGACATGGCACACGTCCCCTGCACCACGGGCCGCCACAGCCCTGCTCACTGAGGGCCTGCCCATGACAGAGGCGGCAGTGGAGGCCCTGTAAGGGAAGGATTTCCTGGGGAAGGCCGGCTGAGTGCTACAGTGGCCACCTCGGCTGCCTCTAGGGAGTCAAGGAGGGTCCCATGTAAGCCCCACGCCGAGCCCTGCAATCAGTGCTTCTCCTGCGATGCGGGTGGGGGCGCAGGCACCGCACCCCAGGTGGACTGAAGCCCTGCCCTCCCTGCAGAGTGGAGGCCCCGCGCCCCAGGTGGGCTGAAGCCCCGCCCTCCCCAGAGTGGAGGCCCCGTGCCCCAGGTGGGCTGAAGCCCCGCCCTCCCCGCAGAGTGGAGGCCCCGCCCCCAGGTGGACTGAAGCCCCGCCCTCCCTGCATTGGAGAGGCCCCTCCCTTTCCAGGTCTGCACTCAAAGGCACCCTATGTCCCTGTCCTCAGCTGGAAGGCAGCGCAGCCCGGTAAGATAGCCTTTCAATGTGTACAGAAATGCAAGACCCCGTTCAGCCACCAAAAGCCCCCACAACCTCAGGGCCAGCCAGCGAGCTAGGAAATCCATGTTGTCCTCCTCCTCCCAGGCCCAGAGCCCATGCCCACCCACCCCTCCCCTCCAGACAGGCTCTGGCTGGGCACTGCCCATGAAATGATTAAGACACACAGAAGCGCACTTAAAATTTCTAGCTAAAAGAGTTGAAAACTTCGGAAGGGTAAAGTTCAAGAACTGTGCAAATTCTCTCTTATTTTTCTGGAGACTGAACTCTGTGCGTGGCGATCATCTCCTCAGCTGCTAAACCCCTTCCAGATCAGAAGCGACACAAACCCCGCCTCACCCGCCTGCCCTACACTAAGCTGTGATGACGTCTTAGTGTAGGAAAGGGGTGGGCGCTGCCAGCCTGTGCCCAAGGGGCCAACATTCAACCAAGGGTAAGAAAAGAGGTAGGTCCTTTCCAGACTCTCTGTCCCCACTGAAGATTCTGTAAGCTCCTAGGTGGAGGGCTAGACCTTGCCCAGACAGGAGCCTCGGCTCCGAGGAGGAGGAGCAGCCCTCCTAGTGCCCACACGCACAGTGCCCGGCCCCATCCCAGGTGCTACCTCTGCACCACATGCTGCGCACACAACACTCCCTGGGCTGAGCGCACCCACTCACAGATGACAGACAAAGAGGAAACCGGAGGATGGGTAATGAATGGCCACCAGCACGCACGCCCCAACGCCAGCTCCGGGGTTGAACTCTAAGCTGTTTACTGCGTGCCACCCTCCCGGGCAAACACTCTTTGGCTAAGGCCCTCCCTTCCCAGATTCTCAGGTTCTACAAGTCAATGTCTCTTCTCCGTTCACCCCAGCCCCCCAGGGCTGCCAACGAGCTGACCTAAGGCAAAGCAGGCAATGAGAATTGTGGAAAGGGATCCTGAGACACCACTTGCTCTGAGCTGCAGCTGCGTAATGAGTTGCAGAAAACCCATGGGCACGAGGAAACCCTGGGGGCCTGTCTGCAGACCCTGCTGATGATTGCTTCCGTCTGGAAGAACCTCCCCTCCTCCCCCTGGTGTTTTACTGGGGGCAGTTTAGCTCTTTATGAGTGAAGTTAACCAAAAGAATATTAACTCCATTCTATACTCCCTGCATCTGACTGTTTTCCATTTGATGATGGATGATGTTTAATACCTCCCAGTCTGAGCACACTCTGGGTCTGTAAATACAGATCCTGCTTTATTGCTGTTTAATAACTATCACAATGGCTGGGGCTGGCCTTGTCTGCTGGGCTTAATGTTCCATGAGGGTCTCGTGGGAACAGAAGCCAAAATGCATAAAAGAACCGGTGTTCTAGAATGGCAGGCACAGATGCACACACATGTGCACACACAGCACTCACACCACACGTGCATGCTCAGACACATGCACACACAGAGCTCACACAGACATGCACACTCACGTGTGCAGACAGCTGACTCCGCAGACACATGCACACACACACATGCACTCAGGTGTGCACAGAGAGCTGACTCCGCAGACACATGCACTCACACACGTGCACTCACGTGCACACAGCTCACCAGTACAGATACATGCACACTCACGCTCACACGTGCACAGTTCAGACATGTGTACTCATGCTCTCACATGCAGTTCACACAGATGTGCATGAACAGCTCACAAAGCACATGTGCACACTCATGATCACATGTGCACACAGAACTCAGCATACAACTCAACATGTGCACACAAGTACACACGTATGGACACACACACGACATACATGTACACACAAGTACACACGTATGGACATACACATACACAGCACTCAACAGATATGCACACACAGCTCCTACACAGAGCTCATGCAGCACAGACACGCACACAGCAATGCTCATGTTTGCACACACGCACACTGAGCACCGACACAGGTGTGTTCATGAACACCCAGGTGCACGCATGTGCACACTGACGCACACGCGCGCTCTCAGACACCATGCTCTAGCACCCCAGTCGGGCAGCGGGGTGGGTGTAGAGGGACTCAGGGAGAAGGAGCAGCTACCAGGGCTGGGAATCCTACCTGTTCACCCGGGCAAGTTCCTTCATCTCATCCAACGACAAATTCCTGTCGCACAAACATGGGATTTCCAAATCCGAGCTCAGAATTCTCCAAATGATTTTTAAGTGAGATTATTAGAGGGATGTTAATGAAATGAGAAGTTACTCTGATGAATGCCAGCAGTGACCGCTATACATCGAATGCCCACTCACTCCAGGTCCCATGCCAGCTATTCAACATATGATTTGTTAGGAAATAAATGTGATGAATGGTAGTAAGTATCAACTACACTGCACAAGGCCTGGCACAGGGCAGGCAGGTGGGTCAGCCAGGCAGGGGCTGTCCCATCGGATGTTGAGTGATGGCCAAAAAGTCCCCCTCCGCCCCTCTGTGAAGAACCTCCTCCAAGATGGACGCAGAAAACCACACTCAGCTGAAGGGAGCTGTGCTGGGAGCCTCCGGAGCCTGGCTGAGCCCCCTGTGCCACACCCCTCCAGCTGTGGGTGCCCTCCCCACTCCACAGTGACTCACAAGCCGCCATTCCCACTTGCCCAAGCCAGCGCCAGGCCTTCTCGAGGCGAAGAGCTGTGCCGATTGTCACACTTGCCTGTGTCCAGCCACTGACCGCGTCAACCATGCTGCCATTTTTATCAGGGTCCCACCTTGTTTTTAATGTGATTTTGCGTAGCAGGGTGACTTTTAGGAACACACATCACCTTAGAATAGAACTAACCATATGTTTGTTGAGTGAGCTGATGATGAACTACCTCACACATATATTTGAACATTACAATTTAAAAATATTTTCAAAGCATTCCCTCACGTAATCTGTGAATCGGCTCCGCGTGCAGATAGGGTGAGGCATGCATGCTTCATTCTTCCAGAGAGGAAGCAAAGGCGAAGAGAGGTAAAGGGAGCTGGCGCCAGGCACAAGCGAGAGAGTGACAGAGTTCAGGTTCTAACTCGGGTTTTCTGATGCCAGCTCCTAGGCTTCCTCCCCCTAGAAGAGAGGAATTCCAGCAGGGCTGGCCTCCGGCCACCACTTCCCTTCCCAGTGCCCCACCCAGGGTCAGACCCTCTCCCTGCACAGCGGGGGCCCCCACTCCATGGCCTCTGCTGACTCTGAGCCGACTCCATAGGTGGCTCATGCCCACCATGGGTGGCAAAAGGCTCGGGGCAGCTTTACCAGCTCAAGGGCCTTCTGATGTCACTCAAGAAGTTTAGTTTAAAAATACACAGATTTTCAAAGAGGCGGTAGGAGGAAGGACTCACCTGGTCTGCCCAGGGGCCTCCTGCAGAAGCAAGGTCTGTGCCTGGACCTTGCAGACACCTGGGTCCAGCGGCATCCCCATGTCTTGCTGGAGGGCAGCAGCCACCCAAAGGGCACTGGGCACTGCCTGGCGTGGGTGGCCAGACTCGCTTCATCAGCACCAGTGTCCAGGAGGACCATCGAGCACTGAAATTCCCAGGGCACCTCACCCAATGTCTGCGGGCACCAGACCACAGGTTCACAGGGCACGTCACCCAATGTCTGCTGGCACCAGACCACAGGTTCACAGGGCACGTCACCCAATGTCTGCGGGCACCAGACCACAGGTTCACAGGGCACGTCACCCAATGTCTGCTGGCACCAGACCACAGGTTCACAGGGCACATCACCCAACGTCTGCTGGCACCAGACCACATATTCACAGGGCACCTCACCCAACATCTGTGGGCACCAGACCACATGTTCACAGGGCACCTCACCCAACGTCTGCAGGCACCAGACCACACGTTCACAGGGCACCTCACCCAACGTCTGCAGGCACCAGACCACACGTTCACAGGGCACCTCACCCAACGTCTGTGGGCACCAGACCACAAGTTCACAAGGAACCTCACCCAGCATCTGCAGGAGTCACCAACCCTTCCACCTGTTGCACTCCTACAAGAGCTAAGTCAGGTATGAGGCCAGACCAGAAACCAGAGACCAGGATGGAACCTCACGCGCCTGCCGGAAGCAGAGAATCCCCCAGCCAGCACCTCAGACCCATGTCCGCACCCACACGGGCAGACAGAAGCACCAGGCTGAGGGTGGTGAGCCAGGGGGTCCCTGGGCTGCCTCCACTCTGGCTGATGTCAGGCTGTGGCTTGACCTTTCTGGCAGCTCCCTTGAAGCACCCATAGAACCATGGAGACCACAAGCCAACGGTGGCCTATCACCAGCCTGGAGAAAGTCCAGAGACTTCACACTTCTGACTGAGGCCAGGGACCTTTCCCAGGACCATGGACGCAAGGACTCAGGCACCCGCCAGACTGCGGTGCAGGGAACTTCCAAGGCTCTTGGGTGTGCTGTGACACCAAGCACAACTGAAGGGGCAGATGCCGCCAAGCGAGCAGCCCAGTACCCCCGAGGGCTGCTCGGCCGTCAGCAGGCCCACCCACCTGTGCCTCACAGGCCAGGAGCAGACACACCTGTGCGGAACGGCCAGGTGAGGCTGGCTGTCACCTTTAACATCTCTGAATGTCTCCAGGAGGGGCCTGGAGACAGTTCACACACCACCACCAGGACGATGCGGCTATTTTTAGTGGAAAGACTCAAGAGGCTTCCTTGGCAGGGAACCATGCCTTTGAGCATGACCATCAATTTCCACCTGCAGCTAACTTCCTTTCAAGATCAAGGTTATTCAAAGATTTGGATTTCTTCAAAATTGAGTTTAAAGAGAGAATGTTTCTCTACCAAACACGAGAGGGGATTTTAAAGCACAAACAAGGACAATGTCAGGCCAAAGCAAGCCTGGGTAGGCAGGACAAGGTTCCGGGCCTGGTCCCTCCAGCCCTTCCCAGACAGCCTGCAGGCCCTGCCTGTGTCCCCCCGAGGCTGGGCTGAAGCCACCTGTGCCGGCTGGATGAGGCCTGGCCTAGGCCCTGGAGGAGCCTCCTGGGCTCCTCTCCAAGCCTCGGTCTCTCTGTTATAAACCTCCAAAGCCGAGGGGGACTGGGAATTCCACAGCCTCTCTCCTAGCAGGACACTCTGGGTTTCTCATCCATAACCCATGTGGTGCCTACAGGACAGAAGGGGCTCCTGGGGTCTGGATGAAGTGGTGGTGAGGGGGGCGCTGACCTTGGCCTTCAGGAAGAGCCACGTGGCTCAGCAGGCAAGATCCGACACATTTCAACGTGGTGTGTTAGAAACTCACACTCAAGATCCGAGACATTTCAACGTGGTGTGTTAGAAACTCACACTTAATGCAGAAAAGCCCCGGAACGAGATATTAAAACCGCACATGAAGACTGGGCCTTCCCTGCGTCCGCCGGGTCACCTTGCTGTCCCCTACCTCCACCCCCCCTTCACCAGCTGCCCTGCGCCTGCCAGGTCACCTTGCTGTCCCCCACCCCCCCACCAGCTGCCCTGCGCCTGCCAGGTCACCTTGCTGTCCCCCACCTCCCCCACCAGCTGCCCTGCACCCGCTGGGTCACCTTGCTGTCCCCCACCTCCCCCACCAGCTGCCCTGCGCCTGCCGGGTCATCTCGCTGTCCCCCACCTCCCCCACCCCCCCACCTCCCCCACCAGCTGCCGTGCACCCGCTGGATCACCTCGCTGTCCCCCACCTCCCCCACCAGCTGCCCTGCACCCGCTGGGTCACCTTGTTGTCCCCCACCTCCCCCACCAGCTGCCCTGCACCCGCTGGGTCACCTCGCTGTCCCCCACCTCCCCCACCAGCTGCCTTGCACCCACTGGGTCACCTTGCTATCCCCCACCTTCCCCACCCCCCCCACCAGCTGCCCTGCACCCGCTGGGTCACCTTGCTGTCCCCCACCTCCCCCACCCCCCCACCAGCTGCCCTGCACCTGCTGGGTCACCTTGCTGTTCACCCCCCACCGCCCCCACCAGCAGCCCTGTGCCCACTGGGTCACCTTGCTGTCCACCCCCCAACCCCACCCCCCACCAGCTGCCTGGGGCCCCTGAGGGCTTCTCCGAGCCATGGACAAGCTAAGCAGCAGGTGCCATGTCAGGCTATACCACATGGGGTGTCACAAACTGATTTCACTGGGAAGCCTTTTGTTAGGAGTACTCCAAGGGCAAGCGTCCTCTGGGAAGCGTGTTGGGAATGGATGTTTACAGGGGCGTCAGGCAGGGAAACAGCCAGGTGGAAAGACAACCATTCATGCCGAGTCAACACCTGTGCACCCCCTGCACGCCACAAAGGAACCCCTGGCAGGCCGAGACCCACGCTCTGCACACATCAGAGAGGAGGGGCTGGCCTCAGAGAAGCGAGGGCAGGAGCAGGGTGACCACAGAAGGGCAGAACCCTATCGTCATCCTCTCCACGTGCATGGCCACAGCCCTGCCACAGCCAGCCATGGCATGACTCCATATGCCAACAGGCTTCCCTGGCCCCTCCATGTGAGCAACAGAGCACAGGCAGTGGCGTGGTGGGAGCCCCAGGCCTGCTGACACCAAGCCCAAGCCCAACCTGCCACCACCACAGCTGGTAACAGCCTCAGGAAGACCACACGGACACAACGCCCAACAGACAGCAAGCAACAGCACCCAGGAGGGCGCCAGACAGCTCACTGGGGCCCAGGCACAGCAGGCAGGGAGGGGGCTGGACACTCACTGGGGCCCGGGCACGGCAACCAGGGAGGGCACCTGACAGCTCCCTGGGGCCTAGGGATACAGTGGAAACCCTACTTACATTTATAAGTCCTTATATCTTACAAATAAATGGGCGTGTTCATTATTGGCCACAAGTCATACATATCCTTTTTAAACAAATACGCACATATCAGTGTGCAAATTCCACAGTTTTTATAAAGGGATACACCATCAAAACAAACCTGGAGCGAACAGCTGGGACGCAGCTATGGCAGCTGGCATAGGCATGGCCCTGGCGCCACAGACTGCTGCCCAGAACAGACGGAGGAACTGGGAGGGAGCTGGGGCCCCAGCCTGGAGCACAGGGGAGGGAGGTGCTGGGCCTCTGGGACCAAGGGGAGATAGGAAGCCCCAGGTCCCCAGCAGGACATGTGGGAGGAGGAAATCCAGAAGGGAGAGCTGCCCCAAGTCCCGGGACAGCGGAGGCTCCTCCACCAGCCTGAGGAGGGAAGGGGTGGGTGCCGCCTCCAGTGCCTGCATCTGAAGGCCAAGTCGTCCCTGCCCCGGCACCTGCTCCCAGCCACTGCCCTCCTTCCTGCTCTGCCACTGACAGCTACACTTCTTGTGACTTTCATTGTTGGGAAAGTTAAAAGCAAGTAACCCCCTTTTCCACATTGCTGACATTAGCTCAGGCATCAGAAGTGGAAGCCTCGGTTTCTGCTACCTGGCAGCAGGCCCTTCCTGAAAACCAGTGAGTTTGGAGGCAGCCGGAATGGGCAGCAGGGGCCATGGTCTCCGCAGCCGGGGACAGCATCGCGGGGACAGCGTCGCAGGCCCCGTGCAGGTGGCGCCACAGAGGCCCATGCGGAGGGTGAGGCTGGGACCAAGAGTCCTCCGGGCAGGGGCAGAGCACAGGGTGGGTGGGGCAGAGGCAGGAGAGCTGCTCCCTGGCCACTCCAAAGGCCTCAGCACCTCCTGTAGGTGAAGGAGTCCAATATTCACCAGGCACTTACTGAGTGCCTGCTGTATGCAAGGAACTGTGCCAGCCGCTGGTGAACAAGGGAGAAAAGGGCCTGCCTCGATGCTATGAGCCGGACGCCAGGGATGATCCGGGTTCTGGGAAGGAGAGAAGCTGTGTGAAGGCCCCAAGGCCCTGGCGGGTGGCAGGAGAGCAACGGGCAAGCAGAGGAGGCTGCAGAGGTGGGGCCCATCTTCCCCACACAGCACGTTCCAGCCAGGGCGTGGGGACACGGGTTATGGGGGTGCCCCAGGCCAACTGGGTGCGAGGCCGGGGACAGCCCCCGGGTGAAGCCAGGGAGCCTGTGACCCAGGCCCTGCATTCTGGGCTGCAGGTTTCAGCAGGCTCCTGCGACCGAGCTCTCCAAGTGTGATTTAACACCATTAAGTGGACGCAGGCCATGACTCCTCAAAAAAGAAAGCAGACCTGGCTTCCACAGTGCTCCAGGGGCACCCAACTCCAGCCACCCTTAACATGGAGACCCGAGGAGACAGCCTTGTCTCAGCAGCACCACCCAGAAATGTCCTCATCGGGGTTTCTGATGACACACCTGCCACCAGCACCCTCCTGCTGGTGGAGGCAGGGCGGGAGGGCTCAGGGCTGCACCCGGGTGCCCACAGACAGGGCACTCCCACCAGGGCCAGAGCCCACGAGCACTGCTGCTCCCAGCCCACCTCCCCCAACGCAGGGGTGTGGCCATCTCCTCAGATCTCCCTGAAAGGGCCAGGAGTTCCACAGCCTCACCTGGAACTGTCCAGAAAGTCCCACCCATGGGTGGGTGGGGCAGGACTGTGGTCTTTTCAAAAAGCCAAGAGTAAAGATGGGGTGCCTGAATCCAGTGGAACGCAGCCTCCAAACTCCGCGCACCTGAGGCAGAGAGGGAGGTCGGGCGCACGCAGAGGGCTCGGGCTGGTGGAGGCGGCCCACACTCCCACAACCCAATCTTAATAATCGTCTTCACACTGGAGAGGGATAAAAGGCATTTTGTTTTGATTTCACTGTATTTCCTAAAACTGCTTTTCTCCCTGGGATTTTTTTCTGCCACAGCCAGGTCCAGCTCCCTCTTGGAGGGAGAATGCAGCAGTGTCTGTGACAAGGTTGGCTTTCTAATAACTGTGCAAATGGCATTGTCCCCTAACAAAGCAGACGTTCTTTCCTAAACGGATATAACAGAAATGTCAGTCTAGCAAGGTAATGTGAAAGGGCGATATATTAACACCTGGAAATTACATTCCAAAGCTGAGGGAACCCTGCTTATCTGTGGAGGGAAGAGGCCAGCTCACTGAGCAGAGCAAACACTACCCAGGAAGCCGGGCTGGCCTGCGTCTCAGGGCCCCTCCTGCAGGCTTCCCACCTATCCAGGTGTACGTGGAGGGATGTGCTTTAAGTAAAAACAAACCAGGGTCTGAAGCTGAACTTGAGCTGCACTCGGCTGGGCTGTGCCCTCACAGTGATGGGAGAGCGGGGAGCACATGCAGTACTCAGGGCTGCTCCTTGGACATCCCCAGAGGCTAAAGCCCAGGAGAGAAGACGGGCTGCATGGGTCACAACAGCAGGAGGAGGAGAGCAGTGGGGCCGGGACCCAGGGACGATGGCAGGGCCCAAACTCCGTCTGTCCTGTGTTCAGGTACACAGTGCAAAGCTTGTCACAAAGGGCGGGGGCAGCAGAGAGAGAGGAAGCGGGGCCAAGCCTCCCTCCAGGCACTAGGCAGGCAGCACAGCAAGGCGGCGTGTGCTGCGACAGCGCCAGGCAGAGGCACACCACAAACCCTTACAGAAAGCAGGGAGTGAATGAGCACACACCAGGACATATGTCCTCTGGAGGGCAGACAGCGAGGACAGCAGGTGGGCAGTGGTCTTCAGAGGGAGGTGGTGAGCCAGGCCTAGGGCCAGTCAGCGGCATCCACATCAGCTGTGTGACCCGGCCCCTGTGGCCCACATCGTAGGGCATGGTCCAGGCCTCTGCCACCCCTGACAGAATTGGCCCAGAGCAGCACAGGAACACCACCAGGGAGCTGGTGAGACATGGGGGACTGCAGGCTGCACCCCAGAGCTACCAAGTCACACTCAGATTTCCATGGTCTCTACAAAAACACAAAAGAATTAGATGGGCATGCTGGTGGCACCTGAAGTCCCAGCTACTCGGGAGGCTGAGGCAGGAGAATCACCGGAGCCTGCGATGTCGAGGCTGCAGTGAGCTGAGACCACACTACTGCACTCCAGCCTGGGTGACAGAGAGAGACCCTGTCTCAAAAATAAAAAATCTAGGACCAGGCACAGTGGCTCACAGCTGTAATCCCAGCACTTTGGGAGGCTGAGGTGGGCGGATCACTTGAGGTCAGGAGTTCAAAACCAGCCTGGCCAATATGGCAAAACCCTGTCTCTACTAAAAATACAAAAATTAGCTGGACGTGGTGGCAGGCGCCTGTAATCCCAGCTACTCGGGAGGCTGAGGCAGGAGAATCGCTTGAACCCAGGAGGCAGAGGTTGCAGTGAGCCGAGATCGTGCCACTGCACTCCAGCCTGGGTGACAGGGCAAGACTCCATCTCAAAAAAAAAAAAAAAAAACCCACAAATCTAGCATCAAGGCTGGCCGCACGGCCTGGGCAGTCTCTATGCCACTTCTTAAGCCTCGACTTACTGGGCTAACACGGGGCCACAGAGCTGACCCCCCAACGCCTCGGCAGGCGCCATAGGGAACATGACTGTCTGAGACAAAACCCTGGAGGGTCACAGAGGATGATGCTTTCCAGATGACAAAGCAGGTATTGGGTGTTATAAATACTCCCTTCAGTGCTACCTAAGACCAAACATTTTCAGTATTAAAAAAGAAAGAGCAAGAGAAATCATGCCGATCACGACCCCTCAGACCTAAAGAGGGGTGTGGAGCGGAGGAGACGGCGATCAGAGGCAGCATGGGGCTCGCGCAGCCTCTTCTGTGGGAGGGATGGAGACCCTCTGCTCTGCTCTGCTCTAGGGGAAAAGGGCTAGATCTCACACTCGAAGGGGAGGGAGGAGCACACAGCCAGATTTAGGCTCCCACTGGGGCAGAGGAAGAAATCAAAGAACGGCTATCCAGGAAAGATGTGGAAGGAAGTACAAGGCTGGCTCCATGACCCATCTGCAAAGCGACCCAGGAGACACCCATGTGAGCGAGGGCAGTGCTCACCTCGAACCAAGGCCCACCATGGAGCTCCCACGGGCTCCCACCCAGCGCCCATTATCACAGAGGGGTGAAGGACAAGTCCTACTCAACACTAGAACCAGGACAAGGAGTTGGTGTGGCTCCAAGGGGCAGCCCAGGGGGACCGTTGTGGGGCCACAAAAACCTACACAGGCGGCCGATCGCGGCGAGGAACACAGGCTATGCTAATGCCAAAGCCCCTGGTCTTCCCCCTGCACCACAACCACCTACGAAACTGCCACGTGGAAGCTGGGGAGCTGAAGTTCGCCCTACGAACTTCCCAACTACCTGTGCAGCTGTCATTACAACAAACCAAACCCCACCATGGTCTAGCACGGCAGATGGACACGGCTCTCCCTGCAGTGACTTTCTGGGCTCAGCAAGGGCACCTGTTCAAAGGCTTCCCACACCTTCCCTGACACAGGACCCCTAAAGCGCCTCACTTTCTTCACAGCAGCGATCACCGCCCCAACGCGACTGCCACCTGCCCCACCTAGAGAGGGGCCCTTGAGCTCCGAGGCTGCTGTGCAGCTCCCTGCTGTTTTTCACAGCACCTAAATGTGCCAGGCTCACAGGAGACGCACAGTAAGAATCTGGGGAATGACCGGGCGCAGTGCCTCATGCCTGTAATCCCAGCACGTCAGGAAGCCAAGGTGGGCAGATCACTTGACGTGAGAACGTTCCTGGCCAACATGGCAAAACCCATCCCTACTAAAAATACAAAGAATTAACTGGGCATGGTGGTGCACACCTATAGTCCCAGCTACTCAGAGGCTGAGGGGAGAATTGCTTGAATCCGGGAGGCAGAGGTTGCAGTGAGCCAAGACTGCACCACTGCACTCCAGCCTGGATAACAGAGCAAGACTCCATTCCCCCACCCCGCCCCCCAAAAAAAAGAAGTTGGGGAATGAAAAATTAATGATCAAGTGAGTGAACTGAGTCTGGGTTTCTCCTTTTCAATCCCTTTTCAGCTTGCCAATCCACCTGTATTATATGCTTTCAACGCATTAAATCCTGCTGGAAGACCAGGCTTTCTAAATCCAGAGAGAATATCAGAAAATATTTTGAACTGAACAGTAACAAAAACAACCCACATCAAAATTTATGGGGTAGGCCTTCGTGACGAAGATTCTTAGAAAACCGCAAGTTGGAGAGGATTTCATTAATTCAGTAAAGAGTATCACACAGAACATCTAGCACACACCACGCTTACTGATGGATTACTGGAGCGGCCGCCATAGCCTGAAGGAGACGAGGTGCCTACTGTCATCATTCCTCCATGACACTGCACCTGGAGGAAAGAGGCATGGAGAGGCACAGGGCTGGAGAGGGAGCATGGCCAGAGGAGAAAAGCAGGGCTGGAGAGGGAGTGTGGCCAGAGGAGAGAAGCAGGGCTGGAGAGGGAGCGTGGCCAGAGGAGAGGCGCAGGGCTGGTGGGGAAGAGACCTCGTCTACTAAAAATACAAAACTTAGCTGGGGGTGCTGGCACATGCCTGTAGTCCCAGCTACTCATGAGGCTGAGGCAGGAGAATTGCTTGAACCCGGGAGGCAGAGGTGGCAGTGAGCCGAGATCGAGCCATTGCACTCCAGCCTGGGCAATGGAGCGAGACTCCGTCTCAAAAAAATAATAAAATAAAAATAAAAGCCCAAAGGGAATAGGAACAGAAAGCCTGTCCAGGTGCCCCCAGGAGTCGGTGTCTAACTGGCCAGTGAGTATTTAAAATGCGGCTCAGCTTCACCAAGCCTCAGGGAAGTCAGAACAACAGCTTTGGAGTATGGGCCCCCACCAGGGAGAAAACCAAAGGCCAGAGGTGAGGACCCAGAGGGACCAGCACCGTCCACACCCCAGCAGGAGTGCCACCTGGCACAGTAACTCTGGCAGGGGTGGCAGCCCCGGGAACTGACCCTATGCCACACCTGGGCATGCCCAGCGCAAGGGCACCCAGGGGATCACCAAACATTACGCACGTGTAAAAACGTCCATGTCAGCAAGAGTCAACACTCCCATGCTGGAAACCATCCGATGTCAGGTACAGCCAAGTGTATTTTAAAAAGTGGTATTTTTATACAATGGAAAACTTAACAGAGTAATTAGGAAAAATCAACAAATCCCAGCTATACACAACACACATGACTCTCACAAAGATAACATGTAATGGGAAGCCAGGCACTAAAGAGTACAGGTATGTGATTCCATTACTTGACACTTAAAAACAGGGAAGTGGGCCAGGCGCAGTGGCTCATGCCTGTAATCCCAGCACTTTGGGAGGCCAAGGCAGGTGGATCACCTGAGGTCAGGAGTTCAGGACCAGCCTGGCCAACATGGTGAAACCCTGTCTCTACAAAAATACAAAAAAATTAGCTGGGCATAGTGGCGGGCACCTGTAATCCCAGCTATTCAGGAGGCTGAGGCGAGAGAATGGCTTGAACCCAGGAGGTGGAGGTTGCAGCGAGCTGAGATCGTGCCACTGCACTCCAGTCTGGGTAACAGAGCGAGACTCCATTTCAAAAAAACAAACAAACAAACAAAAAAAAAAAACAGGGAATTGAAGGCTGGACACAGTGGCTCATGCCTGTAATCCCAGCACTTTGGGATTGGGAGGCCGAGGCGGGGGGATCACGAGGTCAGGAGTTCGAGACCAACCTGGCCAACATGGTGAAACCCCGCCTTTACTAAAAACACAAAAATTAGCCAGGAGTGGTGGCACGTGCCTGTAGTCCCAGCTACTCGGGAGGCTGAGGCAGAAGAATCGCTCGAACCCGGGAGGCGGAGGCTGCAGTGAGCTGAGATCGCGCCACTGCACTCCAGCCTGGGCGACAAAGAGAGACTGTCTGAAACAACAACAACAACAACAATAGGGAAGTGAAGTCAGGAGGCGCTTGCCCTGGAGCTGAGGGAGCGGCTGGAACCAGGCAGGAAGTCTCGCTGGGGTTGCTAACAACCTGCTCTTCCGTCTGTCCTGGGTCTGTCATTTGTGCACACTGAACTTCAACACGGAGACTACTGAGAACAACTCTCCCGAGGTGGGGCTGAGCCACACCCACTCTGCAGCACCCACCGCCTGAGGGCTAAACCGGAACACCTCACACGTCAATTAACTAATAACTAAACCGTGACCCACTCCCTGCGCACCGCATCACAACAGCAGCGAAAAGGAGTGCGCTGCATTCCCAGGGACGAAGGTCAAAAGGATGATGCTAAGATAAAAACAAAGAGAAGCCACAGAGGCATGGGTCTATGTATAGAAAATATAAAAATGGAAAAAGCGGAGCAATGTTTAAAGATATACACACAATTAAACTAGAAAGAAAAATGAGGCAAGCACTGCTCTACGTTTAGAGCGCGGCTCTGTCTGACAGCCGAGGCTGTTCTGTTTCTTACGCCAGGACTGAGACACGGTAACTTGCTGTATTCTTCCAGCTGTATGTATATGTTCTATATGATCTTTGCACATGCAATGTGTTTCACGAGAACAGTGAAAAGAAAGACTGGACGTGGGGTGGGCGGTACCTCGCTGCGCCACAATCTTGCTCTCTGAACCGAGAGGGAGCAGAGTCCTGGGCCCCTGGGAGTCCCTGGCTCCGCGTCCTTGCTCCAGGCTGTGCCAGATCCCAGGACTTCAACAGACACCATCAGGGGAGATCAGGACTTTGAAATAAAAGCAAGCCAGCAACTTGAAGTGGCACTCAGCTGGAGGAACAGCGGCCTTGTCTGCGGCTGGGACAGGCATGAGCTATGTTAACGTTGTTGGGGTGGTCTCCAAAGTGGAAGCTGCCCAAGCTGTATAAAAACAAAATAAATAACAGCGCTTGCCTCTGCTCCATGTCCCTTCTACCCACACATCCTACGGGAGCAAAAACACGCATCAGGTGTGTCTCCACCGTGCTATTCCAGGACAGATGAAAATAACCTGTTCAAAAATAAAAACACTCCAGCAACGTGGGTCCATTTCTAAATCGCTGTGCAGCCTGAGCACGGTGCCAGCGAGGCCCTGCCCTCTTCCCGTGGGCACCACACCTGCCTTTGCCGTGGCCAGGGCACGGCCACCAGAACACACTCCTTCAAGACCCAGGGGCCACTCTGACCCTGAGCACCTGTGGCCTCAGCTCCCTCGGGGCAGCCAGCCTCCCTCGCTCTGCCCTCAGCACACACAATCCTGCAGAGGAGAAGGGACACAGGAGGAAATGGAGGGGCCTCCTGAAACCCCAGGCCTGGGAGAATCCCAGCGAGGACTGCACTGCCTTCCTCGGATGGACCAGAAGGGGGCCTGGAGCCTCTCCTGTAGCAGGCCGGCTTCATGGAGGACACTGAGCTTCAGCAAGGAACATGCATGTCCTGTTCTGGGCCTGGGAGCCTGGCCTCGCGGCTGGCCCTGCCGAGACGCTGAATCCAAGGAGACTGGGGATGCAGCCCAGCAACCCCCCGGCGAGGGAGCGCACAGGAGCCCAGCCTCAGGCAGCCGAGTGAATACACGGGACACGAAGAGCAACGTGTCTTCAAAACAATCAACACCAAGATCCAGGCGGGCCCTCCACCAGAAAGGGCATGGGAGGCTCCAGCACAGCATCCTGGGCACAGAAATGACCCCCAAGAAGAGAGGAGGCCCTGGCAGAGTCGACTGAGAATGCGCAGGGGTCCCTGAGCTAAGCCTGGCTCCCCTGCCCCAGATTCCCTCGGAAGGCACCATAGCATGGAGAGAGGGCCTCAGGAAGCGGCTCTGGCCCCTGTAAGAGGCTGGGATGGCTCAGGCTCACAAGAGCTGCCTCTGGGCCAGGAACATAGCAGGAAGAGAGCAGCTTCTCCGAAGAGGACAGAGGCTTCTCCCCGGAGGACAGAGGATTCTCCTGGGAGGACAGTGGCTTCTCCCAGGAATATGGCAGCTTCTCCCAGGACAGAGCCTTCTCCTGGGAGGACAGAGGCTTCTCCTGGGAGGACAGAGGCTTCTCCTGGGAGAACGGCGGCTTCTCCCAGGAATATGGCAGCTTCTCCCAGAAGGACAATGGCTTCTCCCAGAGAATGCCAGATTCTCCCGGGAGGATGAGGATGGCAGCTTCTCCCAGGATGGAGGCTTCTCCCAGGACAGTGGCTTCTCCAGGGAGGACGGTGGCTGCTCATGGGAGGACAGAGGCTTCTTCCAGGAGGACAGCAGGTTCTCAAGGGAGGACAGAGGCTTCTCCCGGGAGGATGGTGGCTTCTTCCAGGAAGACGGTGGCTGCTCATGGGAGGGCAGAGGCTTCTTTCAGGAGGACAGCAGGTTCTCAAGGGAGGACAGAGGCTTCTTCCAGACTCTCTTCTGGATGTGAGGCAGGAAGAACATGGAACTCTTCTGAGGGGTCCCCCCCTTGTACTTCCTGCCTTCTGCCCCCTATTTGACTGTTTTTTAAACAGCAGCAGCCCTTGCCCTCCTAGGCCCAGTCTCCATCTGCCTTCACCTGTCTCCTGGATGGATCTGGCCTAAACTGCACCCAGCAAATACAGACACCAGCTCTCCACACTCTCCCATCACTGAGGGTGGCAGCCGTGTCCAGGGTCCCAGCCCTCTTGTTAAAGCTCATCTGCTCCCAATCCCACAGCAGGCCCAGCCACGTTGGTTTTGAGACCATGGATCATCAGGAATGTTTGTGGAGGGTTTTTTGATTGACTAAAGGAACTTTATGGGAGTGGACAGATCTGATGCTCCAGGCAGCGAGAAGGACGTGGGAGAGGGGAATGTCTGTCGTCACCAACCCCAGCTTCGGAGGAGGTGGCCGAGGAACGTGCTCATTCAGCCAGCCCAGACCCAAGACCCCAGCCCAGAGCTCAAAACTCAGACCCTCAACAACTCCGGAAGACACAAATCTGTCTTTCCCAATGTGCGGGTTCCCAGGGCAGGGTGTCACCATGACAACCACAGTATGTGCTCAGCAGCCACGACGTGAGTCAGACACCACTGGTCACCCAGTGTCAACTGCTCACCCACAGCCTGTGGCCTCCAGTAAATGGTCTGCTCAGAAACAGGGAGGGAGGGTGGAATGCAGAAAACAGGAGGTGGGAAGGGGGAAGCTTTTCTGTCATTTTAGAAGTTTCTTGCTAAAAGTTAGCTTGTATCACTGATATTCCATAAACAAGACTCTGCAGCCATATTGCGGAAGCTTGGGGCACTGGAGAAACAGCTCATTTCAAATAGGAAAATGGTTTGTGTTCACCCAGTTCCAGAAGCCAATTTTCAACTGCTTAAAATAGTCATGATATTTTACCAAGGTAATTATACTCTTAGCTATCAGTAACAATTAAATCCTTAGACTAGAGCCGCTTAATAAAGGTCTCGAAATAAAACCGCACACTCCAAGCACTGTGTACTAAAATGTCAAGCACACAAGGAGAGCCCCCACCAGCCGGAGGCTCGCAGCCCCCGTGGGTGCACCTTGAGAGAAGGCGCTCCTCGATGACCCCAGCTGGGCGAGCTGCCATGCAGAGCTGAGGTGGGCACTGGCCGACACCAACGCGTACAGAGCCAGAGCAGCAGGCACACTGCTCCCTCCAGATGGCTGAGTGAACAGCTTCATCACGGCTGGCTGGACAGATCCTGCATCCCTGGCCTGGGGCTACACGGGCGACTGGGATCGATCCTTTGTCAGGATAAACAACCAGTCTGTGCCCAGCGATCAATACCCACCTTCTTGCTAACACAGAGCAGGCCCACGAGCACAGCAGGGTCGGGGTGAGGCTGGTGCAGGCCAGAAAGTGCCAGAGGCTCTCCACCTGCAAAGCAGAGCAGAGAAGAACAGAAACTTCCTGCCCTGGGCGGGCCGGGGTGGCCATCAAAGAGGAACGGCAGGAAGGAAGATGGGCACAGACTTCCCAGGAGGCTGCGGGGCTCCACTAGACCATGAGGGAGCCCCACAGGGACGAAAACCACACCAGACATCCAGTGACTGCATGTAACTCCTCATCACGGCTGGGAGCCCTGGCACTAAGAGGGGATGGTGGGCAGCAGCACCAGTGTCGCGTGGGTCACAGAACATCAGGCTGCAGGCCAGACCCAGCACACAAAAACACTCAGGCACACATGTGACCTGTAAAGGGAACTCTTCCATCAGCTTCCAACTGCTGGCTTCACTTAAGAAACCAGGAGGTTCCCACTGGATGAGCTTCAGACAAGGCCGGGCGGGGCTGCCCTCTGTGGGGGCCACACTTGTAACCCACCCAGGCCACGCACGCAGGACCAACCCAAAGTGCTGCCCGCCTAGCCGGTGTGAGCTGATGTCACTCCCCAGCCCCGACCCAGAACTGGGGAGTGGGCCCAACAAAAAGGTGCACTCAAGGGGGCGCCACCCGAACACAGCACGTTCGCAGGCACCCGGGGTCATCAGGCCTGAATGGGGCGCCACCCAAACACAGCACATTCACAGGCACCTGGGGTCATCAGGCCACGTTCGCAGGCACTCAGGGTCATCAGGCCTGAGCCCAAAGCTTAGCAGAAAGGAGAACTGAGACCCAGAGAGAATGAGGGACATCTGAGATCCCAGAGAAAGGCCCAGCTCCCAGACCAGCCCTCCCACTCTTCCTCCTCCAGAAAGCTCTGAGCTTCCAGCATCACAGGACCACAGCACGTCATCGCGCACCCAAAGATCACGGAGCCAAGGTGTCCCGCCACCCTGAAAGAACACAGCCTCACCCCCTCTGCTTCCCAGGGCCTCTCCTCAGCGGCAGGGTCAGGCTGCACTTGCCTGAACCCCCGCAGTGGTCAGCCCATGTGCTGTGGCCTGTGGGCCCAAGCCGCTATCTCCTCCTGCTCCAGGCCGCAAGGGTGACTGCAGCAGCGTTTTGTGACGAGCTGCCTTCTCTCCCTCCGCCGTGGTTTTCCACACACGCTTTCACAAAGGGGAAATCCTTGGGTCCCCACATGAATGCCACCTCCTGAGAAAAGCCCTTCTGCAGCATCACCACGGCGTCCACCTCTGTTGAGGTGGGTGGCAGGTGCTGGTTTGGTGCTACTGCCCGGCCCCACTAGAGAGTGAATCCTCCAAGGGTTGTACCCACACATCTGTGCCACGTGCACCTCACGCATCTTGCCTAGAAGCTCACACACTAGCAGACACGGTGTTGGAAGAGAAGGGAACACGGAGGAAGGTCCTAGAGCTTGCTCCACAGAAACACACTGTGCCTGACCATGCAGCAGGGCTAGATGTCCCCTCTGCCAGAGGAAGCAGACAGCTCTGGCTGAAAAGCCATGTGAGAACATTTTGGAGTGTCCCCTGTCTGAGGTGCACCTGCAAAGCCAGGGCTTTGGGGTCAGCATCTGAGCTGTGCACAGGGGCCAGCTTAGCCTGTGTTCCAGGAGCCCACACAGTGCCCAAGGGATCTGGGCCCATGTGAACTTTTCCTTTAGGAGACAGCATGGAGCCGCCCAGGAGCGAGCTGGAGAAGCTGTAAAACAGCATCTTTGGAGTGGAAATGTTACTCATTTTCTAAAAGCTCCACAACCAAGAGGTCCCAGCAGTAAAGAGCCTTGGTTTTCATCAAAAACTATCAAGAACAGGTGAACATTCAAGAGGCCCAACTCCCAGTACTTGACAGGTGCAGCACACATCCCGGGCCAGGGTGGCACAGCCCTCCCCCCACTCAGCACTAGTTGGAGGCAGGCAGGGGAGTCTCCGCCCAGCAAGCTGGACACCCGCCCTGGCCCAGAGAGCATCTGGGGACAGACTGACTTCTTTCCTGCCTTGTCTTCTGAAATTTCAGTGCCCAAGGAACATTTTAAACAGCACTCACAAAAAACGTCTTTCACGCTCCAGCGACCTCTGCTCACGGTGCCAGACATCAGAACCCCCGCAGGCCCTGAGGCTTAGAGTCGGGCCATGGAGCCACCCACAGGTGGGGCTGGGGCACACCTGGAAGCAGGTAACAGCCTTCATCCCAAGCCCAGGCCAAGACCCACACAGTGAAAATGGCATCACTGGACAGCAAAGCATGAGGATGCTGACTGCAAGGGACGCAGGAGCCTGCAGAGGGTCCGCAGTGACAGGGAACCCTCTCCAGAGCTCAGCACCAGGCCAGGGGTGGACACTGAGATGCTGGGGGAACCGAACAGGGTGGGGCGCGCAGCAGGCCCAGAGAGTCCTACAGGGAGCACCGGGGCTGAGCACTCTCTGGCATTCCCAGAACCCTCCTGGCAACCCAGGGACAAAGTGCCAACCCTGACCCGGCTGCAGCACTCCTGCCTCCGCGGTGAGATCCGGCTGACCAGGTGTGCGCTGCCCCGCAGCTCCCTGCGACTCTAAGCAACATGGGAGGGCATACATCACCTTGGTGAGCAGCAGGACCCGTTTCTGGAGCCTCCGGGCCAGCGCCTCGTGGGTCTCGCGCTTCTTCCTCTCCTCCAACAGCTGGCCACTGACCTGCCGGAGCTCCTCCTGCAGCTGCTGCCTGGCCTTCTCCAGCCCCCGGGCGCTGCACGGGAGAGACAAGAGGGCAAAGCAATGAAACCTGGGGTGACCACCCCACCACGCCCCGCCCCACCCCAGGAATGAGCCCCACCAGGACACCCTAAAATAGAGCTGCACGTGCAACCCCCTCACTGCCATTTCCGCACTGCTGAATAGCTACTTAAGGCCTTTCAGGAGTTTCTGCATTTCAAATAGACTCCCAGGGTGATCCCAGAACACGGCAGGGAGGGGGAAGGGAGCTCAACTCCACACACAATGGGAAAAATTGTTGGCGACGCAGCCCTTCAGGAGACGGGACTTCTGAATGAGCGAGATTGCAGAGCCAGCGCTTCCCCTCTGAATCACCGCAGATGTGCAGCGTGGTGCGGGGAAGCAAGCGCTGGGCGCCTGGTGGGGGGGGCCTGTTCTAAAAACATTCTGCGAGGTTGAAAGCCCAGCCTGGCGCTAAGCACTGGGAACCCGAGAGGCCTCCTGCGGGCCGACACCATGGGCAGGGCCAACTCCAGGCTGCCCAAGAGGCCTCTCCCTGTCTGCCCCTTCGGGTGGCTGATGGTTCCTTTCAATTCTGCTTTTGAAATCTCCCTTTTCCCTGCACAGTCCCCACAGCCACTGCCTCAGTCCCTGTGCTCGTTGCCTGTCACCTACGTTACCACAATAGCCTCCCAACGGCTCTCACTAGGCCCCTCTGCCACTGGGCACCAAGTTGTCTCCTCAGACAGCAGAGAGGGGCTGGGTCATGCGACTTTTAAGCCTTTGGTGGCTCCCAACCACTCTTGGTGAGCCTCCGAGTTCGTGGCCTGGCAGTAACAGGCCTCAGGGGTTTGGATCTTGCCCCTCTCTCTCTGTCCTTCAGGAGCTGACTTGGAAGCCGGACGAATGACAGCATCCACTGACCCTGACTGCAACGGCTTTCTGCGATTCCGGGAGCCTCAGCACTCCACCTCCTCATGGGAGGGGCTCCCAGGAAGGGCACAGTGAGGCGCAGAGAGGAGAGGCTGTCCCAGAGACAGGGTGAGTCAGGACTCCACCTCCCACATGGGACAGCCGGGCACACGGGTGCTCCCAGGAAGGGACACAGCCAAGAGAGATGAGAGGCCGCCCGAGAGGAGGGGAGTCAGGACTCCACAGCGAGGTATGAGGGCACTCCCAGGAAGGGACACGGCCAGGAAAGAAGAGAGGCCACCCCGGGGAGGGTGCCAGTCAGCAGAGGGAGGGCCCATCCCCACTCAGTCAGCCCAGGGCAGGCGCAGAGTGGAATAGCGCTGGAACACAGGAGCTGCACACACACGACTGTATTGAGTACCACAAACTTCTTTCCAAAGGAAATCTTAACTAAATCTCAAGGAAATAAAACACAGCACTGGGATAGAGAAAAGCTAACAGGGACCACAGTCCTGTGAGGGGACCGTCAGGGAGAGCCAGGAGGCTGTTTGGAAACAGCAATGTGGGATGGGGCCATGACCACCACCCTCACGTTCACACCTTCCCGGCCATTGATTGCTTCTGCTTGGCCTTAGTTGCATGACTTGAGGAAAAGCTTCATCCCTGGACTGGCAGATGGCGCTTTCTTGGGCAGTGGTTTGGGGAAGGGAAAGCTTCATCCTGGGGCTGGTGGATGGCACTTTCTTGGGCGGTGGTTTGGGGAAAAGCTTCATCCCGGGGCTGGTGGATGGCGCTATCTCGGGTGGTGGTTTGGGGAAGGGAAAGCTTCAACCCGGGGCTGGTGGATGGCGCTATCTCGGGCGGTGGTTTGGGGAAGGGAAAGCTTCAACCCGGGGCTGGTGGATGGCGCTATCTCGGGCGGTGGTTTGGGGAAGGGAAAGCTTCAACCCGGGGCTGGTGGATGGCGCTATCTCGGGCGGTGGACTCCAATGGACTCATGTTTGAGTGAAGTGAATACGGGGTTTTTAACTGTAACTTGGTAGAAGTCTTGAAATAAAGGATAAGTTGAAAGTGAATGTGAATCCAACACTCACAGAACGTCAGAAGGGACTTAGTGGTGGTCCTGACCCAGCCAAGCATGGCGGGAACCCCAACCTGGCCACCCTCAGCCGGCCCCAGCAGAAGCCACACAAGCCCACAGACTGGGGCCAATGCACTGGCGTCCAGGACGCGGGCATCTCATTTCAGCCTCGTGTGATCTTGTGAAATATGTATCTGATCGTCAACCCATCGCCCAGAACACAGCTCCTAAAACCCTTGGGCTCTCCTGAGTGAGGCCTTCCATGTGCCAACGACTGACGGTGGCTGCAGCCCCTGGGCAGCTGCAGGACAGGGCAGGACACCAGGAAGATTGAGGCCGGACTAGAGGCTCGGGACTTCAGCCCCACCCCTAAGCTGGGCAAGGAGAGGGGCTGAAGGCTGAGTCGTTCACCAATGAGCAGGGGCGGAGTCAATGATGTCCCCCTGACAAGGCCTCCATCAAAACCCAAAGGTTTCTCACCGGAGCGGGGAGAGCTTCCACTGTTCCTGGAGGGTGGTGGCCTCCATCAAAATCCAAAGGCTTCTCACCGGAGCGGGGAGAGCTTCCATTGTTCCCGGAGGGTGGGGAGGGCATGGAAGCTCCACACCCCTCCCCCACACCTCGCCCTGTGCATCCATTCATCTGCGTCCTTCGCAGTCACCTTTATAATAAACTGGTAAACATACGTTTCCTTGAGTTCTGCGAGACACTCCAGCAAATTAATCAAACCCAACGGGAATCCCAGCTGGGTGGCAGGAACCCCAATTTACAGCTGGCCTGTCAGAAGCACACCTGTGGCTTGAGACCAGCACCAGAAGGTGGGGACTGGGCCCTCACCCCAAGGTCTGACAGCACCTCCAGGTAGACAGTGTCAGAACAACTGAGTGAGACAGAACGGAACGGCTGGTGTCCCAGGCAGAACCAACTGCTTGCTTGGTGGGTGGGGAACACCCACATCTGGGCAGAGTCTTCTGTGCTGACTGCTGCGATGCGAGAGCAGAGGAAACCGTTCTGAGTCTTTCCTATCCCATCAGCTGCCTCGGAAAGCCCTACGCTGACACTGGCCCCAGGTGCAGCACTGGCCAGCGGCCCCCCTGCCCCCTCCAGACGCTCCATAACCAAAAACGCAAGACAAAATAAAAAGCAGGCACAAAGCTCACGGGAAACACATATTATGAGGCTACTTTGGGCTCCAGTTCAATTTTAAACTATTCATGGGCCAATTTAATAGTCAAGGGCTACAAAATCTACTCTTGAATCACTGAATTCAGGTGGAAAAGTTCACAAGTGCTTTAAATCACGGCTCCGTGTGGTCATTTAACTAGAAGAACGCCACCATTCCCTGTACTCTGCTTCAAAGCCAAAGTGTGCAAAGGCAAGAATGTGACAGGTGCTGTCTTTCAGGTGACAGGCACAGCACAGGCATCTGGCCAGAGAGAAGGGTGAGGAGCTGTGCTGGGAAGCACCCTCAGCTCAGCACAGGATGGCTGGGCAGCCTTGAAGGGGGCCCAGCAAACCCGCACCCTGCATCCTGAGTGAGGGTGCGCTCACATCTGTGTGGGGCACATGTGGGGCTGGAGTCGCCCCCGCCACGGAGAGCAGATGTGAGTAACGCACACCCACAGGACAGTGGCTGTCCTGCTTCAGAGCCCAGGCTCCCGGCACTTGAGGACCAGGGCTCAGTGCAACAGAGCCGGGGCCAAGACTGGGTCCCAGGAACCGGATGTGGCCTGAGCTGCTTCCTTCAGGCCCACATCCCACTCTCTGCAGCCTAGGCCGCCTCCGTGAGGCAGGACGGCAGGCACCGAGGCGCCCCAAGCCCGGCCCTCAGCCTGTAACGGCAGCTCAGCACAACTAGCACATCCCTCCGCCACTGCTTAAAGGGTCTTTACCTACTCCTAGCTTTTAGAGTACTGAGGTAATAATGCAAAAATAGCAAAGAGTAATAATGCAAAAACTCACTCTGGGATCAAAGGGGAAGTGTGGAAACAGCTAACCAGGCTTTGTTAAAGACCTGCAGGAGCGCTGTGGCCTGGCCAAGGACAGAGAAGTTCCCGACCCCTTGGACCCTTGCTGGCACCCAGATCTCTAAGGTCGTCAGTCACCTCTTGGTCCCAACCCCCTCCTCTTGCCCCTACCCTTAGCATAAGAAGAGCCTGGGATCTGTACTGACTTTAGATGGTCTTTGTGACTGTAGGTCACCATCTCCCTGATCTGCTGGCTCTCCGAATACGCCTGCTCTTCCTCCGCCACTCTCGCCTCTCGTGTCTGGCTGTCAAGCATCGAGCAGCTGGACCTGGGCTTCCTTACAGACCCGGTCTGAGGAAATGCAGTGGCTGCAGGATGTAGTGTGAAGCGTGTGTTCTGCAGCACCCCAGAGGGAAGACAGAGCCATAGGGGCGTGAGGCTGAGCCCAGGCTGGAAAAGCTCATCCGCCAGGTTGTGAAGCAAACCTCTCCTTCCTGGCAGTGAAATCCACATCACGAACGGAGATGGGAGAAATGAACCAGAGCAACACATGCTCCTGGCTGAGGGACGGCATGGGCAGCAGAGACACACCCACTCCAAGACCGTCCAGGTGCAGGCACTCAGGCCCGCATCATTGGGGCCACATCCCCAAGGCCTGATGGCTGACACTGAAGTCTTCTGAACAACAGAACTAGACTGTAAAAATCCAACACCAAGACGTGACAAGGAGAGATGACACTGTGGAATGCTTGCCAAGAGCCATGTCCGGGACGTTCGCCACTCACACCTGACTGGCAGGCGAGTGTACCCAGTCTGTTCAGCACACGGGATGTGGGAGAGGGCAGCCACATGCCGTTCCAGCCAGCAGAGACGGCAGCATAGAACCCCACAGCCAGCCTGGGCTCGCTGGGCCTCCATTCTACTGGGGTGGGAATCTCAGGCAAAGAAGCCACGCGTGTGGTATGAGCAGAGAATCTCATGGTGGGTGCAGGTACCGAGGTCACTGAGAGCAGGAGGAAGACCCTCAGGCGCCAAGGACGCAGTGACTTCAGGAAACAGCTCCCATCCCTTGGGCTGTGGGAACACGGGGCAGAGGCTGACATCATTAAAATGTAGACACTCAGAGATGGGCCCCATGGAACAGGAACTGAGGCTGCTGAGGGAGGCCGTGCTGGTGTCTGCATGGGGACCTTGGAGGGCCTGGACCCAGGCCTCTGAGAACAGGGCAGCAGCCCATGGAGCTGGCACCTCTAGGTGCTACAGAATCTGCAGGCTGGCAGGCTGCTGGGAGGGGGCAAGGCCAGCGGCTAAAGAGCCACCCCACTTGCCTGCAGGCTGGCCCTGGGCCCTCTCCAGCGCCCCCAGGGCAGGGGCTCCCTGGCGAAGGGCAGGTGTGGGCTGCAATCCCTGGCACCACAAAGTAGGGCTCAGATAAGGGAGTGTGAAGCTGCGAGGCAAAAACTCAGTAACCATGGCGGGCAGAAGACAGGCCATCAGCAAACCAGCAAGCAGGTGCCTCCTGACACTGGCGGGGAAACAGGAGGCTGGGAGGGCCCTCAGGAAGGGGTGGCGGGACAGCCTGCGGTGTCAGAGCCGGGGACGCTTCCGACAGGCAGCTGGTGTGCTCATTCGTAGTCAGCCCAGTGGGCCTGAGGTTGGGCCAACCGGGGGCAATGGGCGAGGTCAGAAGAGGACGAGCAAACCAGGAAGGGCCTCTGCACGGGGCGTGAAGAGCGGGGCAGGAGGGCAAGGAGCGGGCTGGCATGTGTCCATGAGGTGCCGGCGTCTCGAGGGGAGGGGAAGGTCCAGCAGAGGCGGCCCTGTCCCGAGGACCCGAGGAAGTGGCGATTAGGAGCCAAGCCCTGGAGGTGCAGGAAGGGCCGGCACAAAGTGGACGGCCCCAAAGTGCAGCCTAAAGGCCCCCATCTAGTGCTTCAGACACTGCCAACAAGTGGTGCTGCCCACCCCAGCCTGCAGGTAGAGGCGCTCCGGCAAGATGGCCTCTGCCTCCCACCCCTCAGGCCCTGCAGGGCACCGGGACCCACAGCGGCACCAGCGGCGGCGGGCTCTCCCCTGTTGGGGATGTTCTCTCTGTTCAATCCCGGCCCTTCTTCTGAGGTACAGAAGAGAAAACTCATAAAAAATTAAGCCTCTAGTTCCATGCTTGGGCTGAACTCTGAGGTCACTGGCATTTCCGTGAGCCTCTGGGAGTTCAGAATGAAGTTCTTAGTTCCTCAAGGAGAAGCCAGGCATCTTTATCAATCAATGCCTCTCTGAGCCAGCCTCTACTCAAAGAACAAGCTCTGAGCTTTTGAGCATCCATCTGCGCTGTGACCAGCCACTGCCGGCCACTTTAATGTGATCTTCATCAGAAACTCCCGGCCTGAGAATACCGACTTTCAAGGAACAACGAAAGGACACAACGCATCCCAAAGCGGCGGGACACATTTTAACGACCTTCCTCAAGACACTGCTGAGCCGGCTCTTCCACGCACGACCCATTCCTCCCACACACTCTTTCCTTCTCCCAAGTCCCAGCCCACTCTGAGCACCCGCCAAGGCAAAGGCAGGCATCGCACAAACAGGCATCACTGGACTCTCCTCAGAAACCATGGGGCCCTGGAGCACAGAAGCCCACGGCATGGCCACTGTGGGAGATGGGCTCTGAGAGAGGCCAGGACAGGTGGTGCTGGGGTCCAAGGCAAAGCAGTCGTGCGCTCCAAGGACCTGATCCGACCCTTGGGATGGTACGAGGCGGCCGTTCCCGCCCCAGTCACAAGTCTGAGTGGTGCCTGGCGTGTGGATCCACAGGGTATGAAGATGCCTCCACAGCCACGCCCGGGCCCAGGGCAAAACCAGCATGTTTTGGGCAGTGCACAGAATGCCTGTGTCGTCCCAAGTTCACCTGTGAAGACCCAGATCCCCAATGTGATGGTGACCAGAGGGGGGCCCCTGAGAGGGGATTCAGTCCTGAGGGCGGAGTGCTCCCAACGGGATGCGCATCTTGCAAGCAGCACAAAGCTTGAGTCCTCTCCCTCTGCCCTGTGTGGTCATCTGCAAACCAAGAAGAGAGCCCTCCTCAGACCCGGCACTGCCATCCTGCACTCCTCAGCTCCACAGCCGTGAGAAACGGACATCTGTTCAGATCCCCAACTATGGTACTTTGTTATGTGAGCCCAAACAGAGACGGCCTCCTAACTCATAACGCCCAGACACACTGTTCACACATAGGCATGGGGTCACACCGAGGCTTCCGTGCTGATGACTGCCCCAACACGGTTATGACACAGTGAGCCCACAGCACAGCCTGCAGCACAGTGAGCCTGAAACACAGGTATGACACAGCGAGCCCATGGCATGGTGACCCTAAGACAGGGTTATGACTCGGTGAGCACGCAACATGGTGAGCCCGAGATGGTTACGACATGGTGAGCCCACAGCACGGTCAGCCCGAGACAGTTACAACACGGTGAGCCCGTGGCACAGTGAGCCCGAGACAGGGTTACGACTCGGTGAGCCTGCAGCATGGTGAGCCCGAGACGGTTATGACACGGTGAGCTCACAGCATGGTGAGCCTGTGGCATGGTGAGCCCGAGACGGTTACGACATGGTGAGCTCGCAGCACCGTGAGCCTGCCAGTGGCCTCAAGGGTTAAGATGTACACACAGCTGCATGCAGGGTGATCTTCAGTGATGACGTCTGGCATGAAACTAGGAAAATATTAATAAAATTGTATTTGAACCTTGGCAAAATCTCTAAAAGCATCTTTATTCTTAGATATCTGAGGAACATAGATCAAGACCCACCCACAAGTATTTTTAATCATCTCAATTTTACAGATGAGTAAATTCAAGCCTCGAGCAACTGAATCATGAGCATGAAGCCACCGTGTCCCCCAGGACACCACTGTACTGACCTCCAGGGTCTCCAAGGCCGTGCCTTGAGCACCCCCACGGGGCTGGGGGGAGATGCCCCAGTCAGGCCAAGCAACAGCACTGCCATACAGGTGACACATTCCATGTGTCTCTCAGGAAGAGAGCAAGTGCAGGGGCTTGGCCGAGCCAGCGGTTGGGAGGGCTGTGACCCAGCGGGGAGCAACGAACTCTAGCTGGTGGCCTGGAGCAGGTACATGAGGCAAAAAGCAGTGCCGTTCTGCAGGAGGCGCTTGGCAGCAGGAGACGGGGATCCAGGAGGCTGGCAGGGAGCAGAGGACGGGCTCCAGCCCCAGTGGACAGCCTGCTCTGCTCTGCTCTGAAGCACCCACGGGTTCTGAAAGAGGATATCGCTGGACAGAACAATCTCCCAAACCACATGTGCTCATCGTCCGGTCACAAGAACTGTACACACAGCTGTGTTCACAGGCGCCCGTCAGGGAGCCTCGCAGCAGCCCGGATCCAGAGACACGATTTTAAATGGAGCACGAACTGGTTTCAGAAATACTCCCTGGAAGGCCAGGGTTCCCAGAAGGGCAGAAGCAACACTGCGCATGTTCAGGCATCCACATTCGCTCCTTGCTAAGAGGGAACAGCGGGGAAGGGCCCCCATGCACCACAGAGAGGGGCCGTCTCTGCCATCAAATGCCCCAGCTCTGGCCTGGAGGCCGGCACGACAGACGCAGGCTCCCTGTGTATCTGAGGAGCCTCCTGAGAGTAGAAATCAATAGCTGCCTCTGCAGAGAGGCAGGGAAACAACTGCCCTGGGACCCACAGGGTTGAGAGGGTCTCACCTACCCGCAGGATCCCCCACGTCACCCCACTGTCCGGAGGCTCTGAGTGCTCCATCCACCTCTGGCCTTCTCCTTCCTCTTGGATGGAACTGAGGCCACTGAGCCCCTCGCTGCTAATGGGCAGGGGAGGATTTGATCAGACGCGTGCATCCCTCATGAAGCACAAGAGCATCAAGAGGTCCCAGTTCCTCCCCTGTCCCACGCTCACGGGGCCTCCGCGGCTGAGCCAGGAGAGGCTCCCTGATCAGGAGCTGCTGGAGATTCAGATCAGAGTTCATGCTTCTCATCTACCCAGGACTGAAGAAGAAAGCAGAGGAGGCTGACGGCCAGGGCCCCTCCATGTCTGAACTCAGAGGCGAGCCTCCTGAGCAGTTTCCCGCTCTCGCCCGAGCAGCTTTCGGCTGCAGGGGGTGCTCCTCGGTACATGACCTTGTTCAGTCTGCACCAGAATCTGGGAGGAGAGCAGCAGCGCCGCCCCTAGTCCCCACATCCCCAAGGAGGAAGGGGCTCAGAGGTGGCATGCCTCGCTGAGGACTCGGGTTCGAGTCTCCACCAGAATCTGGGAGAAGAGCAGCAGCGCCGCCCCCAGTCCCCACATCCCCAAGAAGGAAGGTGCTCAGAGGTGGCATGGCTCGCTGAGGACTCGGGTTCAAGTCCACATGGCCAGCCCCCACATTGTGATGAGGTTGGGGCCGGGCAGCCACACTCGGTGGCACAGGTGGGCACTTGCAGGTGAAAGAGAGGGACAGGCCCTCCTCCCTGGGGGGCAGGTTCAGACTCGGAAGGGGCTGGGACTCCGAGAGGGGGCGGCGCCCCCTCCCTGGCACCCCAGGACGTCAGGCTCAGCATGGCACACAGCTGTTGTCATTTACACCATCTAATTCCAATCTTAAATGCCTCCAAGTGTCAATACACATTTTTCTGAAAAAAATAAAAATCCAAACAGCGGAAACAAAACCAGAGAATGAGAAGAGCAAAGGCTGAAATAATTACCAATCAAAGGAACGGCCAGGGGAGCAGGCTCTGAAGCTGCAGCCTGGCTTCCCGGTTGCTTCTCCCCAACTCTGCCTCTGATGAGCGCTCTGTTCCCAACATCTCATCAATTGGAATCACCAAATTCAGTTTGCATTCCCAAATAAACAGAGGCCACACTGCAAATACTGTCATCTGACCTTGAAATGTGAGAAGGAAAATTGCCCTTTGCAATTTCAATTCACTCCCAACCGTAATGAATAATCCAGTTTAGCTGATCAGCTACCAACCTGTAATCGCCTGGGTAGGGCTGCCTCCAAATGCTGGGTGGGGAGCCCTGGCAAGGGTGGCCGCAGGGAGACCATAAATTCACTTCCGCCCCAGGCTGCTGGAGATTAGGAAATGAGAACTGCAGAGACAAGGGGGCAAGTCACCTCCCCAGGCTCTACTAAACAACTGCTCCATGCCCTCCAGTTCCGACTTTCAGAAAAAAGAGAAGACACAGAAGATAATCCGGTGCCTGGAGAGACGCAGAGAGGCACAGCAGGTGTCCTGCAGACGTCTACGGTCTCCCGAGGTCAGAGAGAAGGAGACCATCCCTGCATCCGTCAACCCAGTCAGCACTGGCTCCCTGCCCGCCTAATGCACAGGACAGAAGCCCCAAGGGGCCACATGGCCAACAGGCAGGCAGCGGGCGGGTGGGCCAGCCTCGAGGCTGGGTGCTTTCTCTGCACTGCTGCTCAGCAAACAGCCCACCACCTATGTTTGTAAGGAAAGTTTTCCTGCAACAAAGCCACACCTATTCATTGACATATGGCTTACGGCTGCTTTCCTGTGACAGAGCCTGTGACTCAAAAAGCCAAAAGTATTTACTACATGGCTCTTTACACAGAAAGGTTACCAACCAATACTCTATACCACAGATATGAGGTTTAGAAACGCTGGCATGGGTAACTAAAAACACGAGTTCCCACCCACCTGAGGCCAGGCGACTGCATGTCCCCCCCAACAAGAGAGCAAGCTCCTGCCAGGCCCAGCCTCGGCCACTGCGGATGCACAAATTCCATGGCAAAAACAGCAATAACAACCCTCCAACTAAACCCACCCACCCACCCTCACGTGCAGAGCTCCTCCCCCACGATCACAGGCCGCTGGTAAGAAGCCCAGGATTCTGGGGCCCCTCATTTACAGATGGGAGCAGGACTCAAAGAACAGCGCTGGGCTCTGACGCCACGTCCATCCCTGGGCGGCTGGAAACTCCCGGGTCGCACAGCAGCCCTGCTGTCGGCTGCACAGAGCCCTGCGTTCAGAGGAGGTGCGGAGCCTGATTTTCCCAATGAAGATGTGTGTGGTTGGGCAAAGGGAACTGCCATTTCTTCAAACACACCCTGAACATCCTTGCCAGGGAGGGAGACATTTTCGCCTCATTTCTCGGTTAGGGACACAGATGCTGGAGGACAGTGGCATTCCAGGGGACCTGGCTCATAGGCGGTACCGCCGGGACATGGCCTGCACTTTGTGACATTATATCTTGGCCTCATTAACCCTCAGCTGCCTCTCAGCCTGCCCAAGGTCCAGACTCCGTGCCCCCTCTCCCCGGCTCCCCGTTCCTGGAGGGTAAGCAGATGCCTGAGCCCAGGAAGAGAGAGGAGAGAGCTGCTGTGATGGTCCAGGAGCCAGGCCAGGAACCAAGGACAGGACTGGGGATGACGCAGGGTGGGAATGGCAGAGCCAGCGGGAAGGGTGTTTGGAAAGAGGACATGGACAGACAAGCTGGGCCGGGGCAGGGAGCGGGGAGGCCCTGGGCGCTGGAAAGGGGCCTGTGGGCAGAGGAGCCGCTTGGGGCCAGGGTTGCCCCACTGGCCTCCTTGCCCCTTCCTCATCTGGATCATAGGTTCTAGTAAAAGTCCATCGACTTCCCTCAAACAGACGTGTAAAGGAACGAAAATCACAGCATCCATGTATCAGTCCCGCTCCACCAACACTTCTCCAATTTCCAGAATGCCATCGTGCTACCCAGGAAACCTCAGGACACATCTCAGCTGGAGGACACCAACCTGTGGAGGGACTGTGGGTCTCGGGGGCTGCCAAAAACCCCCGCATCGGGCCGGAACCCACCCCACACAGGAGGCGGGGGACGCTCCCCGTGCCACTGCGGCGCAGGGCACCATCATGCACCCCTTCACGCCCTCGCCTAGCCAGCAGGCCCCAGGACTTGTCTCTTCCGGGCTCTGTCCTCCGCACAGGGGTCCGCTGCCACTGTTCCAGCCCCCATGGTCGGCAGAGCACAACGACCCAGGCCCGGGGGGGCGCAGGAGCTAAGTGTGAGGGAGAAAAGCCGGAGCACAGGTTAGAGAGGGGAGGGCCGCCTGGCCCAGCTGGTGGGAAAGCGGGAGACACACCTGCCCTCAGGGTGGGGAGGCTGGGCCTTCATGCGATTGGCCAACAGAGATCACGGGACCCCCGAGGAGACAGCAGGGCACGCCTGACATGGCCCCAAGGTCAAGAGCAATAACAGCAAGGTGGCAGCTTCCAGGGGCAGAGGAAAATCTGATCACAGAGATTAGGAGAGGGTTGGAGCCAAAGACAGAGACTCTGAAGTCTGGCCACACTGAAGTGACAAGAGGAGATGTCAAAGCACAAGAACTTATGTAAGAAGGAAAAGCAGAGACCGAGGAATAAAGAACGGAGAACAAGCTCCCGGGAACACCTGTGCAGGAGATGCAAGAGAAAGGGAAGGGAGGCAGGAGAGGGAGGGGACAGGGACCAGGAGGCCATGTGCGAGTGTGAGGGGGCTGTGCACATCCCGCAACAGCTGCACGGGAAACCAGAAAAGCCAGGGAAGGAGGGAGGGAAGGGAAGGAGAGCGGGGACCATGGGGCCATGTGTGAGACAGAGTGCAGGAGGGAGAAGGGAGAGACAGAGGGAGAGACAGGAGGGAAGGAGCCAGGCCTGGGAGCTCAGCGGAGCTGCTGTCGGAGCCGTGACTTCAGCACCACATGGCCGGTGAATCGGAGTCGTGAAGCATTAGCCGGGCTCTGGCCGGCGTCGCCGGGTCTGGCGTGGGAGTGCAGCACTCTAGAGAGAGGCAGCAGGCCAGCTCGAAGGACCAGGCCGAGGAGTCGGAGCTCTGAGGATCAAGGGGCTCACATACCCCGTTTAACTGAGGCTTGCATCAAATTGGACAAATAGTTAAGAGAAGAGACAAAGCGATCTCTGTGGCGTCTCTCTTTGGAATCACCAGATAGCCCAATTAGCAGCTCTGAAGCTGAGGCTCTAGTGCCCATGACAATCAACAGAGCCCGGTGCCTGCACTCAGCCCAGCCTCCGCCCAGGCCTGTGCACCGCACGAGCACTCCAGCTGCTTCACCGCTACCTGGGTAATGAAGCACATTCGGCCTGTTTATTTTCCCATTGATTTTGCCATCCTCGACCCAAAGCACAGGAAGTCAATACCCCGTTAGGTGTGGCACCTTCATGGGGACTCTGCTGTCTCTCCTGCTGCAGGGAGAGCTCCCCTGCCCATCAATCAGGAACGGGTGGCATAGGCCCCCGGGGGAAGAGCCATTCCTCCCTGTGCGTGACGTCCTGGGTAACCAGGGCTGACAGCCTCTAAACGCTGTTGCTCGACCAATAAAGAAACATCTCCCAAGCATTCCCCATGCTGAATGACAAAACTCTAAGGAGAAAATGAGATTTTCGGAATTATTAGTTTCCTTTCATTTCTTTCTAGCAGGAGCTGGAGAGAGGGAGGCACCCACTCGCCCACCACTGAGCCACCCGGCAGCTCGTTTATGAACCTCGTTTCCTCCGCACCGGGCGGGGGGCTTGGAGGGCTGACACTTGACTTGAGAAATGCCAGCTCTAAGCAGTTTATTTCCTCTTGAACTTTAAGAACTGACAAAGACAGGAATGACCTTTAAAAGGCAGGGTTAGTGCTTGTTGGAATCGCTGAGCACTTCTCAGCTTACACAACACGGAGAGGAGGTGCGGGGTGAGTGCCCCCAGTCTCGGGGCACGGCTCTCAGCACTCAGGCAAGTAAATCAGTGGAGAGGCCTCCAAGGTGGGTCAGTGGGTGGAGGCCAGCACGGGGCAGGCTGTCAGGAGACTCCAGACGTAACAGACTGCAAGATGTCCCCTTGTGACCAAGATGGAAGAGGCAACGGCATCGGACGCCAGCAAGACCTGGGAGACCTGGGTTCAAACCTGGCCTCTGCCACTGACCTGCAGCAAGCTGTGCACCAAGACGACCAACATTTCCTCCTCCCAGTTCTTCAGGGAAAAGCACGTGGGAAGAAACAGATCTGTTCCTGACACTGCAGGGGCGCCCGTTCCCATCTCCAGGACCTCCTGGTTGGTCACTGGAGTATCTACTGGGCCCATCCTGTGGGCCGGCTGCAGAATGCTCCCAGTGATTCCAGCATGGTCAGACCCTGGGGTGGGGAGGAGCTTGGGCAGGAAGGCACTGGGGAAGTGGGGGCGGAGACTGGGCGTGGACCCCTGCCCAGTGAAGGCCCGGTTTCCCAAATGCACCCAGCTCGGAGAAGAATGCTCACATCAGGGCAGCCATTCCCTTTCTCGCCATCAGCTAACCAGTGGCTTCCTCTGGACACCTGAAAGGCATTCCGAGGCAGCACTGCCGGCGGGGTGTGCAGTGGACACTCCGCAGGATCTGGAAGACTTGGGTCAAAATAATTCAGGAAACACGGTGGAAGTTTCTGGGTATGTGTAGAAAAATAAAGCTCTGCTGTGCTGGTGAATACCAACTTCATTTCCTCAAAGTCCAGGGGGACAGAAGGGGCCTGTCCACAGGTGTGGTCGGATCCACCACGGAGACAGCCACGGGCAGCGCGAGGCCAGGAAGGCCAAGGGCCACGACCTTCACTTGCTGGGAGCAGGGCGCTGCAAGGGGGCGGAGCCTGCAAGTGGTGCTGCCCGGGCAGGGTGATGGCAGAGAAGGCCCTGCGCCCACGCAGACGTGCTGGGGACGACAGAGCAGATGCCTGTGCTCACGGGGGTCCCCAGGCTCTGGCAGGCCTGCCTGCTGGAGAGCAGATTAGAGGCAGGAAACCCAGCTCAGTGCGGAGTCCTAGCCCAGAAAACCTATTTCCTGGGCCGCTGTGGTGGCCGCTGCAGCCGCCAGCACACCACTCAGTGTGTCATCTGCCACCAGCTTGATTCCTGCACTGGAGAACCTCCCTCGGAACTTGTCTGGCACCTCTGAACATCTGGAACATCCTGATGTCCGGTCCCAGATAACCCTGGGAGCCACCGGAGCCAGTCTGGGGCAGGGAGGAGAAAAGGGAAGGAGCCGTGACAAATATAGGGCCAAGCATGGGGACAGGAGGGCGCTCCCAACCCTCCAGGTGAAGGGCCTGAGACTCTGTAGCCTTGTAGCGTAAGAAACTCGCCACATGCGGGCAAAAGAGACCTTACCATTACCGTCATCGTTTCCTGAACATACGTCGTCACGTTTATATGTTGCTCACCACCCCGAGCTAAGGACTATTATCATGTCCTTTACAGATGAGATGGCCCGGCTGAGAAGACATCAGAGACCCTGCTGAAGGCCCGCAGTCAGTGATGAGCAAGAATTGAACGCCGGTCTCGCTCAGTCCTGACAGTGACTACACTGTTCATTACTGCAGCTCGCATGCCAGCCACGGATCTCACAGAACCGTAACTCCACGCTCACCTCAAGCACCCACTGTGTATCAGCCACCATTCCAGGCAAAGCAGACACAATGGTGACCGTCCTCAAAGAAGCTCCAAGGTAGAAAAGGTTAACAAAAGACAAGTGTAACGGAGCAAGTAACGGTGCCTGCTAACAAGCTCCACCCTCACCCCCCACCGTGTGGTCTGTGTCCCCGCCGCACAGCCACGCAGAACATGCCCCAGGAGAGCAGCACATGTAGCTGTCCCTGCCTGCAGCCGCCACTGCCTCTCGGCCACCTGGTTCTCCCAGGGCAGTGGCCACTCTGATATTTCTGCCTACGGTGAGAACATGAAGCCACGGCATGCCCTGCTTTGAGTTCGAGACTTTGCCTATTCTGGGCACTTCATATTAATGTCATCATACAGGTGGTGGCCTTTCATACTGTTGAATTTACTTGGCATCATGTCTTCAAGGCCAGTCCGTGCTGCAGCAAACATCAGCGCTCCATCTCTTATGGCTCAATAAACCCTCACTGGGTGGACAGCCATGTTGTTTTTAGTCACAGCTGAGGGGCATCTGGGTCGGCCCCATCTCTTGGCTACTATGAGCAATGCTGCTATGAACAATGACACGAGTGTTCATGCAAACACATTATCAATTCTCTTGGGTGCGCACTTAGAAGGGAAGCTGCTGGGTCATCCAGTGGCCCCCCTAACCTCTGAAGACCCACTGGATGCTCGCGGCAGATGCAGCTTCCCAGGACCACCAGGTGCATACGAGGGCACCAACTGCCCACCCTCGCCAACTTCACAGGCCCACCAGGCGTATATGAAGGCCTGGAGGATGGTGAGACCCGTCACCTCCCTCAATCCTGGCCAGCAGCCCCAAGGAGCTCCTAAGGATGAGCCCCTCCCTCCCCACAGGCCCAGTGAGGACAAGATGCCCGGTAAGAAGAAGCTCAGATTCTCCATTCTCCTCCCCAAAATGCATCCCATCCAAAGGAAGGTGCAGCTCAACAACTCAGCACTGGGTAAAGCATCACTAAAGCACTGGCATGCCCTCGCTCACACCGCAGCCACAAAACCTGCGAAGTCCTTATGGCATGGCAATTAGGGGAAGTGCTGCCAGTGACCTTTAATTGGAGGCTCCAGACAGGTCAGTCAGTCAGTGCAAAGGAGCAAGACAGAGACAGCACGCCGGCTCTGCCCGTGGGAGAGCCGTAAACGCTGCAGGCAGGGAGACAGGCCAGCTGCAATTGCTCTTTTTCTTTTCCTTTTTTTTTTTTTTTTTTTTTTTTTGTGGAGACAGTCTCGCTCTTGTCCCCCAGAGCTGGAGTGCAATGGCATGCTCTAGGCTCACTGCAACCTCTGCCTCCTAGGTTCAAGCAATTCTCCTACCTCAGCCTCCAGAGTAGCTGGGATTACGGGTGCCCGCCACCACACCCAGCTAAATTTTTTTGTATTTTCAGTAGAGACGGGGTTTCACTATGTTGGCCAGGCTGGTCTCGAACTCCTGACCTCAGGTGATCCACCTGCCTCGGCCTCCCAAAGTGCTGGGATTACAGGCGTGAGCCACCGCACCCAGCACAATTGCTGTTATCTTCTGAGACTAAAAGCAAGGGTGGCAGAGAAATTACATGCCAGGAAGACAGGGGAGATGTGGCCAGGAATCCTGAGAGTTACAAGCTGAGTTCAGGAAAAAGTTTTAAAACAAGAAAAAGCAACATCATTTTGAGAAGAGCAGGGAGGAGGTGGTAGTCATGCATGGAGAAACTGGGCTTCAAACCTCATGGAAGCTCTTCTCTTTAAATGTACCCACATGGCTGCTGACAGCAAGAGAAGAGCATTGTGACCAAGGGGAGGCACGAGAAACTCTTAGGGTGATGGAACTGAATCATGGCTGTGGTGGGGGATGCTCAGTGCATCTGTCAAGACTCACAGAGCCATACACCTCAAAGTGAATTTTACTACCAATAAATAATCAGGAAATGGACCAGGCATGGTGGCTCATGCCTGTAACTCCAGCACTTTGGGAGGGTGAGGCGGGCAGATCACTTGAGGTCAGGAGTTCAAGACCAGCCTGACCAACATGGCGAAACCCCGTCTCTACTAAAAAATACAAAAATTAGCCAGGCCTGGTGGCGTGCGCCTATAATCTCAGCTACTCATGAGGCTGAGGCACAAGAATCACTTGAACCCGGGAAGCGGAAGTTGCAGTGAGCCGAGATAACATCACTGCACTCCGGCCTGGGCCACAGTGTGAGACTCCGTCTCGAAAATAATAATATTAATAATAATAATCACGAAATGGAGAAGCCCAAACGGAATACGACTGTTGAAGGCAACTTCTATACCACAGTCTGCACAGCTCCACTGACCCAGGCCTGGCAGGGCTGACCTCTCCTGCCTGTGCCAATCGCAAAGGAACAGTGGTACTTGGGAAGAGACAGGATCCTCTTCGTTGTAAAAGGAATGACGTCCCATGGTCAGGAGCAGGGAGTGGGGAGCTGAAAGAAAGTTGGCGCCAACTGTATGTTTAGAGAGATCCTGCCTGTCCACAGAGAACAGCTTCATGGAACACTATAGGCGCCCATCCAAGACAGCATGGTGCTAGCAGCTAAAGGGAAAACCACAACAGCGTGTGGGGAGAGGAAAGAGAATTCAACATCCGGTGCCTGTGAGAAGATTGGGTGAAACTCAGCAAAGCTGCCACTTCCCCTTTCACAGCTAACTGGACCCGCTTCCCAGCAGACGGTGGCTTGAGGATCTAGGAGAATTAGAGAAGAAGAAGACTGGGACTCAGAACACACTGACTTCTCCCCTTTAAAAGTCCACACACAAAGCACCCGCACAGGCTGAGTGGAAATACATGGGCCCACGTGCATGGCCATGGAACAGCGGACGAGGCCAGGCAGCAAAGCAATCTCAGATCACACACCGTGCCTCTTCACGCCTCCTCACACCCCTGCCTGAAACCTGCCGACGGGCCTGTTGCCGCTGAAACACAATCCAGGCCCGCATCACAGGCCGCATCATCTAGTTACCAGCACGGCGGTCTCCTGCTACCCTGGTTCCCTGTGTCGGTGCCAGCCCTCCAACCTTCTGCCCCACACTAAGCCACCTATTCCCACCACAGCCCCTGCCCCACCCCATCCCGCCATGGCAGTCTGAGCTCCACTGAACCCCAGAGAGGTACCCCCCTTGCCTCCAGGGAACACCGCCCCAGCCTCGAGTGCCACCATGACAGCTCTGGAGCTGCCGCTGCACGTACACATCCATCTCCCTGGGAGGCCGGGGAGAATAGGACGGTGTGGCACAGCCTGGGGCACTCCCAGCATTTGGCAGTAGCCATGAGCGAGAGGCAGCAAGGGAACGGGTGGAGGGAGTGCCATCTATCACACTCCATGTAGCCCTTCGGCCTGAAGGAAGGACACTGACGGAGCCAGGGCCATCTCTCAAGTACAACCTAGATGCCCTCAGGTCCATTCCCTGGGTGCCCCAAAGCACACACCAAGATTCTCACCAGCAGTGAAGCCAAGTCCAGGGTCCACAGAGGAGTTGTGAAGGTTCACACGGGGCTGGTGGTCACCCTCTGCCACCGACCCACACGCCTCCCACACAAGCTGCCAGGCCCACGGTGGAGGCTGTGCCTGCAGAAGGCCTCCGAGCCACGCAAGCAGGCGCCTCACCCGGTGGCTGCCATGTGCTAGGCAGGCAGTGAAAGAGCCAGGACAGGCTATTCATTCCGCCCCACTCCACTGACGGCCTGAAGGTCACCAAGTTCGGGTCAAAGCAGGCAGGGATGGGTGTGCTTCAACAGGGAAAGCGGCCCACATGGCCAACTCGGGCCCTGCTGTGCAGCTTCCTCAAGACCACACAAACAGGCAAGGAGAAGGCAGCCACAGAGACACAGCTCTCTGTGGCCAGTCCCAGGCACAGTGGAGGCCAGAGCCAAGGTGATATCGTCTGGCTGCGTCCCCATGGAAATCTCAACGGAATTGCATCTCCCAGAATTCCCACAGGTTGTGGGAGGGACCCAGGGGGAGGTAACTGAATCACGGGGGCCCGTCTTGCCCAGGCTATTCTCGTGATAGTGAGTAAGTCTCATGAGATCGGATGGGTTTACCCAGGCTTTCCACTTCTGCTTCTTCCTCATTCTCTTGTTACCACCATGTAAGAAGAGCCTTTTGCCTCCCACCATGATTCGGAGCCCTCCATAGCCATGTGGAACCGTTAAGTCCAATTAAACCTTTTTGTATTCCCAGTTTCAGGTATGTATCAGCAGCATGAAAACAGACTAACACACAGGGAAAGCAACCAAGCCCCAACACCTGTCCCCGGGGCCCACCGCACATGCCCACCCCATCACATGCATCGTGTTTAATCACACTTCCAACACCTGTCCCCGGGGCCCACCCCACATGCCCGCCCCATCACGTGCATCGTGTTTAATCACACTTCCAAGTGCACACCTTCTAAAGGAACGGGCTTCCAAAACAAGGTGTCCAATAATCATGCTGTTCTGACATCCATCTCGAAGGCCAGGCTTAAGGCCAGGCTCACACATACCTGCCATGAGATCAGAGTGGGCTGAAGGGCTGCTTTCCCCGGACCTTTCGAGCTGCAGAAGGAGCTCCAGCCAGGCCCAACGGCCACTCCCAAGGGACAGGGAACACCAACCCTAGTGATGTTGGTTTGCTACCAGCTGTGCAACGAAAGCTTTGGGGCCAGGCGGACAAGGAAGAGTGACAGGAAATGGCAGGTTCCCTTGTCAGGAATGGCATGGTCGTGTTTAACTTCATTAGGAAGAAGTCATTCACCGCCAGGGACTCCTCTCCAAACACATCCAGATGGTCGGTCAGGGGCCTCAAAGGCTGGTGCTGAGCAGGCACCACCCCTGGGGTTCTAAGTCGGAGGTGAGGGAAGGGCAGGCCAGGAGAAGACAAAGCAGGTCCACTGCGTCACAGGCGCTCAGGGAGGGGCCGGGTCCACTGCCAGTTGTATCTGGTTCTGCTGTCGTTTGCTTTGGGGAACTCAGGCAAGCGTCCTGAACACTTCAAAACCTCCCAACGATCCTTACCTCAGGGGTTTTTAAAGTAAACTTTGGTTTTGATTTTGGAATGACTAGGTGTACAGAAAAGTTGTCAAGACAGTACAGTGAGTTCCCAGGAACCCAGCCTCCTAGTGCAAGCACTGGAACGGTGTCATGAACGGACCTGGGACTCTACCTGGACAGCACCAGTGTGTCTGTCCATCAGCGTCCTTGTTCCTTCCCAGGGTTGGATCTGGGTGCCATTAGTTGCCACATCTCCTGAGTCTCCTCTCATTTGTCAGCCTTTCCTTGTTTCTCATGGACTTGACAGTTCTGAGCAGGACTGGCCCAGGCAGACCCCCAGCAGGGTCAGGTGTGTGTTGTGGCTGGACTGCAGCTACAGGTCTGGAAAGAACCACAGACGCAGCGTCTCCATCATCCCTTGGAGCCTGGGTGGGGCCCTCATCACTCTGGGAAGGTGCTGCCCACCAGTCCCCTCCAGGCAGGCAATGTTACTCTTCGGTACTCCACTCTTTGGAAGGAGGTCACGGAGCCTGGCCTACCCTAGGGAGATTAAGTTCCATCTCTTGAGGGCAGAGAACTACATCCATTTTATCTCCAATCCTTCCAGAGGGAGGAGCTGCGTCTGCCCCATTGAGTCACTCCATCATTTATTTCTGTCAGCCTGATTAACCCGCGTTCATTTGACACGTCGGGTGATAAGTCACTGCCACTTCATTTTCTCGCTGCAAGTGTTTTGCCTTCAGCCACGGGAGTGCTTTCCTCTGGCTCCTGTGTCCCATCCACACGCCCCATCCTTTTGAGTTTTCTGCATTTCCTGACTTTCTGGAACTAGAAGACACTCCAGGCTCCTCCTGTATATTTCCTACCCCAGTCCTAGAACCAGGTATCTCTCCAAGGACGCCCAGGTCCTCTGACTGAGAATGGTGCTTGGAAGCCCTGCTCTGGGCCCCGGTCGGCTCCCTGTTGCTGGGTGCGCCTGCCTCCGGGCCCCACAGCAGTACAGGTGTGCGCCAGCCCCCCATACACAGACGCACCGCCTGCAGTTCCTTCTCAATCTGTCTACTTGTGTTGAGCCAGTCAGGAGTTCATGCTGATGTCTGGCTGGGGTCTGGCTTTTCTCACTTAGAAAAATACATTCAAGATTCATCTGGCCAGGCGCAGTGGCTCATGCCTATAATCCCAGCGCTTTGGGAGGCTGAGGCAGGTGGATCACGAGGTCAGGAGTTCGAGACCATCCTGGCTAACAGGGTGAAACTCCGTCTCTACTGAAAATTACAAAAAATTAGCCGGGCGTGGTGGCGGGCGCCTGTAGTCCCAGCTACTCGGGAGGCTGAGGCAGGAGAATGGCGTGAACCCAGGAGGCAGAGCCCGCAGTGAGCCGAGATCACGCCACTGCACTCCAGCCTGGGTGACACAGCAAGACTCTGTCTCAAAAAATAGATTCATCTATGTTGTTGTATGATCAATACCTTGTCCCATTCTCTCACTGAATAGGATTCCATTGCACAAATGTACCAATTTGTTTATCTGCTCCTCTATTACAGGGTGTTGTGGTGCTTCTGGTTTTTAGTAACTATGAATAAACCTGCTATAAACACGTACAGTCAGGTGTCTGTGTGGACACAATTTTCCATTCCCGTGGGTAAGAGCCCACAGACAGGGCCATTAGGTCATACGATAAGACCGTGTTTGGCTTTGTAAAAAGCTGCCACACTGCCTCAAAGTGGCGGCACCATTTCGCAATCCTCCCAGCAGTGAGTGAGAGTTCCTGTGGCTCCCTCCACGTCTTCACCAGCATTCGGTGCTGTCAGTGATTTTACAATTTTTAGCCATGCTCACAGTGTGTGGCCATGTCTCATGCTTGTTCTAATTTGCAGTTCCTCAAAGACAAATACTCCTGAGCATCCTCTTTTTTTTTTTTTTATTTCTGAGACAGGGTCTCACTCTGTCTCCCAGGCTGGAGTGCAGTGGTGTGATCACAGCTCACTGCAGCCTCAAATTCCCGGGTTCAAGCAATCCTCCCGCCTCAGCCTCCTAGAATGCTGGGATCACAGGTGTGCATGACCACGCCCCACCCAAGCATCCTCCCTCACACACCTGCCCTCTGGATATCGGTGACTGTCTTTTCAGACATTTTGCCCATCTTTCAATTAGGTTGTCTGTTTTCTTATTATTGAGTTTTAAGAAGGCCTTATATATTCTGGATACCAGTTATTTGTCAAATATCTGACTTGTAAATATTTTCTCCCATTCCGTGGCTTGTCTTTTCGTCCTCTTAACAGTATCTTTCACAGAGCAAAAGTCTTTAACAAGGCAAGTTTACCAAATTTTTTCTCTTATGGATTTCCTTTTAGTGTTATACCTAAAAACTCATCGTCCAACCCCAGGGCACACAGATTTGCTCCTCTATCTTCCTCTAGCACATCAGAGGGCCTTCTTCAGGGGTAACAAGGTAATGCATATAAAAGCATTTGGGCCGAGTGCAGTGGCTCACACCTGTAATCCCTGTACTTTGGGAGGCAGAGGCAGGTGGATCATGAGGTCAGGAGTTCGAGACCAGCCTGGCCAATATGGTGAAACCTCATCTCTACTAAAAAAAAAAAAAAAAAAAAAAAAAAAAAAGACAAAAATTAGCTGGGGATGGTGGCACACACCTGTAGTCCTAGCTACTTGGGAGACTGAGGCAGGAGAATCGCTTGAACCCGGGAGGCAGAGGTTGCAGTGAGCCAAGATCGCACCACTGCACTCCAGCCTGGGGGACACAGCGAGACTCTGTGTCAAAAAAAAAAAAAAAAAAATTCAGAGGGTGGACCGTACATAGCCAAAAAGTTATGTTTTAAAAGAAAATTTAACATAGAAAATGTTCACAAAAGATTAAACAAGATGACTCAGCAAATAGTGCATACAGTATTTTCTCCTAAAACCCCATTAGAAAAACACATCCCATGTATATAAAAATGCCAGGAAGGATCTTGGCCAACACAGTCACAGCGGCTTTCCCTGGGCAGAGGGACGATGGGAAACCTTTCTTCTCAGCTTTGCTGTCTCCTCCACATTGTCGAGTGTTCCAAATCAAAGTGTGTTGCTTTTGTAATCAGACTCAGAAAGGAATTCAAATAAAATGCTGACATCCCCTTCACTCTCCTCCTCCTTCCTTCCAGGTGTGGGAACACAGCTCACAGAATGTGGGGAAAGCAGATCCGGCAAACCTGGAAGAGAAAGTGGCCCCCAAGACAGCCCCATCTCGTCCACCCCTATGAGATGCAGTGGCACTGGCTGGGTAACGCACGGGAGAGTCCACAGCTGCGCTTCATCAGCCAGAGGAGCACGGAACGCAGAACCCAGGAACGCAGACAAAGCCACTGTGGGGCACGGGGCAACAGCCAAGGAGAGGCTCCGTCAGCTGAAAAGCCTCAGGTGACAACGTCAGGTCGGCAGTCGGAACCCCCAGAAGCTGCTCCCGAACCCATGACAGCAAGGCAGGGAGAGGACAGGACCCCCAGAGCCACAGCGTCCACACAGAGCTCTCAGGCCACGCGGGCGCAGACGGTCGTCTGTGCAGCTTGCAGGGCCAAGGAAAGCAGATGCCAGGGACGACAGCACTGGGGAGGAGGGAGCCCGCTGGGAGCATGCGCCCAGCCATAAGCAAACTCACAGCCCTTGCTGAGCTGCTGGGGACAGGCGGCCTCAACGCCAGCCACAAGGGGCAGCCCTCCCAGGAGGCTGAGCAGGGACCCACCCACGGTCAGTGTGGAGGAGTGTGTCCCTAAAGGGCTCCCAGCGGCCAGCACTCCCTTGGGATGCAGAATCCACAGCTCTCACATTGGGAACGGGACATGCACTCACCCACACTCTCAACAGAGGATGCCCGAGCACCCCTGTGTGTTGGAACCTGTTCATAACACTGCTGAGGACACGCTGCCCTTCAAGTGACAAGAGGGATGAGAAATAAGACACAAAACCAAAGTCTATAATGTGCTTGACGGGGAAAAGTGACAGCCAGACAGGGAACAGACAGTCATGATGTTTCACAGGTGGCAGGGAGGCCCACGAGGAGGTAACAGTTGTGAAAGACAGGAAGGAAAGTTAGGAAGGCTGCTACTATCCAGACAGGGTGCTCCAGAAAGAGGACTGGCCAGTGCAAAGGCCCTGGGGCAGGAGCGGGGCTGGCAGGTGAGAAGGCCCCAGGGCAGGAGCAGGGCTGGCAGGTGAGAAGGCCCCGGGACAGGAGCGGGGCTGGCAGGTGAGAAGGCCCCAGGGCAGGAGCAGGACTGGCAGGTGAGAAGGCCCTGGGGCAGAAGCAGGGCTGGCAGGTGAGAAGGCCCCAGGGCAAGAGTGGGGCTGGCAGGTGAGAAGGCCCCAGGGCAGGAGCAGGGCTGGCAGGTGAGAAGACCCCGGGACAGGAGCAGGGCTGGCAGGTGAGAAGGCCCCGGGGCAGAAGCAGGGCTGGCAGGTGAGAAGGCCCCGGGGCAGAAGCAGGGCTGGCAGGTGAGAAGGCCCCAGGGCAAGAGTGGGGCTGGCAGGTGAGAAGGCCCTGGGACAGGAGTGGGGATGGCAGGTGCAAAGGCCCCGGGGCAGGAGCACAGCTCACAAGTGCAAAGCAGGAAGGGGCAAGGACTCCAACCAACGAAACCACATGACCCACCTACATAGAGACCAAACACAGCAAAAGTGACCCAGGGCGATGGGAACTGGGTGGGAGTTCCAGGAACAGGAAGGGGAGGGGCAGGAGGGACTCTCAGCTGACCACGCCGTTTCCTGACCTGGTGATGGTGATGGTGTGTTCATGGATAATTTGTGCAGGTCTCTATATACACTACATACACTACAGTGAAACGTGAGGAAAATGAAGTTTTTCAAACTGAACAATCATTAAATAGTATATATATATATATATATCTCCCCATGTTTTTTTTTGAGGCAGAGTCTCACTCTGTCGCCCAGGCTGGAGTGCAGTGGCTCCATCTCGGCTCACTGCAAGCTCCGCCTCCCAGGTTCATGTCATTCTCCTGCCTCAGCCTCCCAAGTAGCTGGGACTACAGGCGCCCGCCACCACGCCTGGCTACGCTTTTTTGTATTTTTAGTAGAGACGGGGTTTCACCATGTTAGCCGGGACAGTCTCGATCTCTTGACCTCGTGATCCACCCGCCTCGGCCTCCCAAAGTGCTGGGATTACAGGCATGAGCCAGAGCACCTGGCCTGCAAAAAATATTTTAAAATAAAATGTTTTTGGAAAGATTAAAAAAAAAAAGAAAAAGCCAAGCACACATCCCTTTATCCACACACCCTTAACTTCAAATAGCAGAAGAGATGCAAAACAGCCTGAGTGGGTTAGCGCTGCTCCCAGGCTGCAAACGGAGATGGGCAGTGCTGAAGCCGTGGTCGCTGTTAAAGAGAAGGGCAGCGTAACCAGAGGGGAGATATGAGTGAGTGCTGTGGCTCTGGCTAAACAGAAAATGCAAGGAGACGAGGCGGGCAGCAGCAATGCTGGGCAGGGTGGGGCGAGGCAGCACTTCCTCCCTGAGCCTCTGTCATCACCTGCCTGCTGCGAGAGGGGCACAGGGACACACAAGCGCACAAGGCTCAGCCGGCGGGGCCAACGCAGGGAAGCCATGAGGAGAGGTGGGCAAAGACAATAGGGACAGCTGTGGGGACAGGCCAGACACCCCAGCCGTCTCTAAGGGGGAGGGCAGAGCACATCCACGCACATTGCCGGCAGCCCTAGGATGGAGAGGGGTGCCTGAAGGAGAGAGGCGGGGTGTCTCCCTCAAGGGAGCTTTGCTTCTGTGGAAGGAAGAAGGAGAGAGCAGGTCCGCGGGGAGACACAGCAGGAGAGATGAGGTCCCTCGTGAGGGCCTCGGGGTCGTTAGAATCTGGCTCCCCCAAGCCTGATCAAGACTCAGTCATGTAACGACAGCTTGCAGCCCACAAACAGGAGAAAGCAAGGGCCAGCGGCCAAGGTGGCCTGTGGGTAAGGCCATCAGAGCACACGACGCCACACAGGCTGTAGGCTGTGCTCAGGAGAAAGGTGAATTCCAGATGAGGACAGGGAGGGTCCTGAGGGACCAGCCTCCAGGACACTTGCCAGCCACAAGGTCGTCCTCATCAGCCACAAGGGCTCCCAGGAGGAAAGGGCCCTGTGTTCCCAGGGAGAAGTCACACAAAGACCCAATCCTCCGGCCGAAGAGCTGTGGTGCTGACCCTCTGCATCTACACACATCTGGGGGCGGCGGGGCTCATGCCTGCAATCCGGCTCTGGGCACACACGAGCCTGGCCGAACCTCAACGCAGACTCGGCTTTCACTCTCAAAAGCCGGGTCTCTTCTATGCTGCTTTTCCACAGAGCTTTGCATTTGTTAGCTGCCTTCATGGGACCAGGGGACCCTTCTATTTTATTGTGTGTGTGCAGTGGGCAGGACGGGGTGGGCACTGAAACAGCTCTCCAAGGGGCATCTATGAAGACTTCAAGGACAGCTTCCCCCACTACAGCGAGACCCTGCAGCTCCTCAGCAGAGGACAGGAGGACCGAGGCCAGACTCAGCCTCAGAGAACCTTCCTGCATGTGTCTGAGGCAAACTCGTCAACTCAGGCCCCTTCACGAGGCCCAGCCAGACAAAAGGGGGTGGGCAGCTGCCCCACCACCACCACCCCGCCCAGCAGAGGCTGGGGGCACACACCCATGGCACAGCCCGACAGCAGAGGATGCTGGCCCAGGCATGGGCCCCACCCTCATAGCCGGTGACCGCCGGCCAGCAGCTCTGCCGCTGCACCTCCAGGCTGCCATCCACAGGCGGGCGCCCTCCAGGACTGCCGGGAATGACAGCGCACCCGGGGACCCTGCCCGGTACGGAAAGCAAGCAATGGACCACAGTTGACATGGTTATGATAAACGCACCACGGGTGTCCCCCACACCAGCTACAAGGCGGGAGATGTGAAAGGGGAAGGGGGCAGCCTCCAGGCTCCTGACTCCACCACACCCCACCCCACCCCATGATGCCCAGGCACCCGCTCACCCCACACAGCTCCGCCACGCCCCACCCCACGGCACCCAGGCACACGCTCACCCCACTCGGGCCTCAACTTCCTTGTTTCCGGGACACACAAGAGGAGATGACCACTAAGGCCTCCTCAGCCAAGACCAAGTGGACGGGACTCAAAACCACCCCAAAGTCCAAAGCAGCACAATGCAGGGGGCGAGGATGTGGGGGCCAGAGCCGGGACACCTGGGGAGGGGGTCTCACTCCACCCAGGCCTCAGACAGGCGACTGCTCCAATTCATCTCAGTCCATACCACTGAGAAAGCAATGGGGCTGAGGAACAATGGGTCCGAGAATGCCGAGGAACCCAAGCTGGGAGCCAGGCAGTGAATGAGAAAGTGCTTTTCACACCTAGAGAAGCTATGAGGGTGAGAACCCAGGCAGCAGGGGGCGCGGACACCCACAGCCACAGCCAGCTGTCCACAGGCACCAGGTCTCTGGAGGTGCAGAAGGGCACACCCCTGGCACAGGGGATGAGGCAAGAGACACACAGCAGCGGCAGGGGCTGCCCAGACCAGAAGGGAGTGGCGCCGAGTGGGGAAGGGAGACAGTGAGGCCTCGAAGCTGCAGAGGCATCTGGGACCCCTGGGAGCAGCGCCTGCATCGAGACTCAGCCCATTCTGAGGCTCATGCCTGGGCAGTGTCCCTCAGCAAGGGACGAGGGCCGGGCAAGCAGGAGGGATGCCCCTGCCGTAGGCTTCTGCACTCAGGCCTCCCAGACCAACGGGGAGGGCATGCTCAGCAGCGCAGTGTCACACTGTATCAAAGTAAGACGGAACTGAGAGGAAGCTTCACCTCCAACGGGAGGAAGGCAGCGGAATCACTCATGCGGTGGCCCCATGCCACACAGCTCTGTCTTCTCGGGGCACAGAGGACAGATGAGTGAGGACTGCCTGAGACTTCAGACTCTGAAGACACACTCGGAATCACCTTGCTTTGGAGGACTCAAAATGACCTTGAGTCTTTGAGGCCCCAGGACTGGGGCTGACTGCATAGCGCCGACCTCTGCCAAAGCCCCCACGGCGCCAGGGCGCCGCCAGTCACGCACCAGGCCTCCGCACAGAAGGCGCACGGCAAACATCCTCTGTCCACAGATGAGGCCTGAACAGCACACGGCCACAGGGGCCCAGGTGCTTAGTCCAGACAGGAACAAGAGACCTCGGGCCCTAAACCCTGTGACAACCAGACACAAGGTGGGCAAGAGTCCCTCCCACTCGCCGCAGACATCCAAACAGCCAGGGTCCCTCTGCCCTGCTGCCTGGGGTCCCACCAACCATGCCGTACGCGGCAGCCATCACCCAAGCCATCGTGTGTATGGTCTTGCCTGGTTAACAAGTCAGGAAGGCTACACTAAGGATGGCCCCCTCAAACAAATGGGCAGGGAGCACAGCACTGCAGACATGTCCATCCAGCACAGCCCCGGTCACGGAGGACACGGGACAAGCAAGAGCCGCCTGCTGCCACTGCTCCAGGAGGCCCAAGGGAGCGCACTACCACATCCGATAGCTGCCCGGCATGAGCCAGAGGCAGTGAAGATCTACATGCCACAGGGCTCACACCACACGCTAGGCATCACACACCAAGGCCCAGTGTCCCCAGAGGTGGGCCCAAGGGGAAATGGAGGAACAGAAGGAAAGCCCCCGGAGGGCCAAATAAAGGGGTCAGAAAAGATGCTACTTGAACTGGACCTCAAAGGCTGAGCTGGAATTTGCTAAGCCAAGAGGGCAGGTGTGGGAATTCTTGCAGAGGAAACAACAGGAAGGTGCTGGAATGTCTGGGGATGGAGGGCACCCTGGCATGGACACGGAGGCCTCCTGACACGATGACTGGCAAGGGTGACAGAAACACAAGTGACCCCAGTGCACGTAGCTGAAGAGGGTGAGCTTCACTGAGGCTCACGGGAGCCCTTGTGCTCCTAAGCACGGCGGTAGCACAGCCTCCCATGGTCCAGGAAGGAGCATCCCCCAAGGCACCGCTAACGCTGGTGACCAGACTGTACCCCGACTCCACCAGGTCAACGTGCAGCAGCCACAGGCTGTCTCACCTGGACCCACAGCCCCGCCTGCCCTGTGCACTCCGGCGCCCGGCCCACTGCGGAGGGTGTGGGTCAGGGGCTCGCTCTGCTCCTCAACAGGAGTCGTCTCCCGCAGCCCCTGCCACCTTGGCTTCGTTAGCATTCAACAGCAATTTATTCCTCTCTCTCTGCCTTCTTTTGTGCAGCAGAGATAAGTAATGTTTCTAATCTGTGCTATCTCCCAGCTGCAAATGTTCAAGTACTTTTTTCTTTTTATTTAAAAAAATGAAATCTCATTTTAGATTTGCAAAAGAGACAGCTAGCAATCTTTACTGTACTAACAACCCGCCACCCAGAGGCCAGGCAGGAGCATGGACGGAAGTGAGCACATCGGGCTGGGAGACAGCCGAATCTCAGAAGCCGGCGCTGGGAGATTCATTTCTCTTCTCTTCAAAAAGCCCATTAGACGTGGTTCAGAAGAGGTACTCCGACCCGAGACCCAGGAAGCACCCGGGCCATGGCTTCCTGTGAACAGTCTTCAGGCATGAGCTCTCAACCCTGCAGGGAGGAGCCCCTGGTAGGCCATCCTGGCCATGAAACTATCCCCAGTGGGACTGGCTGCCGACTGTGAGGAGTCACCTCCCACCGTCCCAGCCCTCAATGCCCCAGGCACAGCTCGGAAGAACCAGCACCAATGCTCTTGGTGTCACCTGGGCTAACCTAGCACACGGATTTTCAAACTTCTCACAGCTCAAGCCAAGGGGCTGGCTGTGAGCTCCTTACAGGTAGAGGTCATTCCTTACACTTTGACCCCGGCCACACAAAGCCCAAAACCGTCTCAGGGACACAGGCATTTAATAACTACCTGTTGATGGATTAGGACACAGGAGAGAAGCAAATCCCAGGCAACCACTGAGGCTTGAGAGACAGGTGTGCACTGCTTTACGACGGCCCCCGTAGACAGCTGCAAGTACTCTCTGTTCCAGACCAGCAGGGAAAATGAGGAGGAAAAGGTCTCAAAGCCCAGGCTGTTTCTGAGCAGAGCTAGGAATCCCAGCTGACTAGATCTCCGCGTTTTCCTTTACTCTTGAAACTCTGAGAGAAAGCACGGCCTTTTGACCTTGAGCCTTTTGACAGAAAGTAAGCAACATGCCACAGCCAGGCGCTTCTGAGCGTGAAGCACCTGTTTCCTGGAGGGGGTGCCACACTCCAGACATTACGATGCTGAGGCCTTGCTCTGTGGCACTGCCGCTTTGCTTCTGCTTTACCCTACCCACCTGCCCGCCTGGCGGGTCTGCCTCATCCTGGCAGGACAAGCCCTGAGCAGGCCCTGCACCACCTGCAGGCTTCCTGACGCCTGAGAACAGAGATGTTGTCCATGTCCCGGGCCCTGGATGCAAACCGGAAGGCATCCTTGGAAACAGCCGCACCGGGCCAGCACACAGCAAGCAGGGACAGCGGGAGCCACATCCACCCGAGCCCCAGGTCCTGGCCACAAATCATCACTTCATCTTGGCAGCTCATTCTGTTTTTATCATCAGTTTTAAATAATTAAGCTGGCCCTGAAGGGGGTTGGAGGGTGGGAGGGGAACAGCTCGCTGCCCACAGCCAAGCCCCGGCGACTGGAGGGGCGGCTCCAGCACGACTCCTGTTGGGAGGGGTGCAGGGGCCTCCAGTGCCCCCCACCTCCACTCTGCAGACACGCCTGACAACTTGAGGTTGGTGTTAAAGTCGTATCATTTATGTAACAGTGCAGTTATTAACGAAGCCTCATTTGCACGTGTCAGGGGAAGAGAAAAATCACCTAATTAACCACTTTCCCCATCAGCAAGAGGATGGGGGGAGTGCTGCCAATTTGTTTTCAACGGCTTTCTTCCTACCCTCAGAAACTTGCTCCCCTTTAATGGGAAAAGATTTATAATCCTTTGTCACAAGGGACTGGAAAAACCCTAGTTTCCACTGTGGGAACATTCATACACCAAAGAGGATGCGGGCTTTTGTGCTATGGGGTCTGCTCTGGGGGGAAGGGCCACAGCCACTGTGCCTGGCACACGACTGGGGCTCCACTCCTAAAGGGTCTCCATCCGGGTGGGTGGCACGAGACTGGGGCTCCACTCCTGAACGGTCTCCATCCGGGTGCCTGGCACGAGACTGGGGCTCCACTCCTAAAGGGTCTCCATCCGGGTGGGTGGCATGAGACTGAGGCTCCATTCCTGAAGGGTCTCCATCCGGGTGGGTGGCATGAGACTGGGGCTCTACTCCTAAAGGGTCTCCACCCGGGTGGGTGGCACAAGACTGGGGCTCCACTCCTAAAGGGTCTCCACCCGGGTGGGTGGCACGAGACTGGGGCTCCACTCCTAAAGGGTCTCCATCCGGGTGGGTGGCATGAGACTGGGGCTCCACTCCTGAAGGGTCTCCATCCGGGTGGGTGGCATGAGACTGGGGCTCTACTCCTAAAGGGTCTCCACCCGGGTGGGTGGCACAAGACTGGGGCTCCACTCCTAAAGGGTCTCCATCTGGGTGGGTGGCACGAGACTGGGGCTCCACTCCTGAAGGGTCTCCATCCGGGTGCCTGGCACGAGACTGGGGCTCCACTCCTAAAGGGTCTCCACCCGGGTGGGTGGCACAAGACTGGGGCTCCACTCCTGAAGGGTCTCCATCCGGGTGGGTGGCATGAGACTGGGGCTCCACTCCTAAAGGGTCTCCACCCGGGTGGGTGGCACAAGACTGGGGCTCCACTCCTGAAGGGTCTCCATCCGGGTGGGTGGCATGAGACTGGGGCTCCATTCCTGAAGGGTCTCCATCCAGGAGACTGTGCACCTGGACCCTGAGAGCCAGTAAGGAACAAAGACGCTTCTTCCCTCAACTTACCAAAGTGAGCAGCCTCTATGCTGCCACCCACCAGGCTACTGGCTCCGTGCTCACCAAAGTGAACAGCTTCTATGCTGCTCACCCACTAGGCTGTCAGCTCCGTGCACACAGGGCCACAGCTGTCTCAGTCACCATCACAGCCTGAGCTGGCCCACGCCTGACACATGCTGGATAAACACATACCAGGCAGGAGAAGGAGGGGTGTGGTCCAGTGCACACGGGGGGCTCTGCAGCTGGGAAGACCCTGACTGGAGGCCTGAATCTGCCAGGGGTGGGAGTGGGCAGATCACACAGCCTCGCTGACCTTGGACCCTCCTGTCTGACTCAGGACTGAGTCTCCCCAGCAGAAGAGGCTGAGAGCACAGGATAAGGTGAAAACGCAGGATAAGTCCCGGCACCAGTCACAGGGCAGACTCTCAACAGATGCCAAGTCCTGCCACTGCACCCACCATCATCACCAACACTGCCACTGTCACCACAACCACCACCGTCACCATCACCGTCACCATCACTCTCACCACGTCCCCACCATCACCACCGCCACCATCACCACCGCCACCATCACCACCGCCACCATCACCACCGCCACCATCACTAGCACTCTCATGTCACCATCACCACTGTCACCCTCACCACCACCGCTACTGTCACCATCACTCACCACTGTCACCAATAACCACTGTCATCACCATTCTCACATCACCATCACCACCACCGCCACTGTCACAACCACCACCGTCACCACCACCGTCACCAGCACTCTCACCACGTCCCCACCATCACCACCGTCACCAGCACAGTCACTGCCACCGTCGCACCATCATGGCCACCGTCACCGTCTCCACCGTCACCAGCACTCTCAGGACCACTCTCCACACCATCCTCAGCATGCGACGCATCCTTGTCACTCCAGAGACAATGCCCAGAGACGGCGTCTTCTCCTACCAGCTCCTAGGCCAGGCCTCTCCTCAGGTGTGTAAGGCACACGGATAAAACAGGCTCGGCAGAGGTGGCACTGTCCTCTCTCAGGACATCAGCTCCACAACTCAGAGGAGGCAGCCTCCATGATGCTGCCAACACCTAGGTCGGCACTGGGTCAGGCCTGGCCACGCTGCCTGCCTGCTGGAGATGCGCGTCCTCTCCCACCTCGGGGCCCCTGCGGTTGCTGCTGCCTAGAACGGGGCTCTCTCCCCTGCCCCTGCACCCCACAAAGGGGCAGCTCCGACCGTGCTTCAGCTCTCAGCCCATGTGGTGTGTCCAGGGGGAGGCCGTCCATCTGGCCACACTGAGTGCCGGGTCGCAGCTCACGCCGTGGCTGCCCCAGACGGGTCCTGAACACACAGCCATTCCTGTGCCCCTGCACTCAGTGAGGGCCTGGGCCTGCCTGCCCCGCCGCTCGGTAGATGGCACATGGGACATCACCATGCCTAGTGATGACGTTTCTGTTTAGAAGAAGTGGGTGAGCACGTGAGAGGACAGACGGTGAGGCGATACAGCCGTGCGGCAGATCTCACCCGCCCCCGAGGCCACTGCACAGCGGCAGGGCTCTCAACCACCGTGCTCTTGGTTGGGCAGGGCAACCACAGATGGGCCAGCACTGGGGCAAAGCCCACCACCAGGCAGCCCTGGGAGCCCCTGCGAAGGCCTCTCAGGAGCCGGGCAGCACAGGCAGAACACTGAGACTAGATCCCACAGGGGAGAAGGAGGGAGCGGCCACGAGGAGGAGCCAGGGAGGCGGCTGCTCAGAGGGCAGGTGCTGGCCGCCTCCCTGCCCAGAGTCCAGCAGTGTGGCATAAGCAGACCCCCAGAACCGCTGTGCACGGAGTCCCTCCGCATCCGTGACAGTCTCACAGGTGGTGTCTGGACTCTGGAGATGGGGTGGGAAAAGGCAAGGAATGCGGGGAGACCACCAGTTCTGATCCCACGCCATACAACACTCCACCCCACTGGGCGTGGGAGAAAGAGGCCCCCAAGCACACGGCAGAGAATTAACTATGCAGCCGGTGTCTGGAAATCATTCAATGAAGGTAAGGATTGTGCTCTTCAGCAGCCTGCCTTGAGCAAAAGCATCTCGTGGCAGATAAGTAATGATCAGAGCTCTCCAGGCCAACTGCACAACAGGCAATATCTGTTATTAAAGACATGCTGCTTTGATGACCAGAAACCTGGACTGGAACCAGGGCAGGCTGGGCCTCCATTTGGGGAACCAGGACAAAGGCAGAGCAGACAGCAGAGGCAAGCCCGGAGTCCCCCGTGCACTGGCGGAGGCTGCTCAGCCCGAGTGGCACTGCACAGACTCCTGAAGGCAGATGAGGCCCCGGAGAGAAAACACAGGAAGACAGCCCCTACAGCCCCGCCCCTCTGCGAAGGAGAGCCGTCAGGGGCGGCTTGATAGCAGGCCAAGGGGGACGCGGTCTGGCATGTGGAGGCGGCCTGTTGCGTCAGATCCCCGACCCACATGTCAAACAGGCTGGTGCCTACAGAGGGCGGCTGCGGCACCTGGACACTCGGAACACGCGCTCTGCCACCAGAGACAGGCTGGGCTCAAATGAGAAGGAATGAAATGCCAGCAACTACAGATCTTCCACGAAAGCTCCCCTTAAGCCAGCTCTTCGGTTTAAATGAATTTATTCCTCATTAAATTCTTAACCTGAAAACATAACTGTTTTATACTTACATGCCTCATTCTGACATCCCTAACGCCTTTGCTGTGAAAGACCTCACTGCCAAATCCCACTTTAATTATCTGAGCACAGGTCACATAAATCACTGCAGCTCCCACGCCAGGCCATGCACAGCCATGTGGGCTCAGCCTGCAGCTGCCTCGCCTTCCAGCGTGCAATGCAGGGTAGGTCCCCCCGCAAGCCCTGGGACTCTTCCCAGAGCTCAGGGAAGGAAACCGCTCACTTCCTACATGTTAAAACATGAAGGGAACTATGCACAGTCCGCCTGGAGATGGGATCCCTGGCACAGCCTGAGGGCTGACCCACCTGGTCAGAGCCTGGCTTCCCAGGGGCCAGATGCCGCAGTGAGGGGCTGTTCTGAAAAGAGGTCTGCTGGGAAGAAACTGGCTCTGCCTCTGCAGCCCGGGAGAGCCTCACTCTCTGAGGCCACAAACACCGCACCGTCCTGCTTGGGGATATTCCAGTGAGCAGAAAGGGAAGGTCTCTGCCGACAAGGGGCTGGTTACTAACAAAGGGCACTAACACAAGAGCTGGCTCCAGGTGGTCACAGCCTGAAAGACAACAAAGCTGGCAGCGAGGTGGAGTGAGGGGGCCCAGCTAAGAGCAGGGGGAGGAAGGCCTCGCAGGGCAGAACAGGCTGCAGAAATGGCAGTGCCCTACGGGGTGGTCTCGGCTGGCCTGGCAGCAGCAGAGGAAAGTGCGGGCTCCACGGGAGGGTGGGCAGGCACAGCCTGCACTGGGGCAAGGCAGGGAGTGTGGATTGTCACCCGAGGGCCACAATGATAAAGGACAACCCAAATGTCTGCTTTGTTAAAGTTCACACAGCTGCTCCTACACTGCCCTGAAGCCAGGAAGTAACGAGGCCAGGAAGCCCTGAGATCAGCCATACAGCCTTGCCAAGGCCAGCCATGGTTCTGAGAGAAAATGGGGCAGCCCTGCTTTACCTGGTGGCCTCCGCCTGTCTCCTCACTCCCGCACAGTCCAGTAAGAGACCACCTTCTAGACATGACCAGAAAGTCCAGGCACACGAGACGCCCAGCCAAGACCCCAGTTCCACCAGCTCTGGCTCTCTCCTCCTCAATGCTCCTCACCCACCCCGTTCCCCAGCTCCAGGGTAGGGCAGCAGGAAAGGCCCCCATTGTCACAGATGCCACCTAGCAACACCTTGTGGAGCACAGTCCCAGAGCCCCACCCAGCTGCGGCCCCACAATCGAAGGGCATCAACACCTCAGCCCTGCCCCTGCCCCTGCCCCTGCCCCATACAGGGCCCCGCCCCATACATGGCCCTGCCCCTCCACCCTGCCCAGCACGAAGCCCCACCCCCCAGACCCACCTATCACACACAGCCCCAGCCACCACACAGCCCTACCCCACCACACGGCCCCGCCCCTCCACCCTGCCCAGCACACAGTCGCACCTCCCACCCCCAACACAGGGCCCTTGCCCCACTAGGCCTGGGCTAGGAATTGGGCCCTTAATGCTGGCACATCGGCTTTGCGCCCCTCCACTTCGTCGGTGCCTTGCATGAAAGGCGCGAGCACGGCAGGCCGCTTCTCTATCGGATCTACATGTCCATCCTGGAGAGGGCCATGGTCACTCACTCTCCCCCGTTCCCAGGCCCGGCCCCACCCTTCCCTTCCCACATGCACTCCTGGGAACCTCTGCCAAGCCAGCAGCCTCTCCGAGGCTCTCTCTCCAACCCCGCCTAACACCAAGGAGGACACGTGAGCTCCACTCTCCCAGGGGTGGGGGCAGAAGGAAAGCCAGGGGCACAAATCCCTCCTAGGAGACCGCCTCCCTCCTCTCCAGCCCACCAGAGCCAGGCTAGCATAGCCTGTCACACTCTCGGCCCGTCCCGCAAAAGACTCCTGCAGCTGCACTGGAACGCATTGTCCCGGCATAGGCTGTAGGGCCTCCACGAAACCTGAGAGAGGAAAGTCACCATTCGGTCCCTTCCGCAGGGCTGCCCCTCCCCAGCGCTGCCCCTCCCCAGCTGTCATGAGTCCATGCTGCGGCCAGCTCTCTCAGCTGGGAACCAGTCACCCTTCAGCCCCCAGGAAGACTCGTGATGGAGACCCTCGTGGCCCTGGCTGAGTGCCAGCTGAGTGCAGACCTGGGCAGGGGCCTGGGGGTCCAGGACACAGCTGGCCCAGTCCCCTAGAGGAGCACAGTCTAGTGTGAAAGAGCCAGGAGGCTCCTGATGCCGTGCGTTCTCACAGGGCCCGGCCCCACAGCCTGAGTCCCAAGGACAGGAAGGGCAGCCACATACAGCATCATTCGGCACCTGGTTGCCTGGAACAGCCGGAAGGCCTGGGGATGGCAGGGCACCGGAAGGCGTGGAAGGAGGCCAGGCCCACATCCTTGGCAACACAGAGGAGTTACAAGCACCTTCCCTGCAGGCGGTGAGCCGGGAGTGTGCGGGGCAGGACAGTCAGAGTTGGGGAGGTCTCGCTGCCGGAGCATCTGGTGGCAGGAAGCCCAGTCCAGAGGCTGCAGCCCGAGCCACAGCAGCCCTGGGGCAGAGGGGGCTGGCCCTCGAGGATTATGTGGTCACTGCAGGGTGGTCTTTGCCACCCCGCCACCTCCCCCTGAACTACCCACAGCCTCCTCACTGGTCCCCTGCATCCTCACACATCGACACACTTCCTGCTCCCCGTCCTGAAGGCCTCTTTCTCCAGGTTGCTCTTCCGACTGTGTGAGGGAACCATGCCACTGCCGCAGCATGGTCTTCAACAGCTGCCCCCTGCAGTCACGCTGTGATCCCCGCACCGTGCCAGCCCTGCCGGCGTCCCAGCGGCTCGCCTGTCAAGCTTGGTCACCCCTGCCCAGCCCCCAGCTGCCCTCAGGCCTCTGCTCAGATGCTGCCTCCTGGAGAAGGCCCTGCCTGGCCCCCAGTGACGTCCTTCCCACCCTGTCATTCCACAACACCCAAAGCGTTTCCTTCACAGTGCTTTCCATAATTTCAATGCACTTCCTATGTTTCAAAACATTAGAGGGTATTTGAGGATCGGAGATGGTAAATGCATGGACACAGCGATGGGTGAAAATGGTTTCTCAGCTGTCACCCAGACCTGCAGGGGCACCCATGGGGATGGTGCCTGGCACATGTGGCTGGACTGTGTCCTGGGCTGTGACACCGTAGCTCTCCACAGAAGAGTCCAGGCAGGGGGGCAGAAGACACCGGCGCCCCCCCAGGATGCTCAGCAGGGACATGGAACCCATCCAGGTGCTCGGAAAACACCTGTTTTAAAACTTGCTGACCAAAAACCCCAAAATGGATCATTTTTAAATACACGGAGCACTAAAGATTTTCATTATGTACGATAACATTCCTATCAGAACAGAACAAACTTGGGGGCTGTAGCAAATGAATTCCGGTGGGATTCATGTCCGCTGATCACTATTCAGGCCCCACCTCATTACCATAGCAGGCTTAATTGGCATTTCATCCCCACATTGTGTCTCACAAACGAACAAGGTGTAATTATGGTAAAAAGAGCGCTCCGACGGTTTTGGTTTAATTCATGTCATTCATCCGCGTCAGAAGCAGCACAGATGTTCTACTGGCGGACAGAGAGGAAGATGAGTGGCTTTCAAATTATACTTTTTTAGTTTAAAACTTTATTTAAAATAAAAAGTTATTTAAGTGAAATTTACAACACAGTGTTTTTCTCCCTTTGTTTTACTTGCTATAGGGCATTAACTTTCAAAGGCTGGTTCTGCTTAATTTGATTTTTCATTTTCAAATGAACATCTGTGTTTAGGTCTAAAAAGCTCTTTGTTTAAACATACAGAGCCCCAGAAAAGGTCTGAACAAAGCCTTCCTCTGTAAACACTTGATTACCAGGAAGGCTTTTCACAGGGAGCCAGGGGTTGGCAGAGGGGGTTTCACTCTGGCTTTCTCTCTAAGGTCGGTAGAAACTTTCATCTCCGGCCGGGCGCGGTGGCTCACGCCTGTAATCCCAGCACGTTGGGAGGCTGAGGCGGGCGGATCACGAGGTCTGGAGATCGAGACCATCCTGGCTAACACAGTGAAACCCCGTCTCTACTAAAAAAAAAAAAAATACAAAAAATTAGCCGGGCGAGGTGGCGGGCGCCTGTAGTCCCAGCTACTCGGGAGGCTGAGGCAGGAGAATGGCGTGAACCCCAGGGGGCAGAGCCTGCAGTGAGCCGAGATCGCGCCATTGCACTCCAGCCTGGGCGACAGCGAGACTCTGTCTCAAAAAAAAAAAAAGAAAGAAACTTTTATCTCCTTTCAGAATGAGAGAAACAAAGGCAGCAGCCCTGGGGGGAACGGCTCAGCCTCAGAGCTCCTTCTGAGGTGGGGACGCGGCCCTGGGGGAACGGCTCAGCCTCAGAGCTCCTTCTGAGGTGGGGACGCGGCAGGAGCGGCTGTCAGAAGTGGGCCCGGGTGGCCTCCAGGAGCCGGCCCGATCCACGATCAGTTCCATCCCTTCTTCACTGGCACATCTCTGAGCCAGCTCCCAGGGAAGAGCAGGGCCCCCGGTGAGGGCTTGCAGGAAGAGCACAGGACAGACCAAACAGACGCCACCAAGTGTGGGTTCCAGACCCCCACCCAGCCATTCCGGACATATCCCTGTGCCCACACAGCCTCCTTGCACCCACTCTGCAGCTCAGAGCTGCTCACCCTCAGCTCTGGGTCCTCCGCACTCACTTTGGATTCCCACCAGAGGACAGACAGGCCCTGCCTGTTGGCCCATCACCATCCCGTCTCCCACCTAGACCAAAAACCCAAGCTCTGCTCCTACTGAAATGAGGCCAGCCCTCCGGTGTCAATTACATGCAACTTCCCCAGGCCTCAGCTTCTCCTTCAGGCCACATGGACAGTCCCTGCCTTAAGCAGCCCATGAGGGCACTGGAGGCGCACACAGAATCAGGTGAGGAGAAGCGGCTGCAGCAGCGGCAGGGAACACAGCAACACAGGAGCCGAACCCAGCACAGCGGGAGCCCCACGCCCACCAACCCCAGGAGGACACTCAGGAGTGGGGCCCCAAGGACTCTGTCATTTCAACTCACTTCCTATGTTTGTAAACGTCAGAACTCATAGCAGGGAGGTGTGCGGCCTCAGGATCCCAGCAACAGCCTCCAGCGGCCTTGAGATGCTCTGGCGTCAGCTTTAGGGACTACATCAGAAGACCTCCCCAAATCAAAGATTGTCAAGAGCTGGTTAACATAGGAAGTTTAGCAAGAGCTCACTGCGGCTGTGTGGGTCTAAATAGTTTTAAACACTTCTGTGTTTTTATAGCATTATATTTAGAAACCTCTAAATAAAACTCATGGCGAGTGTTGCAATAATATACATTTTTTAAACTAATTGAATGTTGCCATTACAAGTGCTATTTTGGACAATCTGCTAAATATGTAATTTAGGAATTAAGATTCATATCTTACAGGATACGCTAATTATTCCTTTGAATCCATTTGGGTACTTTCTGAACACACACAAGAAGTCTGAGAGTTGGCAACAACACCCACCCTTCTTCTCCACGGCGCAGAGGTCAGGCCACTAATAAGTGCACAAGCATGGGCTCAGCACAGCAGACCCAGCTGTGCAGGCCGGAGGTGGCCATGAGGCCCACGCCTTTCCAGTCCAGGAGGTTCCAGCTCAAAGCAGCAGGAAGTGCTGTTTATTAAACCACAGCCGATTTTCCTAACGCTCCCCTCCACTGATCTCACACACGTTATCAAAATGACACAGACGTCCAGATGGCAGCACCTCGAAGATTCTTGAAGCCTCCTTCTGTGGCCGGACTGTGGGCTCACAGCCGTGCCGCCGCGCCCCACGCCTCGGTACACAGCAGGCACAACTGAGCGGGCAGCTGCCCGGCTGCTTCTGTTCCCTTCGGGGCCTCGAGGTCCCGGCTCAGAAGCCATGCCCAAAGCAGAAACCAGACCCCGCAGGGCTCTGTGACTCGCACAGCCGCACTGCCACCTCCTTTCCTGTGAAGCGCCTACTTCTATTAATACAGCCTGAGACAGAGTTCACTTCTTCTGAAGTCACAACCCAACAATGATTTGCTCTGACTCACACTGGCCATGGAGAAAACTCTGGAGTGACTCAGACGTGCGGCAGATGAAGGCCTCCTTCCCATCCTCAACACAGGCAGTAGTTTTGGGTCTCAAGCGTCTCCTTTTGTCCCAAATCAAATTTTTCATGCTGAAGAGCCATCATTCCAGACTGTTAAGATGCTTTCGGATCTGTCACAGGCTTCACCAATCAATAAAAGCTACTTCTGTACCGAGACTCACCGCCTGCCCCCAGTGCAGTCCGAGCAGGGAATTCCATGGTGCACGCCCATAAGAAGCGCTTTCCGCATCTCACAGGACAACAGCCGTCTGCGCTCAGACCCCACCATCTCCCTCAAACACAGCTTCCCAGCAGAGCCGAGGAGATGACGGTGCGGGCAAACCCTCCCTGTCCAAACAAAGCTCACTACGTCCCTGGCTTGCTCTGCTCTCACCCCATCCCTTCCTCGAGTCCTGTACACAAGTGAAGGGAGGAAGAATGGATCAGGAAGCAGCAGGGTACAAAGAGCAGAAGAGAGCTTCGGTCAAGTCCAGAGGGCACAGTGCGGCCAAGTCCTCCGAGGAAAAGTAAATTAAAAACAAGAGGAACAAAGAAGAAACAGGGAGAGAGGAGAAGCCCACGCACTGAGCGTCCACTGTGCCCGCCCCTCGCTCCCCCGACACCATGCGGTCGGTGTGATTATCCCACAGACGAAGACCAGAGGAGCTCGGGAAGCCGGGCCTCAGAGCCCGCAGGCGCCTCCATGCTCCCCTCCACCTCTGCACGCTGCCTGCCCGGCCCCTGGTCCCAGGTGTGGAAGCCTCCCGGGGGCAAGGAGCTTTCGAGACCGTGGCTGCTCAGCCGTTGCTCTCTGCTCTAGTCAAGGAGCGTGCCTCGGAATGAATGAGGTACAGTCTTTCCCTAAAGTCACCAGAGAACAGAGATCAATGAAAAAGAGCACTGAGGAAGGAAGGAAAGACAAAAGACTTGAGAGGAAGCAAAACGAAACCAGCTTAGATTTGATCCAGATAGCGGGAAATCAGGTAGGGAAAAGGGGCTACAACTCCATGATGACCAGAAGTCCACAGGGCTGTGCAAGCCAACACGGCTGGGGGCTGCAGAAAGCACCACAGCAACTGTCTGACGCCAGGTTGGGACAGGCAGCCGCACGCTGGAAAACCCAACACATAGCCCACGCAGCCCTGTGGGGGCAGCTAAGCCCAAAACCCTGGTGTGGCCCAACATGAGCAGGGCTGTGCGAAGTGGACGTGCACACACCACAAACGCACACACCGGATGGTTCCCGCTGTGGAGACCCACGTGGCAACGTCTTCTGAAGTTAAAAGGATGCCAGGATCCAGCAGTCCCACTCCTAAGTATGTGCTCAAGGAAAAGTAAGAGTTTAGATCATATAAAGCCAACGTTTCCAGCAGCTTTACTCCATTTCACCAAACCCAGAAACAACACAGATGTCCTTCAACCAGTGAACAAATGAAGAAGATGCGGAGGAGCCGTGCCTGGAGCATCACTCAGCAACGAAAAGCAGTGCTGCGATTCACACAGCCACGCGGTGAGTCCCAGTGCACCTCCATGAGCCAAAGATGCCACATTTGTATGACGTTCTGGAAAAGGCAAAATCACCAGACAGAAAGCATGCTGGGATGGCCAGGGAGGGGAGTCTGGGGTGGTGGGGCTGCAAGTCAGCTCCAGGCATGTGAAAATGCACAGATGCACAGCAGAAGGGCAAATGAGGCTGTATATACAGTTTTTTTAATCAACCAGAATGAAAAAGACTCAAAATGAAACACCAGCTCTAAGCGGTTCTAAGGGAACCACAAAGAACACGACGCCAGGCGGTAGGAAACACGACGGCACCCACGGTGCTGAGAAAGCGCCATTTCCACCGGGAATGGTAGGCCAAGGACAGAAAGGCCTGTCCACAAACACTGCACCCTCGCGAGTCAACCTCTCCTCACACAGCTGTGGATTAGCAATTCCAGAAAGACCTCGTGCGCATGTGAGGATTGGATGGGTAAGTAAAACATGGTGTGTGCTGACAGCTGGGCTTCTCAAGACCAAGGAGACAGCACAGGAGGCGAGGACAGCCCAGGGGTGCTGGATGGAGCCAGTGTCAGGGTGTCCACCAAGGAGCCCTGGGGCCCTGACACACCCAGAGCAGGCAGCACCCCACACACACATCTCATCTCTAAGCAGCACTCCACAACAAGAGGAAACAGGGCTCGCTGGGAAAGTGGCAGACTCCGGGAAAAGGGCAGGAAAAATCTAAGTTTAGAGCATCTTGCAGTGCCAGATAGTTTAAAAAAAAAAAAGCTTTCAAAAAAGATGAGGGCAAATCACAGGGCACGAGAGCCCAACTGTGAGAGTTCCCAGTGGCCAAGGCTGAAATAACGTGAATGAACCAAATCAGCAGAGCACTGGGTCACGGCCATGAAGTAAAACAGAGAAGTAACTGACACAATAACTGACTCAACGAGGGGCAGAGCCTCCCTCAGCAAAGCGTCCCACTCAGGAAACAGGGACGAGGGGCAGAGCCTCCCTCAGCAAAGCGTCCCACTCAGGAAACGGGGACGAGGGGCAGAGCCTCCCTCAGCAAAGAGTCCCACTCAGGAAACGGGGACGAGGGGCAGAGCCTCCCTCAGCAAAGCGTCCCACTCAGGAAACGGGGACGAGGGGCAGAGCCTCCCTCAGCAAAGCGTCCCACTCAGGAAACAGGGACCAGGGGCCGAGCCTCCCTCAGCAAAGCGTCCCACTCAGGAAACGGGGACGAGGGGCAGAGCCTCCCTCAGCAAAGCGTCCCACTCAGGAAACAGGGACGAGGGGCAGAGCCTCCTTCAGCAAAGCGTCCCACTCAGCAAACGGGGACGAGGGGCAGAGCCTCCCTCAGCAAAGCGTCCCACTCAGGAAACAGGGACGAGGGGCAGAGCCTCCCTCAGCAAAACGTCCCACTCAGCAAACGGGGACGAGGGGCAGAGCCTCCCTCAGCAAAGAGTCCCACTTAGGAAACACGGAAGGGACAGGCAGACAGAAAACCGCCCTGTGGCCGTGGTGACGAGCCCCGCAGCTGAGATGCACCATGGATGCTTGAACTAGGAGGAGAAGTTTTTGTAAGAAATAGGGGTCAGGCGCAGTGGCTCACAGCTGTAATCCCAGCGCTTTGGGAGGCCGAGGTGGGTGGATCACCTGAGGTCAGGAGTTCAAGACCAGCCCGATTAACATGGCGGAAACCCCCTCTCTACTAAAAATACAAAAATTAGCCAGGCGTGGTGGCGGGTGCCTGTGGTCCCAGCTACTTGGGAGGCCGAGGCAGGAGAATTGCTTGAACTCAGGAAGCAGAGGTTGCAGTGAACCAAGATTACACCACTGCACTCCAGCCTGGGCAACAGAGCGAGACTCTATCTCAAAAAAAAAAAAAAAAAAAAAAAAATAGGATATTTGCATATTCTCAAAGCATCTTCCCCAAAATACTTATTAATTACCAGAACAAAAGCCGCAGCCATGCCTTTAGGGAGGCCTTCGCCAGGTGACCAGGGTGACCACACCCGCAACAGCACATGGTGACGTCACACACCCTGACATCACACACCCAGAGGGACATGACATCCCTTTTATGATTTTCTGTCCAAAAATGCATAGCTTCAACCTAATCATGTATAACATCAGCCTCGCTCCAACTGAGGAACAAAACACCAGCCCTTGCTCTCGAAGAGGCAAGGTCACAACGACAGGACAGACCGAGGGGCACAGTCTTTCCTGTCCCAGAGTGCAGGGTAGGACGGGGCCGCCAAACGCCAGGGGGATCCCAGGCCAGATCCTGGCACAGGAAAAGGAGCTCAGTGGGAGAGCCGACAAGATTTGCAGGCAGTCGGGACCCACGCCTGCTGCACCCAGGCCTTACAGCTTCTGATAACTGCACACGGGCCCACAAGACGCTACCCTCGGGAAAGCTGGCGGAGGGTGCGTAGAAACATTCTCCACGACTTCTGCAACTTTTCCGTCAGTGTAACATTATGTCAAAATGAAAAGTTCCCAGAAGAACGTGCCAGACACATGAGAAAGACAAAAGGGCAAATGGCCGGATGGTAATGACTCATCCCAAAGGCCATCTCAACACACCTCAGGCGGGAGGGTCCTGAGCCAGCCCACAGTCTGAGCAGGGACCCTGGGAGCCTTCCCCACACAGAGCACAGCTCCCACCCTGCAGCACTGCCCGGAGAGCACAGCTCCCACCCTGCAGCACCGCCTAGCCGGGGCTAACACCAGAGGATGCCATCCTCCTTAAGGCCACAAAGTGTATGGTCCTAGGGCATCTTTCCTGAAAGAGACAACTGTGAGAACTGAAAGCTTGGCTGCTGGGATCAATCTTGCGGGTCGCCTCCCTGCAGCAAGGCCCAAGCCGACGTCACGTGACGGAAGGATCTTCACAAAGATAAGCCTTGCTATGACTTGAACGGTGGTTTCTTAACAGGGTCCAACAACTACAGCCTGTGGCCAAATCCCACCCACAGCCTGTTTTTGTAAACAACTTTTGTTTTTTTTAACAAAGTTTTGTTGGAGCACAGCCACCCAGAATCAAATAGGAATCGCCACTGCTGCTCTCACAGCACGATGGCAGAGTTCAGCGTCTTCGACAGAGACCGCCTGCCTGGCAAACCCTGAAGAGTGCCTTCTGGCCCTTCACACAAGACACTTGTCAGACCCATCTTTTGAGGCCCACAGGTAGTTCTGGGTTCTCAGTAAGAATCTGCTTTGCAAACACAAGGGCCTCAAAGCCCCGCCTTCCGGTGAGCACTGCTGCACCAGCAGGGAGCCTTCCAGAATAATCTGTTCCCAGGGTAGAAACGGTGACAGAGCCAGTGCAGCAGAAAAGAGCAGAGTGCCTGGGAGACCTGCATCAGAGCCCGAACAGCTGGAGGCGCCACTCAGTCTGTATCCCCGCCCCGCAACCCACGGCTCCCCTAGAACCCGGGGCCCACCACTGGCACACTGTGGATGCACCCCCGCAGGAGGACGCAAGGCCGTGTTCACACCACGGGGCACTGGCTCAAGACCCTTCCCAGCAATTCCCACGTGTTCCGGGGGTCAGAGGAGGCGCTGGACAGGGTCCCCGCGTGTTCCGGGGTCAGACGAAGCTGGACAGGGTCCCTGCGTGTTCCCAGGCTAGAGGAGGCACTGGACAGGGTCCCCGCGTGTTCCGGGGTCAGAGGAGGCGCTGGACAGGGTCCCCGCGTGCTCTGGGGTCAGAGGAGGCTGGACAGGGGCCCCGCGTGTTCCGTGGTCAGAGGAGGCTGGACAGGGGCCCCACGTGTCATGTCAACACCAGGCCTGTGGGCACTCAGTCTTTGTGGCTCCCGCACGGCCACATCCAGGGAAGCCACGGCCCTGCCCCCAAGGTCGGGACGATTCCTGGCCAACCAGAAGGACCTGCCGCGTGTGACCTGCATGGAGCACTCAGAGCAGAGGGAACGCACTGAGGCACAGCCTAGGCGCTGCCATTGGGAGGGGGATGGTGGAGGGCCCTGCAGGGAGAAGCTCTCAGAGCAGGACGGGCTGTCCCACTTCCCCTTCCTCCTGCCCCAGGCCCACACCCTCTCCTGCCAGCACCCCACCACCTAAACACAGAACGGGGCTGCGCTGCCAGAGATGGTGGAGAGGGGATAAGGCTCAGTGGGAACGGGGCCCAGCCCCACTGCCCACCACTTAACCACACTCCCTAACCCGAATATCCCTCTGTTTCCTCAACACTAAATAACTGAACCACACTCCCTAACCCGAATATCCGTCTGTTTCCTCAACACTAAATAAGGGCCAAGGCAACCACAGAAAAAGCTGAAGGGCGTGAGCAGGACCTCACTGTCCACACTGACATGTCGGCTGCTGCTCATGGTGGCCCCAGCTCCAGGCTCCTCTTGTGCCCCTTCCCAGCACAGAAAGGGGCGAGAGCCAGGCCTGGGGAGTGGAGCGCGTGGGTGCAGCTGGAGGGCAGGCGGCTGTGTATGCGTCAAGTGCTGGAGGACGAACAAGACTCAGGCCTGACTCATCTCATATTCCTGAAGCACCTAAAGTGGGCTGCACACAGCAGGTGTTGAACAAACGCTTCCTGAACAGGAGCGACAAGGAGCCTCTGTCCTCTAAGAGAGGAGAGCCTCGCCAGGCAGGACTGCGGAGCCCCCAGAGAGCCAGCGCAGACGACGAATGCCAGGGCAGGGAAACCGAGGTGTCCCCACCAAGACCCCAGGTGGGCAGGGCCCGGATAAGGCAGGTACGCAAGTGTGGCAGGCCAGAGGGTTGGGGGGGCTCCTGTGTGTACACAGGGCTGCGGGAGGTGGCAGTCAGCGGAAAAGCAGTAACAGGCCATGTGTCATACTGGTGCAGGGGGCCCAGGTCCATCGGACTGGTGCAGAAAAACTAGAAGAGTCCTGAGGAGAAGCAGGACAGGCCACCAGACCTAACAGGGAGGAAGGCGTCTAGATGTCCCAGAGTTAGTGACAGGGCCTTAGCCAAGGAGGCAGGCACATCACCAAGTACGAGGTGGTCGTCTGCACTCTGCCTCTGCAGGCCTGGGCAGTGCTGCACAAAGTCCCAGGAGATCCTGAAGTGCGCCCTTGGTAAAGAGGACGGTGGAGACAAAGTATTTGCAATAAACAAGTGAAGGCCCACAGCAAACACCCAGCATGGCACAGCACTAGGCACCACCCGAAGACAAGGAAACCCGACCTTGGGGAGCTCCCAGTGCAGCAGGAGAGGGATCCAGGCTCTAACGCTGGGAACACAGCCTTTTCTAGAGATAGGCCTGGCAGAGGCAGCCAGGCAGGCAGCCAAAGTGGGCAGGAAAGACCAGAAGCAGCTAAGAGTCTCGTGCAATATCCACGTTCCCCAGGCCCCTCCTTCCTGAACAGTCTGGTGGGCCCTGGGGGCCACTGTCAGGGAGGAGCAAGGCTCTGCAGGGAAGCTGCACCCCATTCCCAAGGGCACCTTCCCAAGCCAAGTCAACCCCTGTGCAGTCCAGCTCTGAAAGCACTGCTGATGCGGACAGCACAGAGGCCACCCACATGGTCGTGGTCTCAACAGACAGGCAGCTGCCCATTCACAAGGAGGAAGGGTGATATGATATGGTCTGACTGTGTCCCCACCCAAATCTCATCTGAAACTGTAGTTTCCATAATCCCCACATGTCATGGGAGGGACCTGGTGGGAGGTGAGTGAATCACAGGGGCAGTTACCCCCACACTGCCACTCTCGTGATAGTGAGTGAGCTCTCGAGAGAGGTGACTGTTTTATAAGGGACTTTTCCCCTTTTGCTCGGCACTTCTTCCTGCCACCATGTGAAGGACGTGTTTGCTTCCCCTTCCACTAGGATTGTCATTTTCCTGAGGCCTCCCCAGCCATGATAAACTGGGAGTTAATTAAATCTTTTTCCTTTATAAATCACCAAGTCTCGGGTATGTCTTCACTAGCAGCATAAGAGTGAACTAACACAGGGGTAAGGGAAGAGAGAAGCCCTGCCAGGGAGAGGACAGCAGCAGGAAGCACCCAACCAAGAGGTGTGTGTATCCACAGGGCCCCACTGGCCTTTGGGGCAAAACAACTCACTTGTATCCACAAACATCCCAACGACTGCCGGACACTTGGCTTCCCTGGCCCCAGTCCCTTGCATAGCAACGGCCCCTCAAGTACACCGCCAAATGTTCCCTAGTGTCCCTCAGCAGGGGGCAGGACAGGAGAGGATCAGGCCATCCAACTGCCCTAGGAGGCTCCAGCCCATCAGGCCAGCTCAGTGCCCCTTACCCGCCCTCCACCCTGTGCGCCCGACACTCATCCCAAGCCACCAGCTGGCCCCTCCTGACCATGATGCCGGATACTGTGCTGCCGGGGGTGCCACTCAGCTGCAGCCTGTCAGACCCTCCACTGGAGTGGATGGGGCAGCATCCAGGGCACAGTGCCAGCCCTGCTCTGGGGGCTCCTCTACAGAACGGGGCCTGCACCTGACACACGCAGGATGTGGTCGGCGGTCACAGATCTACACGGCACACTGTGCAGGTGAACCCTCCCTCCTGACCAGCAGGACCTCCCCCTGTGCTGCCATCAGGCTCCCAGAAACAGAAGGTCAGCCCTGAGTGATGGGTGAGAGCCACAGGAGCTTGGCCGTGTGGGCGCATTGAGCACACAGGGGTCTGCCCAGCATTCACAGTGCGTAGCATGAACGCGGCAAGATACACACCACTCAATACACTGGGCCGCCATTTTCTCCCCAGCAAGCACTATCAAGGCTGTTGTTGGTGACAGGCCCTTGACGTCCAAGTTTCCTGGGGCAGGTGACAGAAGTGAAGGAACAGGGCCGTCTCCCCCAGCCCCTGCCTACATACTGCCTCCATGGCAGGTTCATGCCACCAGCGAGCAGGCTCGGCTCACAGTCTTCCTTCCGAATGAGGGGCTACCACCAGCTGAGCACATCCCTCCAAAAGCCACATCGTATCTCACAGGCATTTCACAGGTGACATGAGGCACACGCAGACACTTCCCTAGCATTCCACAGCCATCTGGGTCGCAGCCTGCTCTCAGAGGAGAAGGCGCCCCGCGATTGTGCCTCCCGTCTCTCTCCTTGACCTGCACTGCAGACCTGGAGCTGAGACGCCCTCCATCAAGGCCACAAGCTCCACACACCCAGCTGCCCAGGCTCGCCCCAGCCTCCAGCCCCATGTTTCCCAGACCCCTGCGCTGACAAGCAGGAGCGGCTGGGCTCGAGCTCCAGGGCTGCAGGGTGACTGCTGCGCGGTGCTCTTGGTGAAGTGGTGTTTCCACAAAGCAAGGAGGTTCATGCCAGGCAGCCCGGACTCCTTCTGCTGTGTTTCATCTACTGTGACATTTCTCCTGTCCCAGTGCCCTCCTCTCCCTCTCCATTCTCCCCTCAAAACAAGTGACCAAAGGAGTGCCCCGCCCCTGGTTCACAGACATGAGAAGCTCCCAGGCTGTGGCTCTCCACAGCACCTTCCCTATCGCGTCTCCATCACACACCCTTTCTGACAGTGGCTCACATGGTTTAGGATGGGTGAGAGCCCTCCATCTCCCACCCAGATGCACTAAGCAGGAGCTGTCATGGGGCGCACACTCTCTGAAGCTGGGCAAAGCTGGACGATGCCACAAGAGCAGCTCTTTACATCCTTCTGGCCCTGTGCAAGTTGGCCCCAGGCAGCTCTCAGGTCCCAACTGTGGGGACAGCACATGCCCAAGCTCTGACCCACATGCAGACATCAGAGGCCTCCAAGCCCTTGACTCAGTGGCAGGTGGGCTACAGCTGCAGGACAGAGGGCTGGAGATCTGGAGGGTAACCTGTGCTGAGTGACAATGCACCCCGAAACCCAGAGTGCTGCTGAGGAGGGAGAGCCTGCCAGTCCAGCAGGGGACCCCTCAGCACAGTCCTGGCTGCACCCATGCAGCTCACACAGATGGCAGCCACACACGTCCCACAACAACTGTTCCAGACCCCTAGGCTCTTTCCCGCTGGCTCCTCACTGTGGTCCAGGACTCTGATCTGGGATCTCCCCTCCTTCCAAGCATCCAGCCAGGAGCTCCTTATTCCCTGAAAGCTGTCCTCAGCATCCTCCTCACTCCACCTCCTCCCAGGATGCGCCCAAGGCATCCCTAGCAATGCCCCGGGTGGAGAAGCACCAGTTCATGCTCTCCATCCTCAGATCAGGCCCACCGGCTCTCCCTGGGGACCAGGTGGCGCCTGCCTTTTCACTCCTCCAAATGAAGCGGAGCCTCCCACAGTCCGGCGCACCACGCTGGGTCTATGGTAAGGCCACCTCTCCCTCTCTTGGCCCTCTCCACCTGCTGGCTTTGCCCAACACAGTCTCCCTTTCCCAGCTGCCTGTCCTTCAGGACCATTCCTACACCCCGACAGCCCTGCCTGTGTGTTACAGCAAATGTCACCTCCTAAAGTCTGACCCAACTCAACACCTGCCACCGCTTCCTCCCAGCTGATAACGAAGGCCGCACTGCAGCAGCCTCTGCCTCCACAGCCAGCACCATCCTCTGAGAAAGCCTAGGACTGACCGCCACACCCCAGAGAGCTGGGGACGCAGCCGTGGGGTCACCACCCTGCAATCTGCACGGCTTCCAGAGCCTGGCACAGGGAGGAGGCACTTGCAGTGCAGGAACCAACCGGAAGCCCCGCGCCCAGGGTGCTGCCTTTGGCCAGACTCCCTGCGCCCCCACGGGTCTGACTCTTGCCCTCCCCACCCAGAGGCTTCCTCAGAGCCAGGAACTGTGTCTTCTGTTGCTTTGTTTCCCCAACAACACAAAACCAAGGCTTTTCAGAAACATAATAATTATCTGAGAGTTATCACTTCGAGAGAGACTTGTAAACAAGAGCATATGCCAAGAAAGGCAGGGGGTGCGGGACAGGAGGCGGGAGGCAGACTGCGAGCCCCCATGGGAGGAACTCGGGGGACGGCAGGGCCTCAGGAGCTGCCTCCGTTTCCAAGACTGCAGACAGGGATCAGAAAAGGATCCCAACAGGCCGGTGTGGCCTCCAGGGCGGGGCGAGGAAGGTCTTCACCCCTTCACCTGCTCTAGGGCAGGCGCAGACCCCAGAGTTGGGGAGGCCCAGCAAGGAAGACAGGGCGGCTGCCATCACGGCATAGGTGGACTCGAGGAAGCAGGGCCCAAGTGAAGTCGCACGGTGACGGCAGGGCTCCTGCAGAGGCCCACCAGCCCCAGTCGCAAGGACGCTCCCGGCGCAGGCTCCCAGGGCAGGTGCCCCGCCACAGCATTCACCAGGATGAGCTGGACCAGGTGGCTCTGGGGCCCTTCCCACCTGAGGCCTCATGACCTGAGTCTCCCACTCACTGGTTAGCCCCATTTCCATGTGAGGTGTAGGCGCTGGGTGCTGTCAAGAGGACAAGCCCAGATGCGGCTCCTCCACCTCTCCCGACCTCTGCTCAGCGTCAGAACGAGGCTCCGCACCCAGGCCACTACCACCTGCCGGGCAAAACGGGGACAGGCAGGGACGAGGGAGGCTGCGGATACACCACACACACTCGGTCCAGCTGGAGCCTCCCGGGCAGTGGCAGGCACGACCTCACAGCCCCCACAGGAGGCTCGTTAACAGATTCCCGGTGGCTAGAGGTGTACCACCAGGCAGGTGCTCACTGACACTGTCCCCATGGGTCGGGCTTCATTAGAAACCACAGACCTCAGAATAACAGGCCTCTGGGCTCCTGGGAGGGAGTGGGGCAGGACTGTGCTGCAGATCAGGGCATCCTGGAACTGTTGCCAGCAGGAGGCCGCTTGGGCCCAGAGCCAAGCCGGCCAAACTCAGCCTCCAGCACTAGAGCCTGGGGACCAGGAGTCCTCGAGGGTTGGGTGGGGAGGGAAAGGCCACACCTTTCTACAAGCCTGATGATGTCCCACCAGCCTCACAGGCCTGTGTGCTCTGGATGGTGAGTTCTGTCTGCCTCGCTCTCCACCCTCTCTAGCACCAGGCAGGGGCTGGCACAGCAGGAACGCAGACCCATGCAGCAGCCAGATGTGGGGACACGTGGACACCTGAGAGACGGGCAAAGGCGCACAGAAGGGCTAGGGAGCCAAGACGCACCAAGACACTGGGGAAAAGACCCTGGGTGTTAAAGTAGCTTCTGGGATGGGGAGGGGGAGACTGGAGGGACAGAGGAACTCTTGGGAAAAGGCCTCGAGTTTTAAAAGTGGCTTCCTGGGGAGTCAGGAACTGCCACTGTCTCATGTCATCCACAGAAGAGCCATCACCAAAAGAGGTCGGAGCAGTGGCCACCCTGCATGTGGCCAGAGGGCTGGGACAGAGGAAACCCGCGGGGGCTGGGGAAATGCTCAGACTGCCCATGTCAGACCCGTCCACCTCGTGTGCCTTGCCTAATCTCATACCTCAAAGTGTCTTGAAATATTATCTAGCACCTTGATAACTGTTACTTAAAACCGCCAATCACCTGTGCGGTGGTTCATGCTTTTAATCCTAAAAGTTTAGCAGGCCGAGGCAGGCGGATCACCTGAGGTCAGCAGTTCGAGACCAGCCTAACATGGACAAACCCCATCACTACTAAAAATACAAAAGTAGCTGAGCACGGTGGCACATGCCTGTAATCCCAGCTACTCGGGAGGCTGAGGCAGGAGAATTACTTGAAACCGGGAGGCAGAGGTTATGGTGAGCCAAGACCACGCCACTTCACTCCAGCCTGGGCAACAGAGCAAGACTCTGTCTCAAAAAAAAAAAAAAAACAGCCAATCACCAGGTCCCAGAATCACAAACCAGGGAGCTGACGCTGGCCTGCTCCAGGCAGGTGAGACTCAGGCAGGAAGGATGTAGCCTCGGTCTGAGCAGACGGCAAGTCAGCCCCAGTGCCAGAGCCACGATTGCCACCTGTGCAGGTGCACAGGTGAAGGGGCTAAAGCTCACCGCCAGGCACAGTTGGGAAGTCAAAGTGTAGCATCTGTCCAGAGCTGCACATGTGCCGGCCACAGTGTCGGTGTGGGTGGTGACAGCCGCCGTCCACCCAGCGTCCCTCCCAGGTGAGCTTCCCCGTCACCGTCTGCCTGTCCTGCCCTGGTAAAGAAGCATATTATCAAGGCGACCGGTACCTCGCCTGCCTCCCTTCTGCTGAGTCTGGCTTAAAGAGCAGCAGGGAAGCCGGGCGCAGTGGCTCATGCCTGTAATCCCAGCACTTTGGGAGGCCACGGCAGGTGGGTCACGAGGTCAAGAGATTGAGACCATCCTGGCTAATGCGGTGAAACCCCGTCTCTACTAAAAATACAAAAAATTAGCCAGGCTTGGTGGCGGGCGCCTGCAGTCTTAGCTACTCGGGAGGCTGTGAGGCAGGAGGATGGTGTGAACCCAGAAAGCGGAGCTTGCAGTGAGCCAAGATTGCGCCACTGCACTCCAGCCTGGGTGACAAAGCGAGACTCTGTCTCAAAAAAAAAAAAAAAAGAGCAGCAGGGGAGCTCAGCCAGCTCAGGGACTGAGATGAAACTGCACGCTACAGCTTGGAGACACTGTGGAAGGGCTCCCAGCAAGCGAAACTGGGCTGGGGTGCAGGACAGACAGAGGGCGCTGGTGAGGCCCTGGTCCTGTGTGTGAGTGCGGCTGACACCCGGTGGGCTCTGTGCTTGAGTTAGTGACAGTAGGGTTTCCTTCCCTGTCAAGCAGGAGAGCGCCCCAGTCCACCCAGGGAGCACTCAGGAGGAGCCAGCCCCACCAAGGGCACGCGTGGGAGGCGTCAATCCCCTGGAGGGCAGCAGCCCTCAAGCGAGGACACACGGGGACACGTGATACCAGGAAGTGAGTAGGAAGCAATTAAGCCTGTTTCAGAGTGGGCTTGGCAGGCGGTGCTGAATCGATAGATCCTCCGGCGGCGTGGTGCTGCAGGTGAGGAATCAATCAGGTAGATGCCTCCCAATCTGTTCCCGCTGTGCAAAGAATCAGCGCTGTTTACCACTCAAGCCAGAAATAAATAAATAAAGCTGCCAATTAGCCAGTGCCCTTTTTCGCTCTGGCAAGGGCTTTTTAGCTTCTCCAAATACAACAGAGCCCCTGCAAGGCTGCACACAAGCAAAGGCAGCCCAGGCAGCGAGGGGCGGGGGCTCAGGCCCCAGGGCAAGAACTCTGCTTCCTCGGAAGCCCCCTGCAGCCAGGTCAGGCTCCTCCTCTATACGGGGAAGCTGGGCATGCACTTCCAGGAGCAAGGCGAAGGCTCCCAGTACCCCCAGTACGGATGCAGCCGGGAGTCCCCAGCTCTCCACAGGTCAGAGGCCATGCCATGCCCCTGCCCACCCTACAGAACAGCAAGGCAGGAGAGGCAGGCCATCGGGCAGCGGTGCAGGACCCACAAGGGTCGAAACACAGAGAGGAGGCAGGCCCAGCCAGACAGGCCTCTTCCAAGACTCCAGGGGCACAAGGGTTCCAAAGACCCTCGCCCAGGAGGGCGACAAACACGGGGGTGTGGAACTACCACGGGGTGTGGAACCGATTTGGGAAGAGCCAGACGTGCCAAAAAGAAGAGCAGACTCGCCCAGGAGAGAGTAAGAAGACCTGGGAGAGGAGTGGGCAGAAGGCCTGCCTGCCACCAGGGCTAGTGAGGAAGGAGCTGCACCCACGGCCTGAGGGGACAGCTGGCCTGAATGTGGCCCACCCCAGCCAACAGAGGCAGACTGCCCAGGGGCACAGTGCGGGCAGGACGGCTAGGAGGACTCTGGCAGAGAGGAGGTCATGAAGCCCCCACTCTGAGCTCGGCAAGGAGCGTATAGGGCTCCACGCCTCCCCAGGGACAGACCTACTGGGTTCTCACACACCCTGGGAGGGCCAGGCCCACCCTGCCCCACCCTCCTCTGGGTCAGGAGACAGCCATTCCACCTGGGTGTCCGGCACTTGTGGGAGAAACTCTGAATTCAGGAGCCTTGCTCAATGCCAAGCACAGTGACACCACATACAACAGAGGCACCTCCGGGTGAGGGAGAACGCAGGGGCTCAGTCAGTGATGCCAGCGGGCCTCCCTGGGGCTTGAGGAGGGTGCAGGAGCTGCAGGTGGCCTTCCAGCCCCAGGGCAGGAGACACCGGTGAGCACAGAGGACACACATGGGCATGGCTGAGGGCACGGGGATGCGGGTGGTTCCTGCTCTGCATCCCGGGCCCATTCCCTGCTGGGCTCCCGGCCCACACTAAGGATCCGGTCCTCATAGCGACCCCAGGAAGTCCCTGCTCCCAGGGCTGCACTTTACAGATGCGGGACCTGCCACAGAAAGGTCGCGTCAAACCCCTGGTCATGCAGCCCACGGTGGCACAGCAACAGCAGGGCAAGTCACCGCCATAGTTGCCAGGTGCACTCCAGTAGGTCCTGGACCCGAGGGTGGGGGTGGCGCCATGAGGCAGATGCTGACACGGTGGGTGGGGGTGGTGCCCCTTCCGATGACCCTGATGACTGGGCAGACGCCCAGGTGGGGACAAAGAGGACACAAACAGCAGCCCTGAGCCAAGCCGCCCATGCATCCTTCCTCCTCATACTGGCCCCATGTGTCCCCCGGGTGACAGCTCAAAACGACGACAGTGATGCCTCGGCAGCCTGGTGAGCGAGCTCCACCGTACACCCAGGACGAGAATGTAACATAGCATCTGAGATATCCTTTGAATATTTAAAAGTTCTCATCTGCCCAGGTGAGTGAGGGCCTGCTGTGGCAAACCCAATTCTAGCTACAACCCCCACCAGGTGAGGCGGCACCTCACCGGCAGGAGGCTGGCTCGAGGTTTCTGACGACTCCAAACAGGGCAGTGGGCCACCGGCCCTCTCACCCAGAGGCAGGCGTCCAGACGCCAAGCATCACGAGTGCTCCAGAAACCGCAGCTCAAACTGAGCTCCCACCTCCAGCTAAGGGCTTCCTGGGGTCATTTACCGCAGCTCTGAAAAATAAACTGAGGAGACAATATCAAGAGAGATTCCTGACATTCATCCCGCTTTAAAATCAGGAGAACGGACTACCTGAAAATCAGCTTACGCGTCTGTTTAAGCGTGAGCCAGCACTGGCATCTGAGGAAGCAGCCAATTGGCCCCTGGGCCTCCTCATGTTTACAGCACCACAGGTGAGAAAGCGAGTGGGGCCAGGCGGCCTCCTGGCGAGGGGTCATCTTCCACAGGCTGCTTTCCACAGGTGGGGCTGTGGCCCAGGGCGCTGGAGCAGTGGACTTGGGGACAGACCCAGGCTTCAGTCCTCACTGCCACTTCCTGCTGGGCGGCCCTCCTGTGAAGTGAGGGATGGCACCCCTACCGTATGGCCTAGGTTCCTGCAAAGACCGGGCAGGATGAAGGAGAGTGTCTTGGGAGCTGAGGGCAGACGCCCACAGAGTGCAGCCCTTGGAGGGCCCCAGGTTGAAGGCTCCACCTAGAGGAGGATGGTAACAAGGGCAGCTTCGAATTCCATTTTCAATAAACACACAGGCACTCGGGCATGCACGCAAAGGGCAGACCCCCAGGGCAGCAGATGTGGACCAGACCACCGGAGGGCCCCAGCCTGCACCCCAGGAGCCTGGAGGTCCTGTGCACAGCTGCGGAGCTATCTCCCCTCTCAGGCCTGGGGGGCAGCGGGGACACCTGACCCGACAGCCCAGGCCAGGCACAGTGAGTGTGCACCAAATGGCCACTAAGAATCGACACAGGCCGATGCCACCGGCCTTCCCGGGGACCAAGCACAACCCGGGCCCAGCCCAGCTCTGAAAGGCAGTGTGAGGAGGCCCAGGAGCATCTCTGGGAACCGGCCTCTTCTGTCACTCAGTTTTTAAACACGCAGCTTAGTAGGTTCCTTCTGCAAGGAAGCAGAGTGATCGCTGGGCAGCTTTACACTTGTCGTCAGCCCCGCAGTGAGCCACGAGCCTCCACCAGGCAGGTGCTCACCGACACTGTCCCCGTGGGTTGAGCTTCATTAGAAACCACAGACCTCAGAATAAATAACCCCCCCTCACACTGCCAGGCAAATCAGCTAATCAGCGATGCTTCTATGTATCCAGTAGGGCTTTTCAAACAATGGCAGATTACAACCGAGAACCTGGGATAAAGCCAGAGGGCCGAGTCAGGTATGAGTTCAGTCATGAAGCACATCCGAGGCCTCATTCCCAGAGAAGAACAGAGCAGATGCGGGTGGGATGAAGACATCTGAATGCTCTCCTGGAGGGGGCCTCTCAGCGACCCCACTTTGGGGACAGTCTTGCACAGTGCTGGCCTGACCCGCTTGTTCCAGGAGAGAGGTGCTCAGGGCTGGCATGAGCCCGCCCGCGGGCCTTTGCTAGTCATGGGAGTGCCACGGAGAAGACATCCCCGCCCTCCCCTACTTATGACAAGGGGGAGACAGAGGCAAATCTGAAGTGATCACAGGGGCACAAAGGAGCGGCAACTCACCCAGCCCTAGCAAGACACAGGAGGCTGTAGAGTGGGGCCCCCAATAGAGCACCCAAGGGGCGGGGGGGAGGGTAGCAGGGACAGCCCGGCACACTTGCTCCAGAGGGGATTCTCCAGAGGGCGATGGACACACAGCCTCTCGGAAAGCTGCCTCGTGCTGTGCCACGGAGGAGCAGCTGCACACGGGGGAGCGGGCCCCGGGCCACACAGACTGGCAGGAAAGACCAAGGTCCAGACGTCAGGAACCTGGCATAGGTGGGAGATGAGGGAGGCAGCAGAAACGACCCAGGGTCTAGGGTGGGGAAAAAAGGCAGGAGAGGAGGAGACCCACAGGAACCCCCCTGCGGAGAGGAGGAACCCGCAGGAACCCACCTGCAGAGAGGAGGAACCCGTAGGAACCCACCTGCGATTACAATCTCACACCCACCAAAGACCCCTGCACTCGGGGAAATGCGCAAGAGCAGCCGGCTCTGTGGGCGTCAGGGGAGCAGATGCCTGCTAGGAACGAGAAAGCCTAGGGTGGAGGTGCTGGCGCCTCAGAACCCCACTACCCACGCAGGCACGCAGCTGGCAATGGCCCCAGAACCGGTCTGAACTGGCTCCGACCAGCGGCTGTGACCTCAAGCAAGAGACTTCTGCTCACACCTGAGAGATTAAGATAGTGTTGACCTCTCCTAACTTCATGATGAGAACAAATGGACGAAAGGCCCTGACACCAAGAGGCATTCGATAAATAAAACGCTTTTTAAATCACAGTCGTCGGTTACAACTCATCAACTCGGCCTCTGGTCCGGCCTCACCCCCTGCTGAGGAGCTGCTGACGCCCCCCCAGATTATTTCTAAATCAATGTGGTTCTCATGAAGCTGGACAATTGTCCCGGTCTGCATATATTCTGTAGAGTTCTCTGGTCCCAGGCTAATTATTCTGCATTTTCTGTCACTGAATGGCATTTGTCATCAGCAGCTCAGCCACCTCTCATCTCCCAAACAGCACTACTGAAACCTGGCAGGGCCATCCACGCCTACAGTCCCCAAAATGCAGCCCTGGTGCCGGAGAGAGAGAGTGGAGGAGGCCAGACCACCAGGAAAGACCTGGGCAGTTCAGAGCTCGTGAAACACTGGCTCATCAGCACAGGAGTCACAAAAAGCACAGAACACGAACAGGAAAGGCCGCTTCCGGAAGATGGCAGTTCAGGAGAGGCCAGGTGACCTGTCCTGCCTAAGGGAAGGCCCTGACGGAGTCCCTGCACCCAGAGGCCTCACCAAGGGCACAGGCATGCCACCAGAGGCTGTGTAACATGGAGGGATGAACGGAAAAGCAGAAAACACGATGTGTCTGCAAGAGGGCTGAAGGCTCAGCTGGGGCCTTGGCCATGGCGGGGACACTGAGCGGGGCTGAAACCAGCTCCCTCTGCCCTTCTCACTCTGGGGACAGGACAGGTGGCTGCTGGGACCTGCTCTCAGAAGGTTCATTTGGCCACCCTCAAGCCTACCAGGCCACATCATGCCTCCCCAGGAGCACAAGGCCCCATCTTCGGCTCACGCTGCAGTCTCTCTACTCCCACACCTTCAGGCTTCCCACACGGCAGTCAGGCACACGGACCACAGGGAGGAGGAGAAAAGCCAGAGGGGGACACAGGTCTTCCCGAGGCTTCAGGGCATCTGGACCTTGAGGAGACGGGGAGTGCTGCCGGCACTGACCAACTGGGCAGAGTGGAGGTGGTGCACGACCCCACCCCAAGGACAAAATTGGGTTTGTGGATAGGCAGCTCTCTTCCTTCCAGTCCCAGAGCCAGCTGGAAGGGGCAGGGACTGGGCAGGTGTATTCCATGAGGGGCCTGCAGGATCCTGGGGGAGCTGCGGCCGCCAGGGCTAACCCACCGCCAAGCAGCTCACATGTGCAGCGGGCCGACACCAGGCAGGCCAGGGGGCAGGGAGGGAGTGAAAGAATAAGAGGCCTGGAAGAGGGAAAGCCCAGGTTTCTGCCTGTGGACATCTGAATGTGCTGTGGCAGGTATAGAAGAGCAAAAGGTCTGTCTCCGCGGGACTGTGAATGTGGACAGGCACGAGCAGGCCAAGCCATCCAGCAGGCTCACTGTGGCTCCCAAACACATGGCTCCTGCTAGGCAGCGCCCCTCCTGCCGTGGGTCTGAATCCGTCACCTGCCAGCGACAAGGACGCGAGGAACACGCGCTTCTCAGAGTCCAGTCACACACGAAGCAGCAGGACAGGAACCCCAGGTGCCTCCCGTCATGAGGGGAGAGCACGCACACAATCCCATCCCTCTGGAGGCCGCCTGTCTAACAAAGATGGTCTCCCTGACGAGAGCAAGGTGGCAAGACAGACACACCTGGACGCCCAGGCTCGAGCTTCTGCCCAGAGATCAGAAAAACAAATGCAGTTATTCTTACATACATGTCAGAGGCAGTCCAAGGAGTGCTCTCTGCACCACAGGCTTGAGCCAACGGCCTCCCCTAGGATCCTGTCTGCACACAAGGAAGGTGCACAACACAGCCACCACCGTCGGAGTGGCAGACAGGCAGGCAGCTGGGTCAGCAGGTGCAGAGGGACTCATGGTTCCCATGGGACCCGCTGCCAGGACGCTCCCAACCAGTCCAAAAAGCTGTCCTTCTGGGGCCCAGCAGAAGGGTGAAGAAAACACTACCCAACAGAGGGGCAGAGATGGGGGTAAAAGCACCAGGGCAGGCAAACAGACTCCGGCACCAAGTGGGTGCAAGAAATGCCACCTGGCTGCCCCGATGCGCCTCACCGCATCAAAAGCACCTCCACGTGTCGGGAGGCAAACGCCCTCCTCTTGGATTTCCCTGCCCAACCCTCAGCCCGCAGCAGGTGCCTGGCTGGGCGCAGCCATGGAGCTCACCTGAGAGGTCCAGGGAGCTGTGCCAGCAGCATTCGGTGCCTCCCCACTGAAATATTTGAGTCGCCACGTCCTGGGGCTGGAGAAAAGCTGGCCTGGACACACGGCACCTCGAGGCCAAGTCCCTAAGCGCAGAGCTCTCTCCACACCGTTACAGCCCCACCCACCCCAGGAGCTCCCCAGAGGCACACCAGATGAACAGACAAAGGAATCTGGAATAAGGAAGCAACTGAGAGGCCCAGAGCTTAACTCTCTACATCGTCTGCGGCAGGTCTGGGAAAGGAGGCCAGCTTCCCATACAGTCTTGGGCTTCTCTGTCTCTCTCTGGGACCCCAATGATTCCAAACAAAAACTCAATTCCAAAAGTGTGTCCTATCACTCCTGCTTGTAAAAGAAAATAAAATGTCAGGACCCTTGCAGTTTATTATGCCAAGTTAAGCCCCGGAGGCCGAAGCTGGGAGCGTGTCTGCGCCTCTCTCTTCCTCTTAACTCTTGTTCCGTAAATGACTAGGAGAGATCATACACCACACCTCTCCCACTTCCAGTCACCGGTCTTTGTGATGGATTCACTGCCTCTTTCACTGTCCTGCACCTACAGACCAGATGGCACAAGATGCCTGCTACGTCTTCAGTGTGAATGCCAAATCAACCTTCCCGGAAAGATAAAGGCCACCTCATCGAATCCGATCTTTCTAACGATGCATTAAGCCTCTCGCAGAAGGATGCTGAGATCTGCTAAGCTTCCCTAAACTTGTCTAGATCCCGAACTTCCATGCTTCGGAACACTGACTTCCATTCTTTGGAATCTGTGCTTCCCTGGTGGCCGTCCTGAAAGAACCTTGCACTGGAATAAACTCTGTTTAAACTAGATTCGGACCTTTGGAGTATTTTGGGTTGACATACTGCACTATGAGCTCCTTCAAGAGATGGATGAACAGCATGTCAACCTTCTTCGGGCCCCAGAGCGGAACCCTGCACACGATACACACTCATCCCAGGTACCTCAGGAATCTGCAAAGGCAATCTTGGCCCAAATGCTTAAAAACAGAAGGGACACATGTAATATGGTCTAGAGAGGCACAATTCCCCTCACTTCTCCAACTTGTGATGAGAGGCTACGTTAAAAATGGCTTAAGCATCATAAAATCAGTTCTACTCATGGTGAGGAAATACGGAAGGGCAGTAAAACTGGCAGAGCATGGAGATGAGAGGACACTAAACTCCCTGGCTCTCTAAGGGAAACAGGGAGCAGCTGAGACTGTGAGAGGAAAAGGAATTTAACCAATTTAAAATTCAAAGCACTGCTTCTGCTTCCCCGACGAGCTTGTCAGTCCCAGGGGACCTCTGCACAGGCACTGATGGCGTCCTTGCTCAAGTCCTCCCAGCTCATCCTCACAAATGTGCTAGAACATTCATGCCTGCACCAGCTGGGCCCCCAAGGTTCTGACCCAGAGAGCAGCAACAGGGACAGCTCAGGTGTGTCCCCCAGGCCCACGCACCTCCCCACAGGTGCCCTGTGCCCTTCAGCCCCCATCAGCCCTTGTCGCCACCCCAGCCCGAGCTGGCTCTGGCTGGGAAGGGCAGCAGGATGTGACGGCCATCGCACCTGGGGTCTCTCTGGTCATGACAAGGGACCTGCTTCCTTCTTTCAGCAACTGGTAGTCACACAAGTCCTGTGAGCCCCCTACAAGGGCCTGACCACACACACGTGAAATGCTGCCAGGGGCTGCTCAGGTGTCTCTAATGGTAACGCTGGTGAAGGAGGTGTCTCGTGGACCCGCTGCAGCGCTGCCTCCTGATGCTCAGTGTGGTCTCTCTCTTCTCCAAGCAGCCAGTGAGGCTGACTCAGAAGGAAGCTGGCCCCAACTGCATTTGGTCTCAATCTGACCCCTGGGACAGCTCTCTCTAGCCTCATCTTACTTGCTAATTTTTGTTTCAAATTTACAGACATTCTTTTTCCAAGCAATTTTAGGTTTACAGGAAAATTGGGCAGAAATGAGAGTTCTCATCTACCCTTCAGCCCCCAGGCAGATTCCCCTGCACCGTGCATGACTGCAGCCCATTCATTACAATCGATGAACCCAAGTCCACAGCAGACATGCGGGCTCACTTGTGTCTTACGTTCTCGGGTTTAGAGGAACGCACGTCTGCAGTCCCTGTGTGACTGCGTGTCCACCATCACAGCCGCATGCAGTCAGTTCACTGCTGCGTGTGACTGCGTGTCCAACATCAATGCCGCGTGCAGAGTCGGTTCACTGCTGCGTGTGACTGCATGTCCACCATCACGGCCACGTGCAGAGTAGGTTCACTGCCCAGAAACCCTCTGGGTCCACCTGTGCATCCCTCCTGTCCATCCCTGGCAACCACTGATCTTTTTACTGTGTCCACAGTTCTGCCTTTTCCAGAATATCATGGAGGAGAAACCCCATAGTACGCCGCCTTTGCAGATTGTCCTCTTTCACTCTGCAATATACATTTAAGATTCTTCTATGTCTTTTCAAGGCTTGGTAGCTCATTTCTTTTTAGCTCAGAATAGTATTTGAGTGAATGGACATACCGTCATTTATCCATTCACCTATGAAAGGACACTGTTACCGGGTGGTTCCTGACCCCTCCAAATCTCAGGCTGACATCTGATCCCCAGGATTGGAAGCAGGGCCTGAGAGGAGGGGTTTGGGCCATGGGGGTGGGTCCCTCATGACGGCTCATGATAAAGAGCAGTCCTCACTTCATTAGTTACCAGGAGACCTGATTGTTACAGGGAGCCTGGCGTCTCCCCGCTCTCCCCCTTCCTCGCCACGTGGTGCCAGCCACCTCAGCTTCCGCCACAAATGGAAGCCACCTAGGGCCCTCACCAGAAGCCAGGTGCCAGTGCCATGCTTCCTGCAGGACCGTGAGCCAGACAAACCTATTATTTGCCCAGCCTCACATGTTCCTTTATAACAACACAAAAACAGACTGAGACACATGTCGGTCACTTCCACGTTTTGGTAATTCTGAATAAACCTACTATGAACACTTGTGTGCAGGTCTCTGTGTGAACGTACATTTTCAACGCATTTGGACAACTTCCAAGGGGCAGAGCTAGACTGTACAGAATGTTTACTTTTCTAAGCAGCTGCCAAAACTTAGTGGCTGCAGCACTGTTTTGCGTCCCCACAGCAACGGCAAGAGTTCCTGTTGCTCCACGTCCTCGCCAGCGTTTGGTGCTGTCGATGTTCTAAGCACGTGCAATGAGGTCTGGGTGCTTTCACGTGCCGCTCCCTAATGACATGCAATGCTGAGCATCTCCTCATGTGCTTCTCCGTCACCTGCGTCTGCTTTGGTGAGGCGCCTGTTCAGAGTTCATCCATTTTCAATGCTGAGCGTCTCCTCACGTGCTTCTCTGTCACCTGCATCTCTCCTTTGGTGAGGCGCCTGTTCAGAGCTCACCCATTTTTCAATTGGGTGGTCTGTTTCCTTACCACTGAGTTTGAAGAGTTCTTTGTATAATTTGGATAACAGCCCTTATCAGATATGTCTTTTGCATGACAGTGAAAAATATTTTCTCCATCTGTGGCTTCTCTTTTTATTCTCAACAGTTTCCTTCACAGAGCAGCCATTTCTAACTCATCTCATCAATTCTTTCACAGACTGTGCCTTTGGTGTTGTATATTAAAAGTCACTGCCAAATTGAAGGTCAGCTAGATATTTCTCCTGCTATCTTCTAGGAGTTTTAAAGTTCTGTGCTTTACACTCAGGTATGTGATCCATTCTGAGTCGATTTTTGAGGAAGGTGTAAGTCTGTGTCTAGATTTTTCCTGTGGCTGTTCGACGGTTCCAGGACCATTTGCTGAGAAGACCTTTCTCCTCTGAGCTGCCTTTGCTCTGCTGTCCACGATCAGCCGAGTATATCTGTGTGGGTCTATTTTGTGGCTCTCCGACCTGTTCCACAGACCTGTTTGTCCATTCTTCCATCAACATTGTGCCACCTTGATCACTGTAGTTTTACGCTAAGTTTTGAAGTTGGGGAGCATCAGTTTTCCAGTGTTGTTCATTGGGGTTGTTCTGGCCCACGCCATCTTGATCACTGTAGTTTTACACTAAGTCTTGGGGTTGGGGAGTGTCAGTTTTCCAGTGCTGTTCACCGGTGTTGTGCTGGCCCGCGCCACCTTGATCACTGCAGTTTTACGCTAAGTCTTGAAGTCGGGGAGTGTCAGTTTTCCGGTGTTGTTCACCGGTGTTGTGCTGGCCATTGCCATCTTTTGCCTTCCCATATAAACTTTAGAATCTGTTGATATCCACAAAAATAACTTGCTGGGATTCTGACTGGGACTGCACAGACCCTCTGGAGAGAATTGATAATATATTGAGTCCTCCTACCCATGAACACAGAATGCCGCTGCATGGATTTACGGCTTTGATGTCTTGCATCAGGTCTGGTGACTTCCTCACACATAACCTATACAGGTCTCTGTGTCTACGCTGTTTTTGGTGCTAACGTAAATAGTATCGGGTGTTGATTTCAAATTCCCTCTGCTCGTTGCTGGTACACAGGAAAGCAGCTGACAGTGTGTAAGGCCCATACCCTGCTCTCTCTCACCACTCATTACTCTACAAGTTCTTTTGTTCTCAGAATTTTCTACATAGACGATCATGTCATCCGCAAACAAAGACAGTTTTATTTCTTCCTTCCTTTATTCCCTCTTCTTGTCTTACTGCACTATAGCTAGTACTTCCAGTATGGCAGTGAATAGGAGTGGTGAGTGGGACTCCTTGCCTCGTGCCTGATCTTAGCAAGAAAGCTTCTAGTTTCTTACTTGGTTTTCAGGTGGAAATAGTTGACAAGTAATAAGAAATTAGCTTCTCTATGACAACAAAAAGAAAAATCTGCGCATTTAAACAGGACCAGTCACCAGAGCCCACATGTGTCCAACAGCTGCACACGTCTCTGGAGAGGCCACCCTCTCTTAAGGACTAGTCTTGGATTTGTGGGGTTCTCAGCAACTTCTGGCTGCCCAAGTTCTTGGCTCCGCCAGAAATCAGGTGGGCATGATCTCCAGGCCCCGGGGCCACCCCTGCTGCTCATCTAGGGTGAGAACACCTGAAGGAAGCCAGCTCTGCTGCTTACGGGTTGAGCCGTCTTCCTTCAACTGCCCGGAATGCTACAAAGTGGGCCTTTTCTAGGATACACGAGTCACCTTTTCCAGAAAAACCAGAACTGAGGAAACCTTCCCAGACATTCAATGACTGATGTTCATTAATGATGTTCATGTTCAACACACACAAAACACCCCCTACACTCTAATCAGAATTTTGAGCAAACACTACCCAGAAAGGTAAGACTAGCCACAACAGGTGTGAAGGAACAGTGAGCACTCCTGCCTTCAGCCCCCACCCACCCAGCAGGCAAGGCTGAGCAGAGCCTGTGTGTTGGGCCCTCCTTCTTCCAACTGCACACCCGTGCGGGGCCAGACTTATTCTACAGACTCCAAAAGAAGAGACCACGGCAGATGGATGCAAACACGAGATGCCCCCGTCTTCTATTTCACCAGACACTGAAGAGATTTGTAGAAAGTAAAAAAGAATGCCATTCCTCTCACTAAGTCTCATTTTGTGTTAGAAAATGCATTTTTCATAAATATATTTTGTTAAGTGATAACGAATTGTTTTTAATGAGATTATAAATTGTAAATAATGATTTAATTTTAATTTCCAAAGACAGTAAATACTGATAGATACGATTCCCCACAAATAAAAACTTTGTTTTCGGTAATTGTTTATCATTAAAGGGGCCTGGACTGACAAGTGAGGGCAATGCCGGTGCAGAGGAAGACTCGGGCGGTGGGCAATGTCCGGGCCTCTTGCCCCCAGCTCTCACAGGGACGCTTGGGGCAACTGCTCCCCAGCTCTCACCCCCTCTCACGGCCACGTGTGGGAGTCCTGCCCGCCACCTCTCATGGTGACGTGTGTGCGCCACCTCTCATGGTGACGTGTGTGCACGTGTCCCAGGCCCAAGAGAAAGTACACTCATGAAGGGAGCAATGGCCTCAGCAAGAAGCCCTGAATCTGAGCCTTTGGAGGTGAGTCCAGGGAGCTCCGTTTTCAGGCTCTTTTCGCCATATAACTCACAAGCAGCCAGGCATTTGGGAAGCGTGACCATGATCAGGACCACATGGCCCAACGCTCTCCAGTCCCCTAAGGGATTCACTGCTGGTTTCTCTTCCCAGGCAGGGGGAAAGCTCCTTCGGGGCAGGGGTCACAGACTTCCTTCTCCTAGAACCCCTATGTCCACTCCAAGCTCAACGAGACAGAAACAGGAAGCCGCACTTGCCCCACGCTGACCAACACTGCCTGTCACAGCCACATCAACGCCGTTCCTCCTGCAGACTCTGCACAACTGCGTTTCTCGGCCACAGTATTAAAAAAGGGCCAGCATTAGAGGCTTCATGCCCTGAGGAAGCGACCTATGATACCCGAGCTTGAAAAAGCATCGCCCTGATGAGAGGCAACGTGGTGAGAGGGCACAGGCTTAGGAGACAGCCAGCCCTGAGCTCACAAGCAGAATCCAGGCTGAGCAGCTCCACAACCTCGGGGAAACCGGGGCAAAGCGAGAGGCCCCCCGCCAGCGGGCAGGGTCGGTGCTAGGGCAGGGGGACACGTGTGGAGTGCCTGGTACCCACAGGTGGCTAGCAGTGGATGTTTCTTTGTTCCGACTCTCTTACCCAGTTTCCTAACAGGATCGAGAGACCCTCCCAGGTCCATGGCACCCAACTCGAGCTCAGGATACTGGCAACACCAACACCCTCCCTCAGACCAAGTGCACTCACCTGCCCAAAGCCTGCCCTTCCAGGGGCCCCCATTCTCCACAGGCAGACCCTGAGCGACCTGCATTCCTCTGTGGGCCCCCCCCCGCCATCTCCTCGGGGCTCAGCAGTGGAGGCCATGGCGGGAGGGCCCGAGACTGACTTTATGCTCTGCCAAACAAGGAAGGAAAGTGTACTTCAACCACCTGATGGCATCGGAGCTGCTCTCCACAGCTGCACACGAGCATCCTGGCTCGGGCATGGAAAGGAGCCGGCAGCGGCCAGCTTCAAGGCTAAGAAGGAAGCTCTTGGCTCAGAGCTTACAGAGTTCACAAAAAGTTACAGGGAAACTCAAGAAAAGCGTTCATAAGAGGATGCTCCCAAGTCCACTGATGATGCCCTGGGCTTGGCAGTACCGGGCATGAGGGAGGAGGCCTCAAGGGCCCCACCTCAGTCTCACCAGATAGCTCCTGGCAGCCCTGGCCCTGCTCTAGGCTCTGCTGTGGGGTGTGGGCTGCTCTCCTGGGGTTAGGCTCATGTAAACCCCTTCAAAATAATCAAGGAAACAGAAGTTCAGGGCACCAAAACACTTATGGACCAACCCCAGCAAGGGCCCTTCTCCCATCTCCCTATTCTCTTCCTGAAGCAACAATGAATAACATTCAAGTAGTATTCATTTCTGTTTTCTCCAAATGTTTGAGGAAATCTAGATTCTACTACCACCTTTTGGGGGCCAAGAAAGATGTTTGCTTTCAAAGGACAGAACTGACTCAGGCACCCTCTTCTCAAACGTATATGGCACTCCAGATGCCGTTTTCCGAATTGGGGAGCTGAGGTCAGGCACCTTCCGCTCTCTAACAGAAACATCACACAATGGCAGGCATGTTACCAGTCTGCTTGGCCCATGCGAGTGAGGGGCCCATGCTGCCTCCTCCCCTTCCCTTCTGCAGCTTGCACATGCCACGTCTGGCCCAGGTGAATGAGGGGCCCAGGCTGTCTCCTCCTTCCCTTCTGTGACTTGCACGTGCCACCTCTAGCCCCAGATGCAGACAGGTTTGTGCCATGGCACTGCCTGAAAACCTCAGTCAGGAAACAGAGCGCTTTCCCTGTGGTCCCGGGTCACCTCAAAGATGCCACCTCAGGCTCCCACGCAGGCCAGATCCACAACCAGAACAGGAACTTCTCCAGGAAAGGTCTCCCGACCAGCAGTTTCTGAACTGTGCTCCTCTGGCCCTGGAGGCTCCAAAGACGAGGAGCCAAGCAGGAGGCGGATGTATGGGGCAACTACGCAAGGACACGAGATCGGCCATGATGGCAGCTGCTGCTCACAGAGCGTTTCTGTGCCAACGGCACCGTGTGGGGCAACTACGTGAGGGCCACATAACACCGGCCACACAACACAGGCCGTGACGACAGCTGCCGTTCACAGAGCGTTTCTGTACTGACAGTGCAGGCCAGCCCATGATCAGAGCACAGAGCCGTGAGTCCCAGGCCCTTCACCAGGGCTGCACCCACGCTGCGCTCTCACCACCACTGGGCAGCCCCTGACACTGCGGGCTGAGACTGCTGTTACAAAGGGTTTCATGGGGGTGGGAGGAAATGCCAGCTTTTTTTTAACTTGCTAAAGAGGGTGAGAGAATGCAGGGGTGCGTACAGGGTCCAAAGGGAAGGAGAAAGGAAGGGGATGCATCTGCTGCCCCAGGGGACGTGCTCCCTGGCCACCATCCTGGCTGCGGCAGCGCTCAGCAGGCTGGCGGTGGGGCGGTCACCTCTGCAGGTGCACTTAGTCCAGAGCCACTCAGCCTAATGAAATGAGGCGTCCTGAGAACCACGGCGAGGCGGGCGCCAGACCAAGTGGCCTGGGGAGATAAGCACTTCAGCATGGAGAGGTTGAAAACAGATCCTATTGACAAAATGGAAGGAACTACATCAAGAGGTGGTGATTTGGGGGCATGAATGCCAGACGCACACTTCCGGCTTGTTAGAAGTCAGCCCAAGAGGATGCAGCAGATGGGGACTCCCCCACTCTCAAGGCCACACCGCTGTTGCCTGCAACACCTCACTCTGAGAACCCCATGCCTAGGGGCCAAGCAAGCACTGAGAGGAAGGCCAGCACTCCTCTGCCCTCCCCCAGGCGGGCTGCACATACCCTTCAAAGAAACCCATTCAGGGTGGAACTGACCCTAATACAAATGAGGAAAGGAAGGCTCGGGGGTCAAGTGAGCAGGACCCAGTGACAGAGACCACAGACCCCACTCCTGCAAACAACGCCGCCATTCCCTGAGCACCTGCTTGATGTCAGGAACTTCTGAAATCTTCAATTCTCCACTCCTCTTGCAAATCAAGAGTCCTGGACCTGATTTTCCAGAGGAAAAGCAGGAGAGGCAAGGAGAACACCTCTCAGCTGGAGTCAACAGGCATCGGAGAGGCCCAAGGTGCCAGCAGGACAGGTGGTCTTCCTCCTCAGCAGACGCCCCGGCACCGAGGCCAGAGGCAAGGAGGAAGAGCAGGTGAGACTGCCTCAGCCTCACCCGCCTGTGTGGCCAGCCCACCCAGACAGGGCGAGGACTGTGAGGAGGGCCCAACCCCCAGGAAGCACCCCACACCATGGCCACAGCCTGAGCCCTGGCTGCCACGGGGAGCACACAGCCCGACCCCGAGCCAGCAGTATACTCACAGCCAACCCATGGGACCACCCTCCCCGCACCCCCACCCCACCCTAGCTCACGGGACCACCCTCCCTCTGAGCTCACAGGCTGCAGTCCAGGGCTTGCCAAGGTGGGAGAGCTGCCGGCCCCAGGCCACACACTGAGATGCACCCCACCCTCAGCAGTGAAGGTGACTCCCCCAGCCATGCCTCCAGGGCCATAGCCCTGAGCTCTGTGTCCTGCCTCTGGTCTCGGGAGGAACCAGACACTACCAATGACCCAGCACCCTGAGAGTGTGGAAAATACAAACTCATGCTGGGAGAAGCTGCCAGGGGCTGGGGCCAAAGGCAGACTGCTGAGAACTCCACAGCCACAGAGGACGCCCGCCGCTCTCCTTCAAGGCTGTTGGGGGAGGAAGCCCGGCTTCGGCAGACCCCGTCCAGATGGCTCCAGCAGGGGCCAGTGTGAGGGGCTCTGCATGGAGAGGCCAGTTGCAGCTCGGACCACACTTCCCCTGACCCTCGAGGCTAAGGTTTTGTGGGCGATTTAGGCCTGAGATGATAAAAAACAATTTTATGCCTAAAAATATTAAAAAGTAAGTAACAATACAGATCAGAAAAATCCATGCTCTAGGCTTCACTCCATCAGAGTCTCTTTCCTCCCACGGGCCTCAGTTTCCCTGTTTTTATGGTCTATTATCTGGACCCCCACAGTCCCTGCCCTGCTCCACTGCAGCACGGCACACCACGGGCCAGGTGGCCAGGCTTCCAAAGCCCTCAGCTACTTCCCTGCAGGACGTGCATCCTTCTGTGACCTGTGCTTGGCTCAACATCACCCACACAGCCTCCAAGCCCAGAGGGCCCCTGCAGACGCCTCTCCCAGAGCCTCCTACTCTTGTCAATCCTTGGTGGCTTCCTCGGGGCCTTCCCCAGGCCAGTGTCCCAGAGGCAAAGGCTCAGCCACAGTCATCAGTGCCCAAACGTAAAACAGTGACTCCATCACCCCTCCGGCAGCCCCCGTCCGCCCCGCACACGTTCTTACACAGGACCCTCAAAGGACCCTGAAGGGTGAAGGGTGCTGGTGCCACCCTCCACCCCTCAGAAGCAGATAGTGCACCAGGGCTGGCTGGCCCTCCGAGGCCCTAGCCGCAGCCACAGAGCCAGGAGCAAAAGGCCAACCAGGACAGGGACGCCGAGTGACCAGGGAGAAGGGAGAAAAGGAGCCAGGCATTCCTGGCTTAACCACTTCCAAGATGAAAAGCCTCGTCTGCCTTAGACATTTCCTCCAAAAGAAAAGCCATGGGTGTGGGTGGGAGCCGGCCCTGCATCCCAGCACGAGGCCAGGCCCCCACCGGGAGAAACCCCAGGGAGCGACCAGGCCTCCATGCCCAACCTCGGGTGGAAAGCAATGCTGATGGCAGTTGCCTTCCCCCAGTCTCTGCATGCCAGAAAGGGCGGCTCCATGGCCCTGGGACCCACCGGCTTCTGGAACAATCTCCTATGGCAACTGCCACAAAACTAAGCACTCAGAAAGTGATTGCATTTGGGATGAAATTTTTTTCTAGTGCTTGAATAAAAAGGGGAGTTTCACATTTCATCCACTTCCACATCCCTTAACAATAAAAACTTATTTAAAAAGCCATGAATATGTAAATACCATTTTAAATATGGAAATGCAAAACATTCAGGGAAACAGTCTGGGTGTGAAATATTAACGGCAGCTCATCTTGCTGAAAGAAGCAACACAAGCTGGCTGAAGCAGCAGGAGGAGGCGCCCCGGACAGACCCCAGAGCCCAGCGACAGTGGACGCTGGACCCGGCCCAGTCATGAAGGAGCGTGTGCTCGCCTTGAGGGCTCTGCCTGGGGAGGGAACAGGTTCAGACACCCACCTAGAGCAGGGCCAGCCTTGCCAAAGCCTGCCTGCATCCCACAGGGCCACCTAGTGCCCCACATCGGAGGCCCCTCCAAGCCAGGCAGCCACCGCATGCTGTGGGGAACAGCCATGACACCCAGCCATGCCTGCTGATGACCTGGGCTTTTCCCTGGAGCCAGGATGGGCCAGACCCCTTCTCAGGAGAGATGAGGCTTGATCTCAGGCCCAGCAGCCAGCTGCAGCCTGAAACATGATGGTGCCGCAGACAGGCCCCCAGACCATACTGGGGGGCCACAGAGAACCCGACATTGGCAGGATGGGCACCGGCTATATGTCCCCCAACCCAAGACTTCACTAGCCCTGATCAGGAAAGGACTGGAGGAACAAGAAGGCACCGCATGAGGGAGGGAGGCCCCGAGACAGACGCCCACTCACCCAGACATCTCCATGCCATGCCCCCCTTCTCTCTCTCCCTCTAATTAGCCACAAAATGTACAGGCCTGGTACCTACCCACCTCCGCTGAGGAGGCCCCACGAAGAGGTTCTAAGCTGAGCACAGAGGAGCGGGCGGCTGCACATGCCACGGGCACCATCTCACGTCCAAGTCTGGGCACTGCAGGCAGGTGCCACACAGACAGCCTGGGGAAGGCCCAGCCCCTCCACACGGCCTGGCTCCCAGGACAGGTGCCGCCAAGTCCTCTTTTCCTACTAAAATCTCAGTGGAGAAGAGAGGGGGACTGAGAACCAAAAGGACAGGCAGAGGCCACCAGCCAGGCCAGGGTTGCCGGGGCAGCCATCACCGGCCAGCAGGTGGACCGCACAGCTGTGAGCACAGAATGGGCCTGCTCCCCTGTCACCTTGGGAGGCGTGCTCTGGGGTACCTGACCCACTGAGGGGCCCATGTTCAAGTGCATGGTGCCAGACCCCAGGCACAGGGATGGCCCTCACATTTCCCCAAAAACCCGCTCACTGGGCCTATTCTACAGACAGAAAACTGACTCATGAGAGAGACGGCTTTCCAAAGGGTCCACGCTAACCAAACTAACCCGAGCAGCCTTCGCCAAAGAACAAGGCAGGCACGTGCCTGCATCTGCACTGAAACCACCACAGGGAAGCAGATGCCATCAAGGGCCCCGTTCTAGAGACAGACAAGGAGCCTCAAAGGCTGTCCCCTGGTGCAGGGCTGGGTTGGGGGCTGACGCCTCTATGGCGCAGGTGCACTGTGAGTCCCAGGCATGGTCCGGGGCTGCAGGAGAAACTCTTGGGACCAGCCCCACGTGGGATGCACAAGGGGCAGAGAGGGACAGGAGCAGGATACAGACAGATCACACGGGTTCTCTGCTGCCAGACGGAGCGCCCCTAGCTGCCACGGAGCCCACGGTGAAGGGCACGGTGCCACCCAGAGCTCCTGGCACGTGCCCTGCCACAGCCCTGGACCAGACAGGCATGGCGGGCTGCCACCGTGGAACACATGGAGACAGCCCCTTAGACTCAGGCTGATTCCACACCTTCTGCCAAAGCCCATTTACATCGAGTGGCGCCAAAGCCGAACGGACGCGACAAGGCCTCTGCCTGTGTCAAACCCCAGAGAACCCCTTATGCCGAGAGCAGGCGGTCAGGTTGACCATGAGACTTGCTGGGAACACGTGGCTGAGGCCATGGTCAGTTCAAGGGCAGGCCAGAACCGGCCGTCCCGATGCGCTCTCTCACCCACAGTGATCCACGGCAAATTCCATCACCTTGACCTCCCAGATGCCCCCACCGCCTAACCCGTCCGATCATCACCACTGGCCACAACACAGGAGACATCCTGCCCCACAGAGCCCCCTGGAAAACTTACCCCTGCCATGCCCTGAAGGCTCCCAGAAATTGTACTTTCTCATTACCTCAAAAAGTGACAGCAGGACATGGTGCCAGTGATGATAAGGACTAGCTAAAAACCTGCACCGTCCACAGCCTCCACAGCGGCAACTGCACTGAGCCTCAAAACCCCCAACAGGAGTCACCATCACCAGAAAGACTTGCTCGGAGAGCCACTCCTGGTAGAGCCAAATGCAAACACGGGCCCCCGGAGCCTGGACCAGTGGTGGCTTCTCCAGCGGGAGGCCCCTCAGGTGCAAGGGGGGAATAGCCCAGCCACCGTGGATCTCGTATGCCTTGCTGGTCTCTGGATGGCTCAAGTGCACCATAATTCAGACACCAGGTGACAAGGTGACAAGGCCTTGTTACGTCCTTGAGAGGACGGCCTAACCACCTGGGACCAACAGCAGGAAAGACTCATAACTAGTAAACTGATCTTCACTCACTCTTGGGAGGCGACAGAAACCTGAGGCAGGAAGAGGCTCAGAAAAGCACCGTCTGTGACAGAAAACATGGTGATATCCACTCATGACACCCAATGACTCTCGAGTCCCTTATGCTTGACAAGGGCCTGCCTCCTCCTGACGCTGCCCAGGCCCCTGATGGCAGCAGCAGATGAATCAGCCAGGCACAGGCACCTGGAAGCACCACGCAGCCAGGTGTTCCAGGATATGCCAGCCTGGTGGCTTCAGGCCAAGGGCTCTCCTGCCTGGAGGCAGCAAAGTGGGATCTTCAAAACAAACTGTGGCCATCAGAGCCCAGGCTGGAGTGCACTTCTGGGAAAGCCGATGCACAGAGGGGAGGCAGGGGAGGCCGGGGCAGACCCCAACATGAAGAGCTCCATCCGCATCCACGCCCCTCAGGGGCTCCCCTCTGTGGACTTCTCAGCCGGCTCTACCTTAAGTCAGCATCGAGGAGGACACCTGGGGCTTCAAACAGGCAAAACAGCACCAGGCAGGATCCATGACCCGGGGTCTCTGCTGAGGCAGAGAAGCAAGGCCAAAGGCCGAGATGGCAGCCACACAACGCGTCCTGCAGGGACCCAGGATCCACCTGCAAACACATCCCACAGAGCTCTGGAGGCCCACAGGCCTGGACGCATGTCCTGCTTTCACCACCTCCCAGCTGTTTAGCCCGGGGCTCAAGTTCCTCCCTGCAAAAGAGGGAATCATAAGAGCTTCTAGCTGGGAGCATCTGTGAGGCTCAAGTGAGACGCTGCACATGAAGCACGGCGCAGCTCATGGTGAGGGCAGATGCGGGATAAACACTGACTGCTCTCATCATCCCCGTCGTCATTCATCGCCGGGATTACAGATGAGAAACCTGAACCCTGGAGCCCTCACAGCGTCCTGAGAGGCCCTGCTCCCGCCACCAGCCCTCTCCAAAGCACGGCCTTATTTCCGGCAAAGCAGAGAAACCACCAAGAGTACGGCCCCACGCATCCCCGCCCAAGCTTCCCAGTCCTGCTCTTCAAGAGCCCTCAGAGCACGTTGGCCTATTCCACTCCAGATCTGAAAGAGGACAGCACAGCCACGGGCTGGGCCACAAAGGACTGCAGCCTCCTGTCCCGGCTCTACCCACGGCAGAGCTGGGGACGGCAGAGCTGGGGACGCCAGGCAGAGGGGTGCTTGGGTCCCTAAGGGCCAAAGAGACTAAGAGGGCCCGGAAAGGGAAGGGAGGCTACAGGGCAGCCCTGGGGCACCCTGTGTGAAGCGTGAGCAGAGGGCACACCAGATCCACCCACTGATTCTGAACAGCATGCCCTGTCCTCAGCCCCACAACCAAGAGGTCCACTCTCAGATTCAAAGAGCTGAAACCGAGGCTTCAGCGCAAACAAGGCCAGGCTCCCCCACACTGCCATGAAACTCCTGCTCCAAGGTAAAGAGGACCAGGATCTCTGACAGGCTCTGCTCACACCAGTGACCAATGACGCCCCATCTGTCCACGGCTAAAGGAAGGGAGAAACACACAGGAGGCAAGGTTTGCTGGTTCTGACCCAACCCCCAAGCTGAAATGCACTCAAGCACTCCGCCCTCCTAGAGCGCCTTACGGCCAGTGCCCTGTAGGCTGCCCCGCTGCCCACTGAGAGCCCTGGCTGCCCCCGGCTCCACAGCCAGCCCTGGACCCTTCGTCACAGCACCACGTCCCGGGGACTGCCAAGAGCTGCTGCACCAGGCACGTTATCAACGTCATCCCGCTGAATCCTCAAGCAGCCCCATAGACACTCTTTCTTGTAAGACAGGAATTCCAGTGCAGCACCTGAGCAAACCCGCATAAAGCTAACAAGCAGGCTCCTCGCAACCCTGGAAAGCAGTAAGTCCTACACTGAGAGTTCCAGAAGCTTCTTGCCTCTACAAACTCCAGCCCCAAGACCAGAATGCAGCACAGGTGCCACCACGGGGCTTCCAGCCTCCAAAGAGCGCAGAAACATTCGGACACAAACTTCAGTCCAGCTCACAGCAGCGTTTGGAACTGTGCTTCACCAGTAAAAGGGGTCAAAACCATAGCTCAATGCTAGGAAAATTCTTTCTTGCTCCAGGCTGGTTGGTGGCCTAGAAGCTAACTCCGAGATATGGTGTCATTTTATCTTCCTCAAACAAGGCAGGCGATGGCTTCCGACTCGGCATCTGCTCACTGCGGGATGATCTGTTTCCTGCACCGAGTTTCACGGCAAGTTCACATCAGACCCTCCCTTGGCTGCCTTCCCTGCCTCGGAACTCCTCTGGGTGGAATGCTACTGAAACAGGCTGGAATGCTACTGCAGTAACTATGGAGAGAAACTGATGCAAACTTTAAAAAGGCAGCAACGGCAGGAACTCCGCAGAGGAGCCCGACCCACAGGACCTGCTGAGGTACCTGCTGGCTTCTGGCTTCATGGACGTGGACATGTGTCACATTGGTGAAAGGAACACCGAGTCACCAAGACAGCAACTGTGGGAAAGGCACTCTGTTCTGCACATCAGATCAGCAGAGAAGGAAAGTTACACAACACCCAGGAAGTGCATCAAGACTGCGTGGTGTAGGCTGCTCACAGCGGCACACTACGCCGGCTGATAGGCAACATTCATCTTCTAAAAGCCAAGCTCCTGAAAACAGGCACACGAATGACCCAGCCATCACTTCGGAAGCTCGGCCTGAGGTACCAGCATTCCGAGATGCTGCCATAAGAGATAACCCACGGCACCGTCACAGCAGCACTCCCTCGAAGAGGGAGCACCGGGCACTGGGCTACGAGGAACAGGGCACCGCCTCCAAGAGAGTGCACCGGGCACTGGGCTACGAGGAACAGGGCACTGCCTTGAAGAGGGAGCACCGGGCACTGGGCTACAAGGAACAGGGCACTGCCTTGAAGAGGGAGCACCGGGCACTGGGCTACAAGGAACAGGGCACTGCCTTGAAGAGGGAGCACCGGGCACTGGGCTACGAGGAACAGGGCAGCGGAGCCGTACCCTGAGAAGCTCCTCAGATGGCAAGAACAGCGTTCACTACCAGGGAAAGATGGACACAGCCAACATACTCGGTAAAAACTGCAGAGGAGAACACACGTGGCCACAAGCACATGCCCGCTGGTCCGCACAGACGAGGGAAAATGCCCGGCAGCTGCCCTCACGACCCATGACCTCAGCTGGACCAGGGCTCTGTTCTTTGGTGACTACAAGCTACTTTCAGTGAGAAACAAACAAAAGTGACTTCAAAATGAGGCCCGCCTGGCAAAGCCCTCAGGGATCTGGGCCACCGTGGCCTCCCATCTTCTGCCATGCCGCCTCCTTCACGCTCATCTGAATTTCTGTCCGACTGCCTGTAAGAGACTTGTAGAAATGTGCTCAGCTGTTCAATAGCGTGAGGCTCCCTGACCCCGCCACGGCAGGCCGCGATGAACACGGTGTCCCGCCACCGAAGACAGCAGCAGCCCAGGGGCCAGAACTCAAGCGCCGAGGCCATGACGGCACTCATCCACACCTCAGTGGCCACCGCCAACGCCGCCTGTCCTAGGGTCTGCCTCCTTCCTGGGCCTTGGAAGTGCACAAAAGGGCTGGGCACTCAGCGTCACCAGGCCCCAGAAAGCCTTGGTCGGGAAGTGTCCACCCACCAGCAAGCAGCACCACTGAGACCTGGGGATGGCTCAGTGCCCAGGCGCAGCTCAGGAGGCTCAGACCTCACAGCAACTCAATCGTTACTGCCAGTACCTTTCAGCTCACAGAGATGAAGAGAGGACCAGGTGCCTGCCCAAGTCACATGACCAGCAAGGAGCAGACCAGCCGCCCCCCAGGCCCTGCAGGCAAGAGGGACCAGGAGCTCCAACCTCACGCCCAGAGGCCTCCTGCACCTCTCCACTGCCCCATCCCAGGGAAGCGTCTCCAGCGCTCCTGGCGATGGGTGACCAGCGCCATCTGGAGCCTGCACCTTGGCTAAAGAAGCCCACATAGGGCAATAAGCCACACGTGGGACAGAAGCCAGCACACAGACACACACATGAAAGCAAGCTGGAAACGCTTGTGAGAACCCAGGATTTCAGGGCAGCTTCTCCCTTTGGCCTCCCAGACCAGTGCAGTACTGGGGACCTCGTCTCACCCCCAAGACCCCATTTCACAGAAAAGGGTGGAGCACCAAGCGCTTCCATGGGGTGCCCCAAGACTCACCCTTCCCCAGGGAGGGTGCTCCAGCTCTCAGAGGGAGCCCACAGGTCCTGAGAGGCCAGCCACAGCTGGGGTTGTGAGGACCACCCGCCCACTGTAGAGGCTGCTCCCTGAGACAGAGACCCCTTTCCCAAACCAATCCCCCCAGGGGCTCAATCCACATCTGTGACCACAGCGAAGGCAACACGGGCAGCATGCAGATGCGAATGTTCCCTTCCGTGTGGCCCTGGACACAGAGACGGGCCTGCTGCTGCTGGTCGAGGCAAATAATTTTAGGAAGCGCCTCCCTGCTTGGTGGGAGAGAAGTAGAGGCAAGTTTCCTTTAGTAGCTTTAGTAGCTCATTCTGACTCATTTAGTAGCTCATTCTGTGTCATTTCCCAAGTAAAATGACGGGGATCGCCCGGGAAAATGTGAACACTTTTAACTTCAAATCACTTTTAATGCCTGTTTCATCTGACAGTGGCTTTGAAAGCAAAAGGCGAATCTTTATCATTTGAGGGTTTTCAGTAAATTGATGTGATTATGTCCAACACAACCAGATGCTTCTAAAAGCCAATTTTCAAAGTGACATCAGCCCCCAAAATAAGAAACCTCCTTCTGGCTATTAATAAATTATTAAAACACTCTCTCCACAGGAGGAGGAGGCTGAGCTTGATCATCAATGGCAAACAGGTGAGCTTCAGGCCCTCCGCACACACCCACGGCCTGGTCAGCCGTGCAGGGCGCAGAGCTCCCTTGGGGCCCCGTTGCACGGCCCTCCCCTCTGCCCCAAGCCCACCCCACTGCCCACCAGCCCCACAGGTTCCACCGAACGGGGTTCAGTCCCTCATGGTAGCTCCATCTTCTGGTCAGGGGCAGGCATTAGACCCCTTTTTTGCCAAGGAGGCATAAGGGGCACTTGCTGGCAGTGGGGGTCCTAGGAAAGGCTTCCTTATACACAAAAGATCCAAAAAAGAGGCCTCTATTTTCCGCCTCTGGGTGTGATGCCGGTGCCTCTATAGCCCCTCACAGCCACGAGTGAAACCAGAGAAGAGCCGGGGTGTGGGATACGAAGAAACACATATCTCATCGCCATCCCAGGTTCCCTGGAGCCCTTGGGACTTCCGGAGAGACGGGCATGTCTCTTGGTATTCACAGTGAGCTCCTTCCAATCACACCTGCATTCATGCTGACGTGAAGACTCAGGGTGGACCTGCTAGTGATGGACGGGCTGGTTCCCAAGACCACATGAGGCCCCACCCTGCTGGAAAGACGAGAACCCTCCTGATCCAAGGAGGGACCCCAAAACAGGAGGCCAACCCCCAGACCCCATGGCAGTTTAGCACATTGTGAGAACAATGGACGGCGGTGCCTCAGCGGAGGCTCAGAGCACGTGGTGGAAGCATGGGGCAAACCCTTCCCTCAAATCCCTGCTCCCCCATCCCATCCCAGCCCGGGGCCAACTACACGGTGAAGGGCAGCCGACCCCCGAGAGCCAGGGGGCACACACTCTCACCTGCCCCTAACTCTCCAAAGAAAAGGCATGCCCACAAGCGCCCTGGGCGGCCAGGTCTACCTGCTGGTGACGGCACTGTTCTTGTCCTTCAAGGCAAGCTCCCTCTGCTGCAGCTCAACCACGAATCTGGAAAGGTCTTCTGGAGTCCTGCAGGATAAAGAAGGCACACTCAGTTCCACCTGTCCCCCAGAAGTAAACCTGATTCTGCACACAAAACAGAAGGTCAAAAGCAACCTCTGTAGCTGATGCTCTGGGACCCAGGATGTGTGAACTCTGCCGACCCGGGTCCAGGGCAGCATGCACGCACTACAACCTGGGGTCAACCACAGCCCCCACCCCTATGCAACGCCGGGGAGATGACCTTAGTAAGCCCCGATTTTATTTCACCTGTAGAAACAGAGACATGACCTGACAGTGTCACTCTTCAGAGGAAATGAAATCATGTTTAAAAAGCACCCACCAGGCACCTGGCACAGGGGAGGTGCTCAGCGAGTTTTAGGTTCCTTTCCTCCCCTCTCCTTCAAAAGACCCACATATAACAAGAGTAAAATCAGCGATCTCCAGGTGCAGCGCTTTCTACTTTCCAGGACGATTCCAGATTGTCTCAGCGAATGCCCCAGCAACCCTGTTGTTTACCATTTCCGTTTTTTAAATGAGGAAACTCAGACTCCAATGTGAAACAGCCGCTTCAAAGTTCAAAGTGCACCCCGATCATCAGCAGCAGCTGAGCTCAGCCTGAGCCACATCTTCTAACTCAACGCTGGGACTCCGGAGGACACGGCAAGGATCTGAGCCGTGCATGCAAAGTTACACCAGTGGTGTGTGAGCGTTCCCAGCCTCACAACCTGGGGCACAAAGCCAAGGCTCCCTGGCTAGACTGACCAAGTGGCATGTGAGCTCCGGCCCGAGGACCCATCCTTGTTCTCTTCACCTGTCATGGACCAAGTGCAGGTCCACATAGAGAGCAGGTGCTGGGCAATGCTATGAGAGCCCCATCCAGCCCCACTCAGGGAGCCGGCACTGCACCACTGAATGAGCAACGGACACCCCGATATTGGCCAAGGAGGCTACCTGCACCCCTGGAAGGAAAGGTCCTAGTCACTCTGTCAGCCAGGCCCCCAGAGCAGCCTCGGGTGGATCCCGAGGACACCCTCCCAGCAGCCTGCTAGGGAGCTCCTCTCTGCGAGTCAGCCACGGCCACGTAGAGGCACACTGCAACCATGGACCCCTAACAGAAGCCATCCTGTTGCCTAAAACGTGCACGCTGCAAACCTCACGCGCTGGGCCTGACCCTCTGCCCTGAGACAGCCATTGACCTTTCCTGTCACTTGAGCACCCTGCCCATGGGCCCCCAAAACCCTGCATCAGCTTACCCAGTGCTCACACAGCCCCTCCCCCGGACTTCCAGCGCCCAGCTCCTCCTCCAAACGCAGAGGAAGGGCCACTTCCTTACAGTGCCTCTGGCCACCCCCACGCCCCTCGCCATCCCATGCCTGTTTTGCATGGCATGGAGGACAGCTGGAGCCCGCCTTGCCCAGCATTAGTTTGGTGTTTCTGGAGCGTCTTCCATCACTGGAACAAAGCTACCAAGAGCCAGTGAGCAGATGTCCTGTGGCCCAGCCCAGGCCCTGAGCCCTCACACACACCCAGGGCTGGTCATAAGCCCTCCCTCTGACCACAGCCTCTTCACACAAAGCACGCCACGGCCTTCTCCCTTCCAGGTCCCCCAGAGAGGCCTCCTCTGCCCACCCAAAGAACAGGCCCCTTGCTGGACATCTAGTGGGGACAGCGATGAGTGCGGAAGGAGTAGCTGGCACCAGAGAGACCCCATCTGTCCTCCCACACACAGGCAAACCGGGGTTAGAAAGCAGCTCCATGGAAAAACATTTTATGACTGAAAGGTCTTGGAAGAGAAACTGAACTCTAGGAGAGAGATGAAAGGTGCAGCTGGCCTTGAACACCGTGACCATTCTCTCCAGTTTCCCAAAGCTTCCAACCTCGGGGAGTTAAAAATATCAGTACGAAAGTAAGGAAACCTTTCCAAGCCAACAGATATTTTTTCTGAAACATTTGAATGAGATATTTAAGTTGTTTTGCATTAATCAAAGGGGCTTGTAAATTTTCACTAACTCAGTGCAAAGAATTTATTTACAACACATAAATAAAAATCGCATATGTCCACATCTGCAACGGCGCCTCCCAGCCCCTGTGCCCAGAACTAGTGGCAGGTGGGGTGGTCACAGGCTGTAGGCTACAGGCTCCACCTACATAGCCAAGACCACTCCGCTCACACCCCTCAGGGCCCCCACATGTCGCCGGACCTGAAACAGCAGGAGGCCAGTGGAGAGGCATCTGCCAGGCAGTACCAGGCCCCAGGGTTCTCCCAGCTGGGATGGCTCTCTCTCACCAGAGGGCACACTGCCTGCCACCTCCCTCTGTGGGGAAGCCTCCCTGCAGCCCGCAGAGCAGGAGGCAGGGTCGGGAGCATTTGATACCGATTTAGAAACAAGCTTCTTGCCCCAAGGTACGAACCTACCCAGCAAAGCTGGGAGCTGGGGTAAGATCTCAGAGGGCCAGGCTCTGCTAACCATGTTCTGCAATTCCCAGAGAGGCCAAGACCATGATAAATGCAACAATTTAGCAATGAGGGGGAAATGGGAGTGGTTCAAATAAACTGAAAAGTGACAGTGACAGAGCCCTCTTCTAAAGTGCTGGGTGCCCACAGATGGCACACGCACCAGGCAGTCTCCTACGTCACCCAGGAAGGCCTCTGTCTCATGCCACTGGGGTCAACGCCTCATTCTGGCATTGATGGGCCACAGGAGAAACCTGAGTACTCGGGAACCCGGGGGCATCCATCTCAATCACCCAAGGAGCAGGCTGGCTTCACAGTCGCACAGACTCTGCAGGAGGCTGCTTCTGGGTGGCTCCCTGCACGCTCCTCCCCGACTGAGGGGGGTGTGTCCTGGAGCTTGTCCTGCCCCAGGCAGGAACAGAGAGGGTGGCTTGCCCTGAGGCAGAAGGCTGGCGCCTGAGGCGGATGGTCCCACACAGACCCCAGCCCTCGGGAGCACTGACACGCGATGGGCTCTCAGCCTGGATACTTTCTGGCCACATCCCTAGGCCCCCAGATCCCTGGTGCCAGCTCTCAGTCCCCATGCGACCAGGCCCCTATCATAGGGAGGACTGAAGCTGCAGGGCTTGCTATTCCAGAACCCTCCAACTACAGGGGCGGCCGTGCCCAACACCTCCCATGGGCAGAAGCCGCTGGAGGGCACAGGGGCACCAGGAGGAATTCCTCCCTTCATAGCCTCTTGCGCTGAAAAACCCACAGTCACTACTTTGGCTAAACCAAGCCTTGTGAGCCCTGTCTGGCCATTCTTGCTCATGACCAGGGTTCAGCTTCCACTCAAAAGCAGAAGCACAGTGAGCTCGATAACCGTGTTCAAGAATGTCACACGGGACCAGTCTACTCTACTTGCAGAGACAGAGGGAAGGCCAGGACATCCTTAAAGGACAAGGAGATGGACCCGTGGGAGAAAACCTGGGTCTCATCCCCAGCCCTGACCCCTCCAGGCTGAACCCCCTACCTGCTCGGCTGGGCTTCCTCAGGCTCATTTCCAAAACCCTAGGGCACAGGCATAGTGGTCTGCTATTACTTGACAACCCCTACGTCATTAATTTTATGGATGTGGAAGGGACAGGGAGGATGTTTTCAAGGTGTGCAATCCAAGCCCATTTTCACACTGGCATTGGGAGGCCAGGAGAGGACATGCACCCTGGAGGCGGTGTCTGGATGTCACCGTGGACATGAGGAGAACACGCTTTAAGTACAATCATCAACCAACGGGTTAAAAGTTGTGAAATTTTGTATACCCTTTGTTCAGCAGTGTCAATCAAAAGAAAATGTGCTCCCCATATACAAAAATCAACTGGAGATGGATTACAGGCTGAAACCTAACACCTGAAAATATAAAAATACTAAAGAAAACAAGGAAAACACTTCAGGACATTGGTCTAGGCAAAGATTTTATAGCTAAGACCTCAAAAGCACAGGCAACAAAAACAAAAATAGACAAATGGGACTATATCAAAGTAAAAACCTTCTGCCCATCCAAGAAAACAATCAACAGAGCGAAGAGACAGCCTCTTGAATGTGGGAAAATATCTGTCAACTGTTTGGCCAATAAGGGACTAACATACAAAATACAACTCAAAAGGAACTCAAATAACAACAATTAAAAAAAAAAAAACAACCCCATGAAAAAGTAGGCAAAGGACACAAAGAGACATTTCTCAAAGGACAACATGCAAATGGCCGACAGCTATATGAAAAAATTCTCAACATCATCTAATGCTAATCATCAGGGAAATGCAAATCAAAACCACAGTGAGGTACCACCTTACCCCAGCTTAAAATGGCAATACAAAGACCACCAAACACACAGACAGATGCTGGTGAGGATGCAGAGGAAAGGGAACTCTCAGCTGCTGTTGGAAGGAATGTAAATTAGTCCCACCGCTATGGAACCCAGTATGGAGATTTCTCAAAAAGCTGAAAACAGAACAACACCATATGATCCAGCAATCCCACTACTGGGTATTTACTCAAAAGAAATCACTGTATCAAAAAGATACCTGCATTCTCATGTTTATCACAGCAAAGATGGCAAAGATACGGAATTAACCTGTGTCCATCGACAGAGGAATGGATAAACAAAACGGGGATGTACACACAGTGGAATGCTATCTGGCCGTAAGAAAGAACAAGAGCTGAGCCGAGCGCGGTGGCTCACGCCTGTCATCCCAGCACTCTGGGAGGCCAAGGCAGGTGGACCACGAGATCAGGAGTTCGAGACCAGCCCGGCCAACATGGTGAAACTCCATCTCTACTAAAAATACAAAAATTAGCCAGGCGTGGTGGCACACGCCTGTAATCCCAGCTACTCAGGAGGCTGACGCAGGAGAATCACTTGAACCAGGGAGTCAGAGGTTGCAGTGAGCCAAGATCACGCCACTGCATTCCAGCCTGGAGATAGAGCAAGACTCCGTCTCAAAAAAAAAAGAAAGAACGAGAGCCTGTCATTTGTAACAACGTGGCTGGAATGGGAGGTGACCGTGTCAGGTGAAATCACCAGGAACAGAAAGAAACTGCACGTCCTCACTCATGGGAGCTGTGGAAATTCACCTCCTAAAGGCAGAGAGTAGAATGACAGGTACTAGTGGATGGGAAGGACTGGGCGAGTGGAACAGCAGATGAAGAGAGTTGAGTTAATGGGTACGAATATACAGTTAGATGAAAGGTATAAATTCAATTGTTCCACAGAAGAGTAGGGTGACTAGAGTTAACAGTGTATTGCATAATTCAAGAGAACCAGAATTTTTCCCAATACGTGGAAATGATAAATACTCAAAGTGATGGTTACCCCAAATACCCTAAACTTGCTCATTCCACATTCTATGCACATAGGAAAACATCACAGGTACCCCATAAATATGTAAAATATTATGTATAAAAATAAATAAATGGTAAATAAATAAATAAAATAAAATGTGCTCTCTGGGGATGAAGTGTATGAGCTTTAGTTAGTGGAAACAGAATGGGTGTAGGGCAATGGTTTCAGAGCACTCCATATGAGAAAAAGAAAAGACGAAATGGTTTCACCAACATGTGGACATTTCTGAGGCCACGAAGGAGGTCCCATCAAGAACGAGGTGGAATCCGATCAAACGGGGCAGGAAGTCACCTCCTGAACTGTACAGGAAGCATTCCGGCGCCCTCTTCTCGCATTAACAGCAGCCCATGGAGAAGGCCATCATCTGGAGCAAACGACATACCCTTGAACCAGGCGAGGCGGGGAGGAGGAGCCCAGGAGGCTCTGGGCACGCGGAGGAGGCCACAGAGGTGGACTGTGAGCTCTCAGAGAGGCTTGCACAGAGAAGCAGCCCGGGAGCCGGAGAGCCGCTCCTCCGGCGTGGGGCTTCTGTGGCCTGGCAAGGAAGCTTGCTACCTGAGGAAAACTGGACCCTCCAAAAGGACAAGTCTAAGAGAGCGAGCAAAGGGGGGTCCTCAGCCCCGACCTGCCATGCTCTTCCAAGAGGAAACCCAAGACAGGCACCACACCTGGCCAAGGCGGCATCCTGCCACCGTGTTGGGATGTTTTTAATTGTGGTAAAGTACACTTAACATAAAATATACCCTCTTAACCATTTTTAAGTCCCCAGTTCTGTCGTGTTAAGCATATTCACGTTATTGGGCAACCAGCACCACATCCATCCCCAGAACTCTTAATTTCGCAAAAGTGAAACCTTGTCCCATTAAACAGGAACTCCCGCAGCCCCTCTGCTCCCAGCCCCGGTTACCTCCATGCTACCTTCCATCTCTAAGAATGCGACCACTCCAGCCACACGAGTGGAGCCGTAGAGCATTTCTCTGTGACAGGCTTACTCTACTTGGCATCACATCCTCAAGGCTCATCCATGTTACAGCATGTGGCAGACTTTCCTTCCTTTTGAAGGCTGAGTAATACTCCATTGCATGGCTACACAACATTTATCCATTCACCCGTCAGTGGACACCTGGGCTGCTTTCACCTTTTGGCTATTGTGAATAATGCTGATCCCTGAAGGCGGGGCTTAGGGGCTGCACACAAATTCCCTGGTGATTCTTAAACACAACTACTTCTGGAACTACCGATCATCTGCATAAATAGAGAGGGGAGGCTGGGTGCGCAGTGGCTCACGCCTATAATGCCAGCACTTTGGGAGGCCGAGGCGGGTGCATCACCTGAGGTCGGGAATTCAAGACCAGCCTGGCCAACATGGTGAAACCCCGTCTCTACTAAAAATACAAAAAATTAGCCGGGTGCAGTGGCAGGTGCCTGTAATCCCCCCTACTCGGGAGGCTGAGGCAGGAGAATTGCTTGAACCCGGGAGGTGGAGGTTGCAGTGAGCTGAGACCACGCTGTTGCCCTCCAGCCTGCGCAACAAGAGCAAGACTCCATCTCAAAAAAAAAAAAGAAAGAAAGAAAGAAAATGAGAAGAAAAGAAAAGAAATAGGGGAAAATCTAAGCAGAAAATAACCCTACAGCCTTCTGGGCAAGTTACCAAAGGCAATTCTTTATGCCACCAGGATGCCACCCACCACACATGTGACAGAGAAAACACTGCCTGCGGTTCTCTGTCAATCTGAAGGACAAATATTAGGTTACAGAATTTGGTCCAAGTCTAAAAGAAGAATCCTACAAATGTCATCACAAGAATTCTGGAAACTCGAACACCTGAAACTGCATGACGGCTTTGACTACTGTGTAGGACAAGGTCATGGACTTTTGATCATTTGATATACACTGGAACATCTTCAAAAGAATGCTAAGTAATACAATATTTTAAGAATAGAAATCAATAATAACAAGGCGATGAGAACACTGTTGTGGGCAGGCCTGCTCCACTGACCACTCCAGGAGTGCAGGTCACCGTGATCGGGAAGTGGTAATGACGGAACAAATCACAGCACTCAGAGGGCTCCTCCCCTTCATGTTATCATTTGAGTTCCCCACCGTGCGAGTCCACACCTCACATGCGTAAGAACCCGCAAAAACTAAGAGACTGAGAAGAGAAAAGCAGCACAGCACGCTCCTGACATGGAAGATGCTGCCCATCCGGGAGGAGTGGGAGAGCCGGTCCCCTGCAGTCTCTGCTCAGCGCAGCACAGGCCCAGGGCCCTGGGACACAGGGCAAAGGGCGTCTGGAAGAGGAGGGCAGACACCTCCCAAGAAGCCCTGGGACTCAGGAACCCGGCTTGCGCCTGTGGGAAGAGAGGGCCGGAGCTCCACCACCACTGGCTGTCATGAGCTCCACACAAGAACAGAGGAAAGTTCTTGAAGAGCTGTTGAATCATGAAGGGTTATTAAACAATTGCAGCCTTTGCCGCATATCAAATCCAAGACCAGAGCCCCAACACCTCCAACTGGCAGGAAGAGTGTTTATTTTCCAGAAGCCTCCTGACCTGTGTGTGGTTAAAGCTACGCAGAGATGTTTACCAAGGGTGCTCTGGGGATTAGCTAAGTGCTCGTAACCAGGAGGAGCCGTGCCAAGTATCATTACGGCCTAAGAATAACTCCCGACAGTCCATTCTGAAACCCGCACTTCACCAACTACAAAGTGGAAGGCATTCAGAGGCCTCAGGAGCCTCAGCTTGGAGATGACACGGCAGTGACAGTTCCAACTGCAGTCCAAGCTGTGACATCTGCTGCTGAAAATGCGGGCTTCAGCTGCGAAGCCTTTTAAATTCTAACTGGTGGGTTTTCAAGGGGAAGAAAGTCTTTTTGTTCTATCTGCAGCTGAATTTTGACTCAAGCCCAGCTGCACGCAGAGCGGCAGAGGGCTGTGGGGAGTCCGGCCCACTGCTTTCTTTCCGAGGCGAGAGCAGCTCCAGCCCAAGCCACGGCTATTTTGGGGCTAATAGCAGATGTTGGGGCTCTAGCTGAAGCACAAAGTGCCAGTTTCACCGAGTCTGAAAAACTGGAGATCCAGAGGACTGCGAGGTGGAAAATGAATGAAACAGCAACAGCCATCAAACTAATTAGCAAACAAGACACCTCAAGCTTTCAAAGAATAGAAATCCACAGGGCCTAGGACCACAGTCCAAAACTGCTGAGGCTGGGGTTCCAGCCAGAGCCCTGCAGAAGGCAGGGAACACAACAAAAGTGACACAGGCTCTCTCTGCAGGGCTTGTTTTGCGAAAAGTATGCAGAAATAGGAATAAAATACATTAGACAGCAAAATCTCAGTGCTACAAACCAAAGGACAATCGGCATTCACAACTGCAAAGTCACCAGGGCAAGAGGGCGTCATGTCAGCCAGATTTTTCTGGCTGATGCTACACAATTGTGTGGAAAGGTGGGGTCGCCAGGTTGGGAGAGATGCATGTCCCCAGAACACGGGAGGAGCAGCTGGTGTTTTCCTAAAGACAGGGGACTAATGCCATGCCGTGCGGCACCCGGCCCTGGGTCAGGTTCTGCAGGAGCCACCTGCCCAAGGCTGTACCTGCTGCACCTGCCGCACCTAGCCTGAGGCCACTGAGCTGGAGCTCAGACTCTCCTGGTCCCAAGACCAGGGGAACCCCAGGTCAGGGGACTCACACGGGGCACCAGTCCCTCTCACCAAGAGCCTGGGCCGCTCCATGACACCCTGGCCACATGGCAGATGATGCCACTCACACTTTTCCCAGCAGACAGAGGGAAGGTCACTCTTACCCCATGGAAAGGGACCCAGGAAAGGTGTGGTTTCAGGCCTGGCTGCTCCACTACTACTCTCCAGCCCCATCCATAAGCCCAAAGGCCCACGCAGCAGCAAACCCTCGTCACGCTGTGACTCCTACAGGGAGCAACCACTTTCCTACGGGGATGTGGGTCCCACACACTGCCTGGGCAGGACAGGGGTGCAGGAGGCGTCTGCTTCTCCACATCACTGCCTCAAAACCTACCACGATGGGAGCCACATTCCCACCTCAGGGCCTCTGCACAGCCCTCTTCCAGAACACCGCACCCCTAGATGCCCACGTGGCCTGCCCCCTCTTCACTTGTTTGAGTCTTCAATGGAATGTCACCTGAGCCCTGGCTCCTCCTGGTGCTCTCCTCCTTCACAGAACACCACCAGCTGAGATCCTGCATCTTTCTACCTGCTTATTTAGTATCTTTCCCCCTCCACTGGAATGCAGGCTCCAGAAAGGCACGGGACTGTTTTGTATTTTGTTCTGTTTTTTCCACTGGCCCAATAATATGTTTTCAATAAATATTAAGAGAATGAGCAAAAAAAACATATCATTCCAGAACAGTAACTATCCAACTAAATGCTACACAAGTCATTCTACTGAATTCACCACCGGATTAAAAGTTCGGTATAACAGGTTAAATGTCATAGTCTATCCATACAATGGAACTTGTGTAAGAGGAAAAAAACACATCTTTTCCTATATTAACGTGAAAGATCACCAAAAAGGCATTGCTAAATACAGATACAAGAAGTGGACTATAAGTATGCTATGCCGCCATGTGCAGGAAAGTCAAAACCTGCATGGCTGTGTTGATTCATTTTTGCACAAAAGAAGTCTGGCCGGGCGCAGTGGCTCATGCCTGTAATCCCAGCACTTTGGGAGGCAGAGGTGGGTGGATCACTTGAGCCCAGGAATTTGAGACCAGCCTGGGCAACATGGTAAAACCCCATCTCTGCAAAAAAAAAAATACAAAAAATTAGCCAGGCCTGGTGGGGACTGCCTATAGTCCCAGCCACTCAGGAGGCTGAGGCAGGAGGATCACTTGAGCCTGGGAGGCAGAGGCTACAGTGAGCTATGATCACGCACTGCACTCCAGCCTGGGTGACAGAATGATACCCTGTCTCAAAAAAAAAAAAAATCTAAAAGATAAACAAGAAAATAACAATGGCCACCTGCTGGAGAACAAGAACATGGCAGGAGGCTTGCCACTGGATACTTTTTTTATTTTTTGAGACAGAGTCTCGCTCTGTCGCCCAGGCTAGAGTACAGTGGCGCAATCTTGGCTCACTGCAAGCTCCACCTCCTGGGTTCACACCATTCTCCTGCCTCAGCCCACCGAGTGGCTGGGACTACAGGCGCCTGCCACCACGCTGATTTTTTGTATTTTTAGTAAGGACAGGGTTTCACTGTGTTAGCCAGGATGGTCTCGATCTCCTGACCTCGTGATCTGCCCGCCTCGGCCTCCCAAAGTGCCGGGATTACAGGCGTGAGCCACCACGCCCGGCCTATTTTTTTTTCTTTTTTGAGACAGAGGCTCACTCTGTCGCCCAGGCTGGAGTGCAGTGACATGACCTCAGCTCACTGTAATCTCCGCCCCCCAGGTTCCAGCAATTCTCCTGCCTCAGCCTCCAGAGTAGCTGAGATTACAGGCACCCACTACCATGCCGGGCTAGCCACTGGATACTTTTTGAATGTTTTCAATATTTTGTACCAAGAAAATACAATAGCTGTTCAATAAGTAATTTTCAAAGCCCAGTATTGCGACCTTATATTGCAGAATCAGGTACTACATAAAAATTTTATAAAAAGAAAAATAATTCCCACAACAAATTAATGCAGAGAAAATCTAATTACAAACACTTGTAACAAAACAATTCTATCATTCCTAACTGACGCTCAGTTATGCATAACAATACAAATAATTTGCACTATAAATGGGGCAGCAATATATCAGTGCAAGGTTTCCTACCCAGAATCACCAAGACGGTAATGGATCCCAGAAGTTGGCTAAGTGACGAATCAAATGATGAGTGTATCTCAAACATTTCAACGTAAAACAGAAAAATACACAATTATTTTTCAAGCTGCAAACTTTTTCTTCGAACATGAGTCCATTAATTGGAGTTTCGTCTTTTTTTTTTTTTTTGCATGAACCATGTCCACGACACACCACTCATGATTGTTAGCTTTGTTTCTTTAAAGTGGATCCCTGTCATCTTCCTAGACCTTACAACTTTTCCTCATAATCTTTCACTATTTGCTTTATTCAACAGCAATTTTTTTAGCAATTTTCCTTTGGGACTTTCCAAAGCATTCAGCTTTGTCTTCACAGAAACATTCTCTACACATAATTATTTTTCATCAGCTTCCATATTTAATTAAATGATGCAATTACAATGACGTGCAACAGGCACAAACTGGTACATTAAGGATGGGCGGCCAAGGCCTCCAGGGAGCAGGACTGAGTGAGCACCACAGTGTTTACAAACCTCGGGAGTCATCACAGAGCCCAGGGGCTTGCTCTGGGAGTGTGGGTTGGGGACGTAATGGGATGGAACTAGGGAAGGTCCACCCGTTTTCAAAGAAACTTTCCTTTTTCTTGAGAATGGGCACACAGACAACAGTATGTATTCTCTGTTTTGTTTTTGTTTTTTGAGACAGTCTCATTCTGTCGCCCAGGCTGGAGTGCAGTGGCACGATCTCGGCTCACTGCAACCTCCGCCCCCGCCCCGGTTCAAGCGATTCTTCTGCCTCAGCCTCCCGAGTAGCTGGGATTACAGGCACGCACCACCACGCCTGGCTAATTTTTTGTATCTTTAGTAGAGACAGGGTTTCACCATGTTGGCCAGGCTGGTCTCGAACTCCTGACCTCATGATCCGCCTGCCTTGGCCACCCAAAGGGCTGAGATTACAGGCGTGAGCCACAGAAGCACACTTTTCTATGTATAATGCATTTTAAACTTGGTCATGAGAGCTGCTGTGCAGCAGGAATCAACACTCTCCTGGGCAAGCCTGGGGAGCGCTGGATGCCCTGGAGGCAGCCTGGGCCTGACTCCTCTCAGAGTTGCCCCCTCCTCGCCATGCGAATCTGACACAAAGCATCCCCCTCATCCACACCAAGAATTACTGGGAACAGAAACGTGCATGTAAATAGTCTTTTCAAAAAGCAGGTTCTGCAAACCATCCCAAGCATAAAGAGGCAGCAGAGTTAACACCTTAGGGTCTAAAGTCAGTCAAGCACTCAATTCTAAGTCCATTCATTGCGAATCTGTGACCCTGACCTCTCCAAACCTCAACCCCCCACCACCTCAGGAAAATGGGAACAGTTACAGTCCAGCATGGACTCACTGAGAACCGGGTGCACGCAAACACCTATGTCCTCTTCTCAATAGGCTACTTGTATAATGAACCGCCGTACAAACAGAGACTATATGATTAGAAACAAACATTTCTCCATCCACTGGCCTCTTTCCAGAGGAGACATAAGGTGATTCTAACATCCTCAGGCACTGTTCCAAAGAGTGCCGACTGATGCAAAGGAATGAGAGAGGCAAGAGAACAGCCTGGCACCGCAGAAAGCCGGCACTCTGGAGGCAGCCAGGTGAAGGGCCCAGCTGAGCCTCAGTTTTCTGGTCTATGAAACAGACAATTCGACCTTCTTGCAGGAGCTCTGCACTGAGGGCACCCGGCAGTCAGTGGAAAACCCTGGACCCCTGTGACGGTTGCTGGTGCCCACGTCCATCGCCCGAGCAGGGGCAGACGGCATGCCTATCAGGTTCTAGATCACATCGAACGGAGACAGCAGATATGTTAAGTGACAGAATCAGAGTCTAAAACCACACTGAGAAGCAGGAAAAATGGGGGAGGGGGTGGTAGAGGAAAAATAAATTTTTTGACAGTTGCACCAGAAAAAAATCAATTGTAGAAACCTATGGTGGAAGGACACACCTGATCCATCAGCAGAACCTGTGAAGATGCCTGCAGAATCTGCATCCAGTGAACAAATTTAACTGAGCGCTTACTGTGTGCCCAGCAAGGACACTGCATGGACAAACAGACAGAGTCCTTTGCAGCTAGAGCTGAGTGGCTTGCTGGGGAGGCCGGCCATGACAAGAGTGGGCAGGCAACATCCCCGAGGCCCAGAGGAGGTGACAGTGGCATGATCCAGTGGCCAGATCTGGAGAAGAGTGGAAAGCCTGAGGCTGAGGGAAGGGGCCTGTTGACCTGGGAGGGCCAGGAAAGGGCTCTAGGTAGGGAAAGGTGACAACTGAGCACAGATTCAACGAAATAAAAGGTGGGCAATACAAATGCGCTGGGCCCAGTGGCTCATGCCTGTAGTCCCAGCTATTCTGGAGATTGAGGCAGAAGAATCACCTGAACCCGGGAGGTGGAGGTTGCAGTGAGCCGAGATCGCACCATTGCACTCCAGCCTGGGCAACAAAGTGAGACTTCATCTCAAAAAAAAAAAAAAAGAAAAAGAAAAAGAAAAAAATAGAAAGGGAAGAATTTATAGGAAGTTCTACAACAAACGAGGCTAAGCCACAGCTGCCAGGGGATGAAGGGCTGGACTGGGGGGACCCAGGGAACTCTGGAGTGATAAAAGTGTGTTATCTGGACAAGCATGTGTTCCACTTGTCACGACTCATCCAACGACACACCTCAATCTGTACACTTCAGTGTCCAGGCTCAGGGGACACCTGAGCCATCAGCATGAACCCACGGTCACACTCTGGGATGCGAACCACCATGGGAGGATGCTGCTGCCTGCCGCACTCCAGCCACCAGGACCACCCTCAGCACAGCGGGAAGAAGCAGCCGTGCACAGCAGGGAGCCGAGATGGGGAAACGTGGTCCAGGAGAGAGGGGACTGTGCGCCATGTTTCACTGTAAACCAACGTGGTGTCCACGGCACGAAATGACCAAAACACGTGTCTCAGCTCAACAGAACGGAAGGGGTGGGAGAAGTGGGTGCTTTGCTAGGTGGCAGACTCCCCATCCCCAAGAGGTACAGGGACAGACTGACGGGCAAGATGGCTGGAGGCTCAGGGCGAGACAGAGTGCCCCTGAGGACCACGGGGTGGGCTCGCCGCAACACGGCCACGGCTAGGTGGCCACCCCACGCTGCCCACAGCCCCACTGACAAAGGCGGGTCTGTGTATGCAGAATGACCGGCCCCCAGGGTACGCCTGTGCCTGGAACTCCAGTGTGGTTACTGTGGGTCCACATGCTCTGTGGAAGAGGAAGTAAGTCCTGGGGTCCATATTGATGAACGTCTTAGAGCTATTAGGGTCACTCACTAAGTGACTTCAGTAAAACCACACGTTCTCCCATGTGCAAACTTCCCACAAGAACAGGCTGCCTGCAGCAAAGTCCACGCCACCACGACTGTGACGTGGTCCATCCAGACCTCGCCTCCCAGGAGGGGATCCTGCTGCAGCCCTGGACCCAGGCCATGTTTTACAGCTCTTCTGCCAGAAACTGGCCCCCACCTCTCTGAGCTGTCCACAAGTCAGCAACTTGGCTCAACGGCTGCAGGGAAATGAGTCACAAGAGTCCCCAGACACATGTAAATAAAATGAAGGAATTTCAGCTTTACAGTTGCTGCCCTCACACTCTTTCTCCCAGCTCAGGAAGGATTTAAAGGACTTCAAAGCAGCCTGGGTCCCAATTAAGCCAGTGTGACCACCCCAGGGATGCTAGAATATTCCTGATTAACAAGAGGCACTGTTTGAACTGTTCAAGCTAAAAAAAAAAAAACCCTCAGAACCTTTCAAACAAATGCCATAATTTTCTCTCCGTTTCCTCACTCTTTGGAAAAGCTGATCTTTTGAATGCTTTAAACGTTCAAAAAGAAAGTTAGATAATGGCCCCAAACACAACTTCGGCAAGAAGCTCAGAACAGGGGCAGCGAGCGGAGAGCTTGGGATGCAACCACACACAAGCAGGCCCGCTTCCGGGAGGCGAGGCCCGGCCGGCCTGAGTCTGTGACAGCGTGTCTCCACCGTCCACAGCAGCTGGGCCGGGAGAATGACCTGGGCAGAACCACGCCTGGCAGGGAGCTGCAGGGCCTCCATTATCATGCCAGGCGACCTCAGTGACAAGGGCCTCAAACAAGAGGCCCAGGGAAGGGCAGCCCACGGGCCTGAGAAGCACCACTACACACCTGGGCGGTGCGCTTCGCTCACAAGGCACTCTTCCAGGAAGGGCCCTGGGCTGCTGGAGACTGAAATGGAATCTGCGGAACTGGTGGAATCCCCTTTTACAAAGAAGTCCCCGTAGCTCACGGGGCTAGAACCCAGGAAGGCGTCAGGTGAGCTCGGAACCCTAAAGCAACCCCACTGTGGACAGTGGCATCGCGGATGGGAGAGTGCCGGTGAAACAGTAAGGCCAGGGCAGCATGCTTCACTGGGCAACGGATGTGCTGCTACAAGTGGGCGCAGTAGCAGGCAGGTCAGGGAAAACCAAGGGACTGTGACTTCAGAGATAACAAGTGTCATTCCTGACTGTTCTACCTTTAGTCATGATAAGCAGGCCGGGCGCGGCGGCTCATGCCTGTTGTCCCAGCACTTTGGGAGGCTGAGGTGGGCGGATCACGAGGTCAGGAGCTCGAGACCATCCTGGCTAACACGGTGAAACCCCGTCTCTACTAAAAATACAAAAAATTAGCCGGGCATGGTGGTGGGCGCCTGTAGTCCCAGCTACTCAGGAGGCTGAGGTGGAAGGATCACTTGAGCCTGGGAGTTTGAGGCAGTAGTGAGCTATGATCACATCACTGCACTCCAACCTGAGCAACCTCATCTCTTAAAAAAAATTAAAAAAAAAAAAAAAAACCCACAATATTTTAGACCAGGCATGATGGTGTATGCTTGTAATCCCAGCACTTTGGGAGGCCAAGCCAGGAGGATCATGTAAGCCCAGGAGTTTAAGACCAGCCAGGGCAACATAGCAAGACTCTGCCTCTTAAAACAAAAAATTTTTTAAGTAGTAAAATAACCATTATGTAATAAATGTCACACTCCCCACCACACCTATCTTACTTACAAAGATTTATTTTGGCAAAGAGGCAGCAGATTGCAGAGTAAAGAACAGTAAATTGGCCGGGCACGGTGGCTCACACCTGTAATCCCAGCACTTTGGGAGGCCGAGGCAGGTGGATCACTTGAGGTCAGGAGTTCAAGAACAGCCTGGCCAACATGGCGAAACCCTGTCTCTACTAAAAATACAAAAATTAGCCGGGCGTGGTGGTGGGTGCCTGTAATCCCAGCTACTCAGGAGGCTGAGGCAGGAGAATTGCTTGAACCCGGGAGGCAGAGGTTGCAGTGAGCCAAGATTGTGCCACTGCACTCCAGCCTGGGTGACAGAGCAAGACTGTCTAAAAAAAGAAAAAAAAGAACAGTGAATTGAAAATCAAGTAAATCTGGCTTCTAGAGAAACAATCAAAGGCAATGTGGGAACAAAGGACTTTAACGAACAGAAACTCAGAAAAAGGTGCATCATTAGCGAGATGTTCTTTGAACTTGCTGAGCAATAAAGGGAGAGAAAAGGCCTCAGAGCTCTAGAAAGGCAACAGCCACGCACCTGCAGGCCTGGGCTGTGGCCCCAGCTGGTCCCTGGCCTGCTGTGTGGCCTGGGCTTTCCTGAACTTCAGTTATCTGTCCTTAAAAGGGAGGAAGGGACCAGGAGACCTCATCCTGATCTGTGATTCTCCTTCAGCAAACAAAAATCGCCTAAGAATCTCTTCCTTCTGATGATGTAGCTGGTGTGGGCGAACCAGCCGCGAGAAGGCACAGGACGAGACTCCCGGGTGGAGGGCGCCGCGAGGGCAAGGTCCTGAGGCCGGAACACCAAGGAGCTCTGGGAAGGTGGAGGAAGACCACAAGCCTGGAGCAGGGGGCAGACACACGGGGCGTGGGGCCCAGAGGCCACCAGGAGGACTCAGGTTTTATTCTGAGTGCACTAAGGAGCCAGGGATGGCGGCTGAAGCGGGAGGAACACGCGCTCGGACTCACCGATGGGCTCTTACGTGGGCTTTTCCCCAGCTGAAGAATGAATTACTAAATGTGTTTTAAAATGCGATGTGTACCAGTGCTTGTCCTGGCGCTGTTCAGAACAGGAAGAACCAGAAACAACCTGAATATTCACAGGAGGCAAACAATCCATGACAGGACACGCGTGGGATGGCCTCCTGTGTGGCAGAAAGGACATTCGGGGCCTATGACGCAAACGCAGGTGGCTACACATTTGCCTGCAGGACCGCACCTTTTAAAGTCCATATGTAGACAGTGAAAATCTACAAAGGTAAACAGGAATCTCCTAAGAGCGGGTAGGGATGTGACTGGTGGGATTACGGGGGATTGGCAGTCTGCTTTTTATGTCTCTGTATTTCCCTACTTTGTAAAGAATATTACTTGTGCAATAAAATTAAGAAAAAAGTTCTATAGCCACCTTGCTCAACCTCGTCATGTCAAGGAAAAAAAAGTATTTAGGAACATAAATTGTTCTTGGAAAAAAAAATCTCTGCTCCAATCCAATAAGGCACAGGAAAAAAGGCTTAAAGCGCTGTGCACATTAGCAAAGGCGCCCTCTTGCACTGAGCGGTGGCCAGCGTGTCTACACTGCAGTTGCCAGGCTCCATGCTGCATGCAATTAACAGGTCAGGTGCATGGAGTTTAAAGGAGAGCAGAACAAGCAGCGGGTCAAGGTGCCAGGACTGAGAGCACAAAGGCCCACCGGGGGCACTCAGAGCAGGGGCTGGACCACAGTCTGGGTGGAGGGGTTGCAGAAGGCTTCCTGAGAGGAGACAGGATGCAGATAAACCCTAAATGGTGAATGCACCTAAAGGGGCCCTGGCTCCAGAACTCATGGCCTCAGGTCGTCCCTTCCACAAAGACCCGGGCCAGGCTCCAGCCACAGCTACTGCAACCATGACCAACAGGCTTAAGGAGCCTGCATGCCAGGGCTTGTCCCTATGGGCTTTGGCTGCCACATGAAGCAGTTCATCCTAGCCAGACAGAGCCCCTGAGGAAAGAAGGCAGCCCTGCCTCCTGGCCATTGACAAGGCGGCACACGTGCATATAAAGCCATCCTGGATGTCCCATCCCCAACTGCCACCAGGTTGGCCCCAGGCAACCTGCAGAAACCTGAAAAATTACCAAGCACTGTTCAAAGCCACTAAGTGTTCGGGGCTGGAGAGGGCCGTAACAGGGAAAGGGGAAGGCAAGTGGGAGGGCAGAGAGAGCGGGAGAAAGCACAGAACTCATGTTCGGTGTGGCTGGTGCACAGGCTGAGGCAAGGGTGACAGAGAAGCGGGAGCGCCAGGCAATGGCAGGAGGCCTCTGGTCAGCCACATCGAGACATGAGGACTTCATCGTGATATCGGCAGGGACAGACAAACAGCTTTGAGCAGGGTCTCGTGGTCACTGCTTCATCTCAGACAGATCCCTCCGAGTGCTGGAGTGAAGAATAGTTGCAAGACGCAAAAGTGAAGCCAGGGATGGTAAGGCGGTGGCTGCACCAGAAAGGGTTTCCCAGTGGCGTGGCGGCAGTGGGGATAGGCTGGAACTACAGGATCCCAGGAAGGCAAGGAGAGGAAATCACGGGAAAGGTGACACAGGCTGAGAAGGGAAAGACGGGGCGTCAGAGATGAGAACCAGGTGCCTGCCGTGGGCGCTGAGTGGATGGGCCTGCCTCTCCCAAGGATGGGAACTGGAGAAGCCCCAAGATCCCTGTGACCAGTGAAACACATGCAGAAACACATGGGGGGTTGGCGGTTACAGGCGATCAAACGCAAAACAACTTCCCGCCTTCAACAATTCAAAGAGCACAGTTGGAACACAGATGATTTAGCAAGACAGGCAGAATTCAATAGTGCTTCAAAAGGGCCCAGTTTTCCTTGCTGCTACACCACTGGTGGCTGCCATTAATGAATGGGGTAGAAAAGAGAACTGGGGAGAACTTTCGGAGAATCCTAATAATCTGCCGAAGAGAAGCAACGTTTCCTGCGTATCGTGCCAGCAGAGCGAAGGGCACTCTCATGCTCCCCAATTTAGAGATAAAAACATGGGTGCAGTTCCACAACCTGCCCGAGGCCACACAGCCAAAGGAGGCAGCAGGTCTCAACCCAGACTCTTACCCAGTAGGCTCACAGGACTGTCAACACTGTGGTGTTGGAGCCAGGGCGTGCGCACACGCCCTACAAAGATTCCTGAACTTTACCCCTAAAAGTGCTTGGTGGATTACAGAAGGGCCACGTATGGGTCACCTCCGCCGTGCAAAGGACAGCAGAGAAGCCCAGCAGCTGGAGGGTGGAGATGGGCCACGTATGGCTCACCTCTGCCGTGCAAAGGACAGCAGAGAAGCCCAGCAGTTGGAGGGCGGAGCTGCTGCGTTCCTGAGGCCTCACCGTGCCCAGTAAGAGGGCACCATGCAGGCTGCCAAAGGGGCCACAAGATCACGCAGCCCAAGACCAGACCGGGAAGAGATGCCAGAAATCAGTCACATCTGGAGGGTCCCTGGAATAGACACACAAGCTCATCACCACAAGGCCTAAGTCTGATGGGAAGAGCACACGGCAATGCAACACGGTGCTGTGTGGGTTCAGATCCCGGCCGCTCACCAGCTGTGAGTCCTCAGGACAGCTGCTAACCTCTCCTGCCTGTACTTCCTCACTCATAAAATGAGTGTGACAACAGTGCCCCCACCTCAAAGGGTGGCAGGGAGGACTGCCGGAGTGAAGGCCCAGGAAGTGCTTGGAGCAGCAGCTGGAAAGGGCCCGGTGAGTGTTCTCTGCCATTATTCCTCACCACACGGCTTTCATTCTTCACAACCTTGCGAGACACCACGGCCGTTCCCATTTGACAGACAAGTACACGAGGCTCAGGTGGGACATGTCTGGCTCAAGATCACACCGCTGGGAAGCTGCAGAATCCCATGTGAACCCCAGACTCCAACTCTCGTTTGACTCTCGCCCCTGCAGTGCTCGACTCCGCACAAGGCCCAGGGCCCAGCAGCAGGAAGTCATGGTGCTGGCGCGAAAGGCCCCGCATCTCCAGAGAACATCCACGCCTCCTCAGGACAAAGGGCTCCTCTGGGAAAAGGCACAAACACTGCCTGCACCGTGTGCTTCCCAGAACAGGAAACGAGAGGGCACTGCCACCAGGACGGGGCAGCCCAAGCGCAGCCGCTCGCCACGTTGGCCGGCTCAACTTCCCAGCAGCATCCAGCAAAGCCGTCAGTAGTCCTCGTGGTGCCAGCTCAAGTGCCTGATGGGCCCTCGCACAGGTCTCCGTGGGACAGAGGTAAGGGATAGAGGACCGAGGCCCTAAACAGCTGAGAACCCACATGGTTGGCGGCAGTCCCATCCCAGCCCTGCTGGCTGCCAGGTCGAGGCTGGAGCCCCAGATGGGCTCCCGTGGGGCGAAGTCAGAGGTGCTCGAGGCTGCCCCCATCAGATGGCTCCTGGGAGCGTGCACACCACGGTCTGTGCACACAGAAGACCCCAGACGGTGCCAGGCACCCTGCACACACGCCTCTGGCTGGGACTACAGCACCTGCTAGCATGCCCCTGGCATTCCCAGTCGAATCTCCTTTTCTTCCATTTATACGTATTCCTCGTGAAGTTACATAAACAAAGTGTACACAGTCAAACTACAAGGCTTGTTATGGCAAGCAGCCACCCCCAACTCCACTCTGCATCTCCTGGCCCAGTTCCCAGCCTCAGAAGCAAACACTCTTAAGTTATTGGAGTCAATTATGTTGAAATGGACCTCCCTTCCTCTAGACAATAGGCTTTCATTGCCACTTTCCTAATTCTTCAGTTTGGGGCATTACCTGTGACTTCTCAGGATGGAAAAGGCGGCCACGGCTCTGCTCCCATCACCCCTCTGCCACCCCGCAGGTACCACCATCACTACAGCTCTAGCTGCCCCGCATCTGGCTGAGCCCCGCATCTAGCTGAGCACAAAACTGGGTGCTCAACCACTCACACTGAGGCCACACAGGAAAGCATGGTGACTTCCAACTCCTTCCTACTTTGTGTTTCCCCTCAAGCTAACAGGAGAAGGGGTTTTTCACTTGCTTAGCTATCTGTCTATCGCTCATTCCACCCTGGCTCTTTAAACTGTTCAAATCTCCTCTGGAGACGTCCATGCGCACCCGGCACCGTGCTGCCTGGCAATCTCATCTTTGGGGAGACTTTCTCAGCACCACTTCCTGCTCTGGTGACTGAGCACTGTCTGCCCGGGCACAGGCATTGTCTCCAGCTGCTCTCCCCCAGTGATGGTTATCCTGCTCCCTGCGTTCCAATCCTTCCTCGGTCATCAGTCTCTCTCTCTCTTCCTTAGTACAATGCACCCTCCAGTAGCTTTCTGAAAAAAGATTTGAGGGAGATAACTTGTTTTTAAGACAGGGTCTCACTCTGCCACCCAGGCTGGGGTGCAGTGGTATGGTCATAGCTCACTATGGCCTCAACCTCGTGGGCTCAGGCGATCCTCCTGCCTCAGCCCTCTGCACCCTGAATACCTAGGACTATAGGCAGGCCAGCACACCCAGTTGTTGTTGTTGTTGTTGTTGTTGGACAGATGGGGTCTCACTCTCCTATACCATTACCCATAATGGTCTCCAACTCCTACGCTCAAGTGATCCTCCCACCTCAGCCCTGAAAGTGCTGGGATTACAGGTATGATGCACCGTGCCTGGCCAGGAAGACCGAGTTTTTTTAAAGACTTTGCAAATAAATCTCCATCGTGCCTTTAGTCTGCTCTCTCATGTGACTGTTAGTTTCACTGGGTATAGAATCAAAGGCTGAAAATTATTTTCCTGCAACTCTAGACCACATTGCTTTACTCTGCACTAAATTCCAATGCTGCTGTTTAGAAGCACAAAGCCATCCTGATTCCCGCTTTGTATGTAACCTATTCTCATCCTTCTGAAAGTGTGTAGGATCATGACTTTACCCTAATATATGGGGTCACAGCAACATGCCATGGCAATGGTCTTTGATCACAGACGTTCGTCCACTGGACTGGGTATTTAATGGCTCCTTCAGTCTAGAAGACGATTATGCTCTAAGAAAGTGTTTTTGAATTGTTTCATTATGCTGTCCTCCCCGCCATTTCTTTGCTGTACTTGTTGAATATGGTCCACAGAACCCGATCCTCAGAGTATATTCTGTTTCTCCTGTTTGATCTTTTTTTGCTTTCTGGATTTCCTTAACTTTTCTGACACTTACACTGATTTTTTCCCCGCATCTGTTCACATAGTTTTAATTTCCCAGAACTCTTCTTGTTCACCGAATGTTCTTCTTCCAGAGGACATGTTTCTTGTTTCATTATCTTCTCATGTTAAAGTAACTACTTTTATCTCACTGAGGATGCTTATGAGAGGTTTCTTCCTGGAAGTGTTACCCTCGCATAATTTCCATTTCCTCTGCGCTGTTTCTCTGTTTGCTTGGTCTATACCTTTTATATCAGAGACTCCTTCAGATGTCTAGGAGGCTCTGAGTGAGCGACTGTGACGGCCACCTGTAAGTTTCATGGCAAGAGAGTTGTGAGATGGCGACTTCAGTGCCTTTCTGTCCTCCCTCTGGATAGTCTCAGTCCCCACAGGAGGCCCTTCTACTCTTGCTTAGCGGACAATGCTCCACCAGCCCGGACTCAATGCTGAGTGGGGACAAAGCTGGTCATCTCGGCAGTCACACAGAGTTCACTTACCGTGGTCTGTAAGGCACCCCGTCCCGAAAAGCGCCAAGTGCACGACCATTGGCTTTACCGCCTGCTCAGCACGCCTAATGCCCGCCCCGGCTGCACCGGGCTGAGCAGGGACCAGGCCTCTGAGCAGCCGGCTCACAACACACTCTTATGTCCTCATGTGGCCACTCTGGAAGTAAGCAGTCACAGCTCCCAAGCGTGGTCAAAACTCTGCAGCACAGATCAAGCTAGCTCTCAGCTTTCCCCACTCCCAAATTAGCATTTGGTTTTCTCAAGTCAGCTAAGTCCAACACCAACTCTCCAATATACATTCCAGCTTCTGAAATAGGAATGCTATGACTTTACTTTCTCCTTATTCACACGACCCTTTGCCAAAAAAACAAAAAAAAAAACAAAAAAAAAACCACCACTCTTTTCACTGCAGTATGAGGTTTCAGAAAGAAGAAGGTAGGTGTATGTATTCAATCTACCATCCTCTCCATCCCCAAACGGGTCCTAGAAAAACTCTGGCAACATATTTTTCTATTTTACCAGTAAGCCACATTCCTCAGGCTTGTTGAATGACTGCCAAAGTAGGAGCCACGTGCAGCCCAACAGTGCTCAGGAATTCCCACCACAGAAGGGGTGGGGCTCATCCTCCTCCTGAAGCCTGGTCGCTTCCGTCCAGGCCATCCCACACAATCACCCAGGAAGTTTCGTAAGCATGCAAAAGAAACCCGAAGACAGGAAATAAAGATTAAAACCAGATGGAAGAAATGCAAAGGTGAGAAATCAACCAAGTCAAACATCAGTTATTTTAAAAGGCTAATAAAGTTGGTAAACATCTGAAGATACTGAGAGAAGAGAAAAGGCACAAATAACCAAAATCAGGCAGGAAAAAAGGACTATCATCAGCCATCCTGTCTGCATTGTACATTTTTTTAATTAAATACGAGTCTAAGGATGAGTCTGGGTGTGGTGGCTCACACCTGTAATCTCAGTACTTTGGGAGGCCAAGGTGAGCAGATCACTTGAGGTTGGGAGTTCGAGACCAGCCTGGCCAACATGCCAAAACCTCGTCTCTACTGAAAATACAAAAATTAGCTGGGCATGGTGGCACATGCCTATAATCCCAGCTACTAGAGAGGCCGAGGCAGGAAAATCACTGGAACCTGGGAGGCAGAGGTTTCAGTGAACCGAGATTCCGCCACTGCACTCCAAACTGGGTGAAGAGTGAGACTCCATCTCCAGGAAAAAAAAATAAAAATAAAGAATGAAATATTGAACATTTTCCCCCAGATCAAAAATAAGAACAAGCTATCTGCTATCACCACTGCTATTTCACGTCATACCAGAAGTCCCGGCCAATGTAATAATGCGATAAAAAAGAAACAAAAGGTATAAAGCTCAAGAGGAAGAAGTAAAACTGTCTTTATTTGCAAATAGCGCTATTTTTACACAAAAAAGCCTAAGGAATCTTAAAAAAAAAAAAACTTACTGGCATTAAGACTGAATTCAGCAAAGTCACAGGACACTGTCAAAACACTAAAACTATACTGTCTCTATACACGAGAATCCAGCAAAGTCACATGACGCTGTCAACATACTAAACTATACTGTGTCTATGCAATAACAGCAAATATTGGAAAGGTGACATTCTTCAAAATTCTACTCTATCATCAATAATACAAAATTCTTAGGATTAAATTGATCAAAAGATAGGCAAGATCTCCTTTAAAAAACATATGCTAGTAATAGCTGTTTGCTTGGTGAGCTGTGTGGCCAGGGTTGTGAAATCAGAAGAGACACCTAGCCTTCTCCAGGTGAACTGTGAATCGCTAATATGTTATTAAAAGACGTATTTTGGAAACGGTGCACTTCAGTGGAAATCCCTGGAGATCTGTCAATGCCTTCGCATTCCATAATATGTTTTAATGTCAGGAGAAACACAGACCAAAATGCTTATGAAATAGTCTGGTCAAGTTTTTCTGTATCCGTCCTTCAAGTGCTCTCCCTGATATCAGGCAGTAACAACATAGTGTTATAGCCACAATTTCAAAGACCTAAAATGATTAGCCACATTACTTCTTTAATTTGAATCTGGCACTTTCTAGGCCACTGGTTGTCAAGTGGCCTAGTGCTATGCATTCATGTATAGCAGATGTATTCATGAGGTTTTATGAAATCAAAAATGGTTCACTCTATCTCAGACTTACCCAATCTCTTCATTGGATATGCTTTGATATATTCTGGGAATATTTTGTCTCAACATTATACATCTCAAGACTGTTTTCTTTATAAAAATTATGTTCACCCATTTCAATGAATCTGATGTTAACATCCACTGACTTCTTTGAAACAGGCTGAATCATTATCCTTAGTAATATTTTGTCTAATTTTTTAATCGCCTTTTTATCTTTGTTTTGGATGCCACAGAAACAACCCAATTTCCTCATTAGTTGCGTTATTATTAAAACCACATCAGACATTTCATGTTTGAAAATTGTATAAAACCTCATCAGGCATTTCACACTTAAAAATTATCAGTAAGAAATTAACCTTTGCCATCAAGTCTTTGTCATCCGTGTACAGTTTCTGTTTGACTCTGAAAACGCCTGCCTGAAAGCTCGGGATAAACTCATAGGCCAGAGTTTGCATCTTCAGCAAGAAGGGTGGTCTCAGTGGCTCTGGAGAAGGACTGCAGCCGACATCTCCACGACTGAGATCTGTGGGGACAGCCTCAGGAGGCAACAGCGACACTTACACCACTTTCAAACACACCAGGAGGTTGAGTCCACATTTCCAAATTCACTTCAGGCAAGAAGCAATGGTTTCATGAGGTTATAAACCCTAGATCTAACAGGATAAGAATTAATTACACAGAACTAAATGAACTGAAGAGGGATGTTTTATTTAGGTTATTTGTGGATATTGGTTTTATGTTCTATTTTCTGGATACAAGGGGAAGTGATTGAGCTTTCTTCTTAAGCTATTTAACCTACAACAATTTGTTGAACTCAGCTTTGATAAAAATGAAATATTTCAAATGATCGCTGACCTTCACTGGTATCCCAGAATTCAGAAACTCTTACTGAGTCTCCTTAATTTTCATAGCAGTAGGTTCAATAAGAACCCTTCCTCCTTTTTAATGTGATAGAATTGGACAAACCGTACAACCAGTGCCTTACCTGCGTGTCATCTGAGAACAATGGTCACTCAATAAAGAATGACAAACCACTCCGAAGGGTCAAAGATGGCTGTGCATATGCAGCCAACAGCAACAAAACTCTCCCATCATCCAGACGGTTAAGACCACTTGCTGGAAAGACAGGAACCTCAGGATACCGGGAGGACCTCAAGAAGAGGAGAATTTACCCAAATGTACAGGAAGAAAACATAAAATAAATTTGCAACCATGAAATGGAACAGTTCTTAAAACACAGAAATTAGGCTGGGCACGATGGCTCATGCCTGTAATCCCAGGACTCTGGGAGGCCAAGGCAGGCGGATCACCAGAGGTCAGAAGTTTAAGACAAGCCTGGCCAACATGGCGAAACCCTGTCTCTACTAAAAGTACAAAAATTAGCCCGGTGTGGTGGCGGGCGCCTGTAATCGCAGCTACCTGGGAGGCTGAGACAGGAGAATGACTTGAACTCAGGAGACAGAGGTTGCAGTGAGCTGAGATCACGTCACTGCACTTTAGCCTAGGCGACACAGAGAGAGTATCAAAAAAAAAAAGAAAAGAAAAAAAAGAAAAACTACTATCACGAAAGAAAAAATTGATGAATTGGATTTCATCAAAATCAAAAATTTTTACTCATCCAAAACACCATTAAGATCTCAGTAAAAATGTTAGAGTAAGAGCCTGTGGAAGTTCACTCTGCCATAAAAGCAACAGAAGAGTGACTCAACGGTCAGAATCAGCTTTTTGAACTCTGAAAACTAACCAAAGGCTTACAGCAATCCGGGAACATTTAGTCAAGAAAATGAGGTGGCTCTCAAGAAGAGTGAGCCTGGAGCATTTTAACTCACCCTGGTCCCAGCCCCCACATCACAACTCCATGGTGGCCTTGAAAAATCAGTCTAGACCGGGCGCGGTGGCTCATGCCTGTAATCCCAGCACTATGAGAGGCCGAGGCACGCAGACTGCAAGGTCAGGAGTTTGAGACCAGCCTGACCAACATGGTAAAATCCCGTCTCTACTAAAAATACAAAAATTAGCCAGGCGTGGTGGCGCATGCCTGTAATCCCAGCCACTCAGGAGGCTGAGGCAGGAGAATCACTTGAACCCAGGAGGCAGAGGTTGCAGTGAGCCAAGATCGCGCCATTGCACTCCATCCTGGGCAACAACAGCGAGACTCTGTCTCAAAAAAAAAAAAAAAAGAAAAAGAAAAATCAGTCTACCTTCCCAGGACAGAGGGAACAGAATGGGGCTGGCATCTCTCAAAACATCACTCCCAAAGAAGAGTTATTACTTGACCCATCTGGGTCACTTACTACCTTAAGATCCCGATTGTCGGCCGGGCGCGGTGGCTCACGCTTATAATCCCAGCACTTTGGGAGGCCGAGGCGGGCGGATCACGAGGTCAGGAGATCGAGACCATGGTGAAACCCCGTCTCTACTAAAAATACAAAAAGAAAAAAAAAAAAAGATCTCGATTGAAAGTCGTGTCTTACGCTGGACATGGTGGCTCACGCCTGTAATCCCAGCACTTTGGGAGGCCAAGGCGGGTGGATCACCTGAGGTCAGGAGTTTGAGACCAGCCTGGCCAACAGGGTGAAACCTCATCCCTACTAAAAATACAAAAAATGAGCTGGGCGTGGTGGCAGGCACCTGTAATCCCAGCTACTCAGGAGGCCAAGGCAGGAGAATCGCTTGAACCTGGGAGGCGGAGGTCGCAGTGAGCCAAGACTGTGCCACTGTACTCCAGCCTGGGCAACAAGAGCTAAACTCCATCTCAAAAAAAAAAGAAAGAAAAGAAAGTCCTGTCTTGATTTGACCTCCCCTAATCTCTCCCAGGGCAAAAACTTGGTCGGGGGATGAGTCTGTCAACCACTTCAACATCACAAATGCCTGAGTGACAGCCGTGGCAAACAAAAGACTCGCCAAAACGCTGACACAGACAAGCTAAGAAATGAGCTGTCCGTGGGGACTGAGATTCTAAGGGACCACGTCCGCGCGTGTTGCGCACAGGCTCGGAAAGGCCTGTGAGGGCCCTGGGTTCTCCCTCCCGCTCACCTTCAAGCTCTGAGCAAGCAGGAAATGAAGGCAAAGGCGGAGTGGCCACCACCTGGCCCAGCATGCACCAGAGCCCCTCATCAAGGACTCCCCAGTTCCAGGTATCTCAGGAAATCTCTGCCTAATATTCATTCTGAGACTGGCCTTTGCTGAAGATAGAGACTCTAGCCTAAAGCATGCCGACCTTCCAGACAAGCATTAGAGGCAAACGAAAAACTGTCCACAGATCACAGAGACTTGATGGCCATGGTTGATTTACGACTCAGAGTTTTCAAATGTGAAATGTCTAGTGAGGTTTTATAATAAAAATAGTGCAACTGTCAAGGAAACTGGGCTTGTTTCTGTAGCATCTGAAACAAAGTAAAATGCCAATGAGAAAATTAGACAAAATATCCCTGGGGATAATAATTGTTATCGGATTGTTCACTGCTAATGTATAATATTAAACATTATCTTATATTAAATATAATATTAAATATTGATGTTGTATCCTGCAACTTTGTTGAACTTGTTTATTAGCTCTAATAATTTTGTAAATGTGTATCTTTCAGTTTTTTAATGTATAAAATCATGTCTTCCACAAATAGAGACAGTTTTCTTCTTCCTTTCCAACCTGGATGTCTTCTATTTCCTCTCCTTGAATAAACGTCCGGGGTAGAGCCTCCAGCACAATGCTGAAGAGAAGTGGAGAGAGCACGTATCCTGTCTTCATTTTTCTTCTCTCTCTGCTTTATTCCCCTTACTGGAGAATCTTGACGGACCTATCTTCAGGTTTGCTGATTCTTTCTTCTGCTGCTCAAATATGCTGGTGAGCTTATCTAGCAAATTTTCATTTCAGTTGCTGTACTTTTCATCTGTAGAATTTCTATGTGGTTTCTCTTTATAGTTTCTTTTTATTGATATTCTGCTTCTACTGATTGCTTTTTCCACCATGTATGAATTATACTTTCTTGCTTCTTGCACGTCTTCTGATTTTTGCGGCAACTCTGGAAATCAGATTCTCTGCCCTTGCCAGGGCTGGCTGCTGGTGCTGCTAGCTGTAGTTGTTTTTTACTTGTTTCGTGACTTTTCTGAACTAATTCTGTAATGTTTGTGTCTCTGTTCTATGCGGCCACTGACGTCTCCACACAGTTTCACGTTAGCCATGAGAAATACAAATTAAAAAGCACATAAGATTTAAAAAATGCTAAATGTCGCTAATTATCAGGGAAATGCAAATCAAAACCACAATGAGATACCACCTTGCTCCTGCCAGAATGGCCATAATTTAAAAATCAAAAAATAACAGATGTTGGCATGGATGTAGTGAAAAGGGAACACTTTTACATTGCTCGTGGGAATGTAAACTAGTACAATCACTACGGAAAACAGTACAAAGATTCCTTCGAGAACTGAAAGTAGAGCTACCGTTTGAGACAGCAATCCTACAGAGGAAAGAAGTAATTCTGTGAAAAAGACATGTGCACACGCATGTTCACAGCAGCACAATTCGCAACTGAAAAGATACAGAACCAGCCTAAACGCCCATCAACCGAGTGGATAAAGAAAATGTGGTCTATATATATATATATATATATCATAGAATACTACTCAGCCATAAAAAAGAATGAAATAATGGCATTTGCAGCAACCTGGATGGAGTTGGAGACCATTCTTCTAAGTGAAGAAACTCAGGAATGGAAAAACCAGACATCTCATGTCCTCACTTATAAGCAGGAGCTAAGCTATGAGGACACAAACGTGTAAGAGCAATATAATGGACTCTGGGGACTCAGGGGAAAGGGGTGAGAGATAAAGACTATACATTGGGTACAGTATACACTGCTCGGGTGACATGTGCACCAAAATCTCAGAAACCACAACTAAAGAGCTTTTCCATGCAATCAAACACCACGTTCCCCAAAAACTATTGAAATAAAAAATAAAATCCCATTAAAAAAATAAACTCCTACGGATAAAAACAATGAAGATTATAAAATGTAACTGGAAATAATTTTTTGTCCCACGGTAAGTCATTGTTTAAATTACGCTATATCCGTCCAATGAAAAATCATGCAGTCATTAAAAAAAAAAAAAAAATCCACTTTAAGATACCACTCCACACCCAAGAGGATAACCATAAGAAAAAAGACATCATAATAAGGTTTAAAAATTCAGAGAAACTGGAATCTTCATATACTGCCGATGGGAATGTAAAATGGCGTAGTTACTATGGAAAATAGTTTGGCAATTCCTAAAAAAGTTAAAGAGCTACCATGTAACCCAGTGTTTCCACTCAAGAGAAGTGAAAAATAAAAAGGTCTCATACAAACATCTGTACTTGAATGTTCGTAATAGCCAGAAAGTGAAACAACCCAAATGTCTACAGCTGATGAACGGGTCACTGAAATGAGCTCTGATGACACAACAGGGTATGATCACACGCCATGTGGTGGAAGGGAGCGCTGATCCGTGCCACAGGGTAGACGCCCCTTGACAACGTGCTGAGAGGAGGGCGCCAGCACAGAGGCCACCTATGGTGCGATTCCACTGACACACAATGTCCAGAACATGCAAACCAAGAGACAAAGAGCAGAGGAGTGGCTGCCAGGGGCTGGGGAAAGGAGAACAGGGAATTTCGGCCAACTGGGCTTCCTTTGGGGACCATGACAATGTTCTGGAATTAGACAGTGAGTATGAGTGTACAACCTTACAAATTTACTAAAAACCACCAAATTAAACACTTTAAAACAGACAATCGGCAGGGCATGGTGGCTCACACTTATAATCCCAGCCCTTTGAGAGGCCAGTGTGGGAGAACTGCTTGAGGTCACAAGTTCAAGTCCAGTCTGGGCAACATAGCGAGACCCTATCTCTACAAAAAAGAAAAAATTAGCCAGGTGTGGTGGCTCACACCTGTATTCCCAGCTACTCAGGAAGCTGGATCACTTAAGCCCAGGAGTTAGAGGCTGCTGTGAGCTATGATCGCGCCACTGCATCCTGGCCTGGGTGACAGAGCGAGACTCTGCCTCAAAAAAAAAAAAAGAACAACAACAGTCAATCTTACAGTAGTAGTCATGTGTATTTTAATAATCTAAAAACTAAAGAAAATGACAAGCCACAGACAGGGCAAAAATGTTGACAAGACATACACTGGATGAAAAACTTGTAACCAGAATAAAGAACTTGGAAAAATCAATAATAGAAAGAAAACAAACCAATACAATTTCCCAAAAGACTAAGAACAGACACTTCCCAAGGAACAGATACAAAGCTATGTTTATTGCGGCACTATTCACAATAGCAAAGACTTGGAACCAACCCAAATGTCCAACAATGATAGACTGAATTAAGAAAATGTGGCACATATACACCACGGAATACTATGCAGCCATAAAAAGTGATGAGTTCATGTCCTTTGCAGGGACATGGATGAAGCTGGAAACTATCATTCTCAGCAAACTATCGCAAGGACATAAAACCAAACACCACATGTTCTCACTCATAGGTGGGAATTGAACAATGAGAACACATGGACACAGGAAGGGGAACATCACACACCAGGGACTGTTGTGGGGTGGGGGGAGAGGGGAGGGACAGCATTAGGAGATATACCTAATGTAAATGACAAGTTAATGGGTGCAGCACATCAACATGGCACATGTATACATATGTAACAAATCTGCACGTTATACACATGTACCCTAAAACTTAAAAGTATAATAATTAAAAATAAAAATAAAAACAAAAACAAAGCTATTAAGCATAAGAAAGAACTCGGCTGGGTGCGGTGGCTCATGCCTGTAATCCCAGCACTTTGGGGGGCCAAGGCGGGTGGATCACGAGGTCAGGAAATCGAGACCATCCTGGCTAACACAGTGAAACCCCGTCTCTACTAAAACAATACAAAAAATCAGCCGGGCGTGGTGGTGGGCGCCTGTAGTCCCAGCTACTCGGGAGGCTGAGGCAGGAGAATGGCGTGAACCCGGGAGGCGGAGCTTGCAGTGAGTGGAGATCGCGCCACTGGACTCCAGCCTGGGCGACAGAGCGAGACTCTGTCTCAAATAAAAATAAAAAAATAAAAAAAAAGAAAAGGCTCAACATATTCACTGACTAGGGAACTGGTCATTAGGTAACGCTGAGTTAAAGCCAAAAGCTGGTAACACCGCACACCAGCTGGAATAATTAAAGGATGTTTTAAAAACAAACAGCCACACCAAATACTGGTGAAAATATACTGCAAATGGAATCTCATACATTCCAGGTAGGAGCATAAAATCATACCACCACCTCAGAAGACAGTTTGGCAATTTCTTATGAAGTTATACATGTGCTTATTAAAAGGCCCAGCAATTTGACTTCTGGGTGCTCACTCAAGAGAATGAAAACATAGGTGCACATGAGATGTGGATGTCAATTAACCACAGCTATACTCACAATAGCCAGCTACTGGGAAACAACCCAAATGTCCTCAGACAGGAAACGGGGAAACAAACAAGCAGATTCATACAAGTTAAAAATGAACCACTTGGCCGGGCGCGGTGGCTCACACCTGTAATCCCAGCACTTTGGGAGGCTGAGGCAGGCGGATCACTTGAAGTCAGAAGTTCGAGACCAGCCCGGCCAACATGGTGAAACCCTGTCTCTACTAAAAATACAAAAATTAGCCAGGCATGGTAGTGCACGCCTGTAATCCCAGCTAGTCGGGAGGCTGAGGCAGGAGAACCACTTGAACCCAGGAGGCGGAGGTTTCAGTGAGCCGAGATCACACCATGCCACTCCAGCCTGGGAAACAAGAGTGAAACTCCATCTCAAAAAATAAATAAATAATAAAAATAAATTATAACATACCACTCATCTCCCCAAAACAGGGATGAACCTCAAAAAGCACTCTGTTGTCCAAAAGCAGGGCCAGGACGAGGGTGAAGCAAGAGAGATGCCGGCATACGAACTTTCAGGAGGTGATTGCTCTGAGAATCTCACTCTCGGGGTGTGCAGTGTAGATCCCACACTCTCTTGCCTCCCCCTAGTCCCAGCCCTGGGCAAAAGATGACAGCAATTTAAGAATAAACACAGTACAATTCCATTTATTTACAATTCAAGAACACACAAAACTAATTTATGGTAATAGAAATCAGAACAGTGCTTGTCTCCCGAGGGTAGGAATTGATTGAAGGGACCAGAAGGAACTTCCAGAGGTAACGGAAACTTTCTGCAGCCTGATGGAGGCAGTGATTACACAAGTGGTACATTTTCAATACTCACTCAATTATATACGTACGATCTATCCATTTCACTGTATGTAATTATTATCTCAAAAAAAAGTTAAAGGAATAGATAGTTTCTTTTTTAAAAAGAGCACATTGAATGCCACTGTCGAAGCAAGGGAACTGCATCTGGCAACACAAAGGCATTTTCTAAGCCACGTGCATGCTTCTAGATTTTGTTTTCGTTTTTCTTTTTTCTTTTTTAATGCTTCTAGATTTCTAAACAAGTTTTGTGAGAGAGAGACCATTTTAACCCTGGGAAGCTAGTGTGACTGGGGATTGAGCTGGAAAAGGTGAGAACGTGATGGTCAGGGTGAGGAGAGAAAAAAATCAAAATAACAGGCGAGAATGCATCCTCTACCTCCATTTGTCATCTAAGCCACCGGACTCAACCCCACCCCGAGCCTACCTGTTCAGGAGGCCCTTGGGCCAGGGTGGGCAGCATTTTCAGAGCCCTTGACCCCAGTCGGTCCATTAGGGAGGGGTGCCTGAGAGCCTGAAAGCTACCAGGGCAGCCAGATGCGCCTGCGGGCAGGAAGCACTGTCATCTGAAACATCTGTCACAGAAAGCACTGTGCTAAGAATACAGCAGCTGACTTTAAGTAAAGGGCAAAAACTGGAAACACTGACAACATCAATGAATGTTATCAGAAAAATGGGCAATCTTAAGTACTGTTAACAGAAGTATAATTTTGGAAAGTAATTTGGCAAAAATTATTAAAGTGTTAAATATTCATACCCTATGTCTTAGTATTCCCATCAATAAAAAGAATCTTTCAGATACACTTAAAAAAATATGTTTAATGAAATGGTATTCACTAAATCTGTGTGTTAATAGCAAAAAGAAAAAAGGAAAAAATTGGCAAGAACTGTAGTGTATGCTAATAAGGAAATAGTTAAAATATGTGCCTTCTACGATGGAATAACGGCTACTCAAGAGTAAACACCAGACACTTCAAGTAACTCAATCCAACAGAAAATAATATAACAATACAGGCCATATGATGCCATTTGTTACGTACGTAAGACGTCCATGCACATAAAAATTATCTGAGGACTTATAGCAAACTGCTGATGTTAACCTGGGATACAGCAGAATTTGAAAAAGCAGAGAAATCCAAGGAAGTTTCACTTTAATTCTGTACTGTTTGAGGTTTCTTTGTAGTGAGCATGGATTTACATTATACCTGTACAATATTTTTGAAGAGCATGTCACAGAGCTGTAGGATCACATGTGAGTCCAACTTGTGAGCCTCCTTCTGGCCTTGAGGGACTAAGTGCTAGGACAACAGTTCACTAAGTGTGGTCTGTAGACACCCTTCTAGGCAGTCTTGTAGCATCAAAACTATTTTCTTTTTTTTTTTTCCTCTGAGACGGAGTCTAGCTCTGTCCCCCAGGCTGGAGTGCAGTGGCGCAATCTCAGCTCACTGCAAGCTCCACCTACCAGGTTCAAGTGATTCTCCTGCCTCAGCCTCCCCAGTAGCTGGGATTACAGGCATACGCCACCACGCCCAATGAATTTTTGTATTTTTAGTAGAGACAAGGTTTCGCCATGTTGGCCAGGCTGGTCTTGAACTCCTAACCTCAGGTGATCTGCCCACCTTGGCCTCTCAAAGTGCTGGGACTACAGGCGTGAGACACTGCGCCTGGCCATCAAAATTATTTTCATAATAATACTAAGTGGATCACTCGAAGTCAGGAGTTCAAGACCAGCCCGGCCAACATGGTGAAACCTTGTCTCTACCAAAAAATACAAAAAATTAGCCAGGCATGGTGGCGCACACCTGTGGTCCCAGCTACTGGGGAGGCTGAGGTGGGAGAATCACTTGAACCCAGAAGGCTGAGGTTGCAGTGAACCAAGATCATGCCACTGTACTCCAGCCTGGGTGACAGAGCAAGACTCTGTCTCCAAAAAAAAAAAGGAATAATAATAATAAGCTATTATTTGCCTTTTTTCTTCTAACTGTGCTGACATTTGAACTGAAGATACAAAAGCACTGATGGGTATAACACATTAGTGAAACAAACCAGGGGCACCACATGGGGTCTTGCCATGGTGTCCAGGCTGGACTGCAATGGCTACTGACAGGCACAATCACAGCTCCCGACAGCCACAAACTCCTGGGCCCAAGCCATCCTCCCACCTCAACTTTCCGAGCAGCTGGGACTACAGGAGTACTGGGCCCAGTTAAAATATTCACTTCGTTAAATCTTAACCCCTCGATAAGATCTCAGATAAGATCTCAACATTCTGTGTGAAGAAATACAAAGCACATGTGAGACGTTTCTGGTGCATACTAAAGTGCGATGGTTGGTCTTCCATGTTTGAGTTGTGAACTGAACTAGCCCTTTTTATGTAAAATATTTTACTGAAAAAATAACTGACCAACAATAGTTACTCAGGCTTAAGCATCTGGTAGACATTTTCTCAAAAATGAATTAAATAAATGTTATCATTTGAAAGAATACAACCAAGAGTATTTGTTGACAATAATAAAACTCAAGCTGCCAAACACATATCTAAATTCTTAAAAATCTGTATCTGCCACCACAAGCTTGATGGATTCCTAACGTTTAAAGACTTTTCAATAACTTGTGGTGATTAGCTCGTGATTTTTTTAATAAGGTATAATAAAAGACCTACATAATTCAGTGCGTCGATATTTTCAAATGAGCGATGTATGATGTTACATAACCATGCATGGATAAAGGTCCATTCAAAGTGCAAGACAGACCAATGAATTTTAGTACAACAATTTGAAAAGATTATTCCGTACCACAACTAACCTTCCAGAAACCACTACATGTGGAAGACTTGCTGTTAAGACGTCAACACCGCCCAAAGCCATCTAGACATTCAATGCAATCCCTATCAAGACCTAACTAAATATTTTGCAAACATAGGAAAATCTATCCTAAAATTCACATGGAATCTCAAGGGATCCCAAGGTCCCTCGCCAAAGCAATCTTGAAAAGTTAGAACAAAGTTGAAAGAGTCACGCTTTAAGTCAAAACTTAATACAAAGCCACAGTAATCAAAACAGTGTGGTGCTGATAGACTGACAGGCATATGGACCCATGAAATACAGCAGAGATCCCAGAAATAAACCCTTTTGTATGCTCAAATGATTTTTGACAAAGGTGCCAAAACCATTCAATGAGGAATGGACAAAGTTTTCAACACATGTTGCTGGGAAAACTGGTCTCCACATGCCAAAAAATGAAGTTGGGCCCTTAAACCATACACAAAAAATTAACCCAAAACAAATCAAAGGGCCGGGTGCGGTGGCTCACGCTTGTAATCCCAGCACTTTGGGAGGCCGAGGCGGGCGGATCACGAGGTCAGGAGATCGAGACCACGGTGAAACTCCGTCTCTACTAAAAATACAAAAAAATTAGCCGAGCGTGGTGGCGGGCGCCTGTAGTCCCAGCTACTCGGAGAGGCTGAGGCAGGAGAATGGCGTGAATCCGGGAGGCGGAGCTTGCAGTGAGCCGAGATCGCACCATTGCACTCCAACCTGGGTGACAGAGCGAGACTCCGTCTCAAAAAAAAAAAGACAAATCAAAGACCTAAATGTAAGACCTAAAACTATAAAACTCTTAGGAAAAAAACAGGGGAGAAGGTTTATAACATTGGATTTGGCACAGATTTCTTGGATATGACATCAAAGGTACAGATAACAACAAAAACAGACAAATTAAATCTTGATAAATTTTTAAATTCTGTATATCAAAGGACACTATCAACAGACTGAAAACACAACCTATAGAATGGGAGAAAATGTTTGGAAACCGTATCTATAAAAGAAAAATATTCAAAACATACAAGGGAACTCCTAAAACAACAATGAAAAAAACGCGATTCAAGAACAGGCGAAGAACCTGCATAGACATTTTTCCAAAGAAGACACACAACTGGCCAATGAGCACATGGAACGGTGCTCCACGCCACTAATCATTAGGGAAATGCATATCAAAGCCAGAAAAAGACACCACCTCACACTTATTAGGATGGCTACCACCAAAAAAAAAAATCACATCACATGGTGATGATGTGGAGAAACTGAACTCCTGTGCACTTTGATGAGAATGTAAAATGGTACAGCCACTGTGGAAAACAATGTAGTGGCCCCTAAAATAGTTAAAAGTTGAATCAGCAGGTTGAAAGCAGGGTCTCTAAGAGATATCTGCACGCTCTTGTTCATAGCAGCATTATTCACAGTAGCTACAATGTGGAAGCAGCCTAAGTGTCCATCAGCAGGTGACTGGATAAGAAGAACGGATAGTCTATCCATACAACAGAATATTACTCAGCCTTAAAAAGAAAGGACATTTTGGCACATGCCACAACATGGATGATCCCTGAGGACATTATGTTAAGTGAAATAAGCCAGTCACATAAGGACAAATATTTCATGATTCTCCTTCTATGAGGTCCCTACTGTAGTCAAAAATCACAGAGGCAGGAAGCAGAATGGTGGGTCCCAGGGCCAACAGGGGGAGCACAGGGAGTGAGCGTTTAATGGGTAGAGTTTGGGTCTGGGAAGATAAAGTTCTGGAGGTGGATGGTGGTGGTGGTTGCACAGCAATATGAGTGTTCTTAAAGCTACTGAACTGTACACTTAAAAACAGTTAACACAGTCAATTTTATTGTATATGTATTTGACCCAATACAACAAATCGGGGAAAAGAAAAGCATCCTCCACAACCTGATGAACAGTATCTCACAAGACCCTAAAACTAACCTCATGCTTCAGGAAAATCTAAACGCTTTCCCTCTAAGGCTGACAAGATCAGGACAGCCATTCTCACCATGCCTAGGTAAAACTGCACTGGAGGTCCCAGTGAGTGCACTAAGGCAAGAAAAAAATAAAAGAAATAAAAAGTAAACGGGGGGGAAGAAAACAAACTGAAAGCTAAATCTAAAATTTATCTGAAAATAAAAAAAAACTAAAATAGCCAAGACAATTCTTACAAAGAAAAAGCTGGAGGGCTTACTATGTTCTTTCAAAGAGTATTAGGAAGTGACAGTAATTACGACCTTACTATACTGGAGAAAGGACAGACACGATTCAATGAAAGATGACCTCGAGCAAAGGCCCATGAGTGTGTGGCCAACAGGCTTTCATCAGAGGTGCCAAGGAAATTCAAAGGGGAAACAGACATACCTATTGTGGGTCAGGAAAGCGACCCTCAACTGTGACCACACTACACACAAAAATGAACTCAAAATTAACAGTAAAGTTAAAGCTAGAAAGTTTCTAAAAGCTTGGGTTAGGCAGATACAAAAAGCACAAACCATAAAGAAAATGAATTGATAAATCAGACTTAGCAAAATTAAAAGCTTTTACCCTTCAAAAGACACTAAGAAAATGAAAAGGAAGCCACGTACTGGGAGAAAATATTCACCGTACATCTGACAAAAGACTCTGTCATGAATATATATAGTATTCTGCCAACTCAGAAGATGACAGTCCAATTAAAAAATGGGGAAAAGACTTTGAAAAGACACTTCACAAAAGAAGATATATGGCCGTCAAGTTAAGTACATGAGTAGATGTTCAACATCATTAGTCACCAGGGAAACAGGAACGAAGGCCACAAGAAAATACCGCACACACCCACCAGGATGGCTAAAGTGAAGGCGGCCAATGAATGCATTCGAGATGCGGGGCCAGCGGAATTCAATGAACGCGCTCAGGATGTGGGGCCAGCAGAATTCAATGAACGCGCTCAGGATTCGGGGCCAGCAGAATTCAATGAACGCGCTGGGGATGCGGAGTCAGCGGAATTCAATGAATGCGCTCAGGATGCGGGGCCAGCGGAATTCAATGAACGAACTCGGGATGCGGGGCCAGCGGAATTCAATGAACACACTGGGGATGCGGGGCCAGCGGAATTCTCACACACGGGTGGCCAGGGGACAGAATTAGGCAGCCACTTTGGCTCATCAGCTTTTTCTAAAGTTAAAACATACTCACCATATCACCCAGAGGCCCCACTCCTAGGTATTATCCCAAGAGACAGGAAAACATACATTTGAATACAAATGTTCACAGAAGCTTTATCTGCAAGAGCCAAAAACTGGATTAAAAATTATGGTATATCCATTCGATATAACAAGGACAACCGACTGATACAAGCAACAAATGTGAATGAATGCTTTTCAGAAAACATTCTGCGAATGAAATCACCAGACACCAACGACTGCATGACATATGATTCCATTCCCACATAATTCCAGACGAAACAAAACCACGGTGACAGCCAGACAGAAGGCAAGTACGCCGGGAGCCTGTTACCTCCACCTGCCGCTAGGAAGTCCCAACAAGCAGCATGAGTCCAGACGCAACAGCAAACAGCCCTCCTGGAACGGTGGGATTTCTCAAAGAACAGGAACATGGCCCTTTGGAAACTTCTTGTTTATTTCACATAATGGTCATTTAGAGTTTGTTTTTACTTTTTTAATAATACAAATGTATCTAAAACTAGGGTGGAGGCTCACACCTGTAATCCCAGCATTCTGGGAGGCTGAGGCAGGCGGATCACTTGAGCTCAGGAGTTCGAGACCTGTCTGGCCAACATGGTGAAAGCCCATCTCTACTAAAAATACAAAAATTAGCTGGGCATGGTGACAAGTGTCTGTAGTCCCACCTGCTCCAGAGGTTCAGGTGGGAGAATGGCTTGAGCCCAAGAGGCAGAGACTGCAGTGAGCCATGATTGTGCCACTACACTCCAGCCTGGGCCACAAAGCAAGACTGTCTCAAAAAAATTAAAAAAAAATTAAGCCGGGCGCAATGTCTCACGCCTGTAATCCCAGCACTTTGGGAGGCTGAGACAGGCGGATCATGAGGTCAGGAGTTCGAGATCAGCCTGGCCAACGTGGTGAAACCTTGTCTCTACTAAAAATACAAAAACTAGCCAGGCGCAGTGGCAGGCACCTGTAATCTCAGCTACTTGGGAGGCTGAGGTGGAAGAATTGCTTGAACCCGGGTGGCAGAGGTTGCAGTGAGCTGAGATCGTGTCACTGCACTCCAGCCTGGGTGACAGAGCGAGCCTCCATCTCGATAAAAAAAAAAATACATAAAACTTAAAATTAAAAATTAAAATTAAATCAGGGTGGAGGTAGCATGTTAAATATAAATCCATGGGGGTTTTTTGTTTTTTTGGGTTTTTTTTGAGATGGAGTTTTGCCCTGGTTGCCCAGGCTGGAGTGTAATGGCATGATCTCGGCTCACTGCAATCTCTACCTCCTGGATTCAAGCGATTCTCCTGCCTCAGCCTCCCAAGTCATTGGGATTACAGGCATGTGCCACCACACCCAGCTAATTTTTGTTATTTTTAGTAGAGACGGAGTTTCACCATGTTGGCCAGGCTGGTCTCGAACTCCTGACCACAGGTGATCCACCCACCTCGGCCTCCCAAAGTGCTGGGATAACAGGCGTGAGCCACCACACCAGGCCAAATCTGCGTTTTAAGCTGACAGGGGAGACAAGCCAGCAGCTACGATTGTGCATGTCCCTCTTCCATCCTCCGAAAGACAAGAGCTTTGAGTATTGAAAAACAATTCAGGAAAACCATCAGCCACCTAAGCCGGTACAGCAGGGAAGATGAGAATGAAAATGTGACTATGCTCAAGTTCCTTGGGAACTGATTCTCCACAGAGTAAAGTTTTTAAAAAAAATTCTAAGGAAGGGCGGGGAGAAGGGTGGTGTTTCTCCCCACCTCCCTCATGCCCCTCAACTAACGTCATGCCCCAAGGAAACGAGAGAAAAGGATGTCATTAATAAATTTATACCAAGTTTCTTTTCAATGGTGCTGAAAAGTATATGCAAATCCATCTGTAATTAGGTTTAAAATTCCATTTCATGGGATAATCAGACTTCAAAAAACTCAATTTTAGTTATAATCAGATTTTAACAAGGATATTAAGTCCATTTCGTTTAGAAAAGGAAAAAACTGTGAATTTAACACAAAATGTATTCAAGCTTAGCCCTGGGAGATAATTAAATAAAATTAATTTGGCAAGGGTTGTCAGTAAATGGAAGTGCTCCAAACAGTGGTTCATGTTTTTGACGGAGACAAAAGCAACTCCTCACAGTACAAACAGACCCAGAGCTCAGCACTCATGGAGGAGGGTGGAGTCTCTTCCCAGGGGCAGGGAGGCTGGAAACCCTAACCCAACCCTCAGTCAGAACAGGGGCTCACACGCCCCACAGGGAGCCCAAACTGAGCCTGACAGGTGCAGGCTCACAAACCATCGGCCAAAGCCATGCCCCAGCATACTCACTTGCCCAAGCAACCGGGGTGAGACAAGAGCCACCCAGCTCCGACAGCCACCATGTCCTGGAGAGAAAGCGTCCCCACCCAGAGGACGGTCCTTGTCCTAGAACAGCGAGGCCCTCCAACTCTTGGTTCTCAAAGCCCTTCCCCACCTCCGCACCCAGCACCATATTGCTGTGCTCAGTTTCAGCACAGGGACCGTGTGTCCTGCTCTCTGCTGCATCTCCCAGCCAGTATACGCCACGGTACGTCATAAGCCCTCAACAAATATTTGTTGAATGGAACTGACATGATCACCATATGTGCTCCTGGGAACTCTCAGCTACCAGAAAAAAAGGCAAGAAGAAATGAGCACTTCTCACCCCTGGGAGCAAATTTATAAGGGTTTTATCCTTCACAATTCTTTTTTTTTTTTTTTTTTTTGAGACGGAGTCTCGCTCTGTCGCCCAGGCTGGAGTGCAGTGGCGCAATCTCAGCTCACTGCAAGCTCCGCCTCCCGGGTTCATGCCATTCTCCTGCCTCAGCCTCTCCGAGTAGCTGGGACTACAGGCGCCTGCCACCACGCCCGGCTAATTTTTTTGTATTTTTAGTAGAGACGGGGTTTCACAGTGGTCTCGATCTCCTGACCTCGTGATCCGCCCGCCTCGGCCTCCCAAAGTGCTGGGATTACAAGCGTGAGCCACCGCGCCCGGCCTATCCTTCACAATTCTTAACCAAGGGTAACATAGCCTCGGGTAACTCCAGGTTCCTCCAGAAAACCTCACTGTGCACTGCCAAGATTCCAGCCAGAGCAGGTGCTGAGCTGCGATCCAGGAAACGCCAATCTCATCCTAGGCTCCCTTCTACGACCACCCTCAAGCAAGGTCACACCCTGTCGCCCAACTGTCCCAAATCTGGAAAGGAAGAAATCACCATGATGCTGTGTGGGCAGCAAAAGGCTCTGCATGGAAAAGAAAAGCTGCAGAGAAAAGGCAGCAAGGCTCTGCATGGATTTTTTTTTTTTTTTGAGACAGGTTCTTGCTCTATCACCTAGACTGGAGTGCAGCAGCATGATCTCGGCTCACTGCAGCCTCGGCCTCCTGGGCTCGGGTGATCCTCCTGACTTGGCCTCTCAAGTTGTTGGGACCATGGGTGCGTGCCACCATGCCTGGCTAATTTTTTGGTTTTTTTGTATTTTTTTGTAGAGATGAGGTCTCACTATGTTGCCCAGGCTGGTCCTGAACTCCTGAGATCAAGCCATCTGCCTACCTCAGCCTCCCAAAGTGCTGGGATTACAGGCGTGAGCCACTATGCCCAGCCTCTGCATGGATTTTTTTAAAACAAAATTAAATGGCTAGCCCTGTATCCTCAGGTAGGAGTTAGCAGGTATGGCCTTCAGGCCAAACCTACTCCCACCCCAGCTGTCTTGAAAATAAAGTTTTACTGGAACACAGCCATATCCATTCATTTACACACTGTCTACGGCAGCTTTTGCGCTAAAATCAACGACAGTCCTGTTTCATCCTGGGTCATCTCAGTTTTAACATGAAAGGTCCCACCTCCCAAGCAAAACTCCTCAGTCCCAGACAAATCATGAGGGCTAGTCACCCTATTCTGGGCTAGAAAGGCAGAGCCAAGTAATTGTAACAGAGACCTTATGGCCCCCAAAGCTATAAAGTAAATATTTACTATTAATACCCAGCCCTTTAGAGAAAAAACTTACCAGACTCTGCCCTAAATCCATCCCAACCTATCATAGGTACCCACTGTTTAGTTACAGAAACTCAAAGAAAACCTAGCATACTAAATGATGAAACAAGATAAAGTACATTTTCTATTATTAAAAGTCTTTGGGCTTGACGCAGTGGTCACGCTGATAATCCCAGCACTTCAGGAGGCCGAGGAAGGCAGATCACCTGAAGTTAGGAGTTCAAGACCATCCTGGCCAACATGCCAAAACCCCATCTCTACTAAAAAAACAAATATAATAATACAAAAATTAGCCAGGTGTGGTGGTGCACACCTGTAGTCCCAGCTACTCGGGAGGCTGAGGCAGGAGAATCGCTTGAACCTGGGAGGCCGAGGTTGCAACAAGCAGAGATCGTGGCACTGCACTCCAGCCTAGGCAACACAGCAAGACTGTGTCTCAAAAAAAAAAAAAGTATTTGAATCTAAAGCTCAAGCTTAGAAAACTTACAGATAACTTAGCAGTGACCCCTACTGGGTTATCTATGACACTTCAGCTAAGCTCTAGTAAACAATAAAAACACCTAAACTAAAGGAAATGCTTGTAATAGCTACCAATGACACTCTTTTCAACTAAGGCTACTAAAAATACCTACTTTTCTCATCCAAGTCAATAAAAAATGAGCTTTAATTTAAAGGAACCTAGTTGATACCTGCATTTTGTAATTGCAATCCTAATAAAAGGCAAAATAATCCTGAGACCTAATTGCAGTAAATGCTAGCAATACAGAAAAAGTAAAAACTAGAAAGAGCAAATGGGAATACCAAGAATTGTGTGTCAAAATGTCCTCCACATAGACTCGTAAATAATTCCTATCAGCTTAAAAGCAGACAAACAGCAGTGCTCTGAAAAATTACATGGGGTAGAAGCCTGCCCCTCCCTTGCTGTGGGAGGACTGTTTGATTCCATGAAACTGAAGAGTAGTTTGCACCTGATAAAAAATTAATTGCTAATCTTCTAACTCAGCCGCCTCCGCGAACAAGATAGTATTGTGTTGCAGCCTCAGAAGTTAAATGCTTCCTCTCCCAAGTAATTACTGCTCTTACTCTACCTTGCAGAGAGCCTCCTCCCACTGAAAACCAAATCCCAGAACCGCCAGGAGGTGCTTGGCTCCCAGCAAAGCAGGCAGGTCAGCCCTCCAGCAGGCTGGTAGGTCCTTCTTGCCAAAGTTCGGCTGGGAGCCATCAGGTCTGAAAGAGAAGCTATCAGCTGATGGGCTTCATGCCCGCACATGTGCTGAGTTCTGCTCAGGCTCCCAACAGAATCCTTTCAGTGCCAGCATCAGGCTGATCAGCTCACAAAAATGCAGGATCCAGCTGCATGGCACCATGTGGCCAGCCAGATGGATGGAGGTTATCGAGGGCACAGCCCACCATGCTCCAGGATCAGCCAAGCATTCCAGCAACAGGGCCACAAATTCACTGGATGCCCTTGGGCCAGTTAGCCCCTCCCAGAACCCAGCTTAGTCCACAGGGTTGTGAGGAAGAACAAATGAGACACTGATTATCAGCAGGCTTTGTCAACTACACAGCAGCTCTCTAGAGCCAACTACCACCGTCAACAGTGCCATCCTGCCAGCAAAGTGAAGACCCTCTTGAGAACAGGGTCTGTCTTTAAACAAATAAACTCTAGAGGCTCTTGTAAGCCACCTGTTTCCAAAACAGGAAAAACGTCTGCCCTTCATTCCCACTAGCGTCATTCATATCCAACAACGCTGTCTACAACTAAGATACTCCCGCAAAATGCTCCTGTGGCATCTTCCAACTGATCGCATCTGAGGAAGCACCCCTGTTGTTTTCATTGTTTAAAGCTGTCTGTGTGTGTGCACTATGTGGGCAGACTGTGCTGTGCTCGTCACGGCTTCGCCAGAGCCAGCCCAAAGCCTGGCAAACGGCAGGTCTCCAAATAAATGTTCAAATGAACAAACAAACGAGCATCTCCAAAATCACAGTGTTACCCACAGACACTGTGGTCACAAAGGAACAGGCATTCACCTGAAGAGGAAACGGAAAAACAGGGAAAGAGTCTGGCCTTCAACACGAACCCTCTTCAGAAGTTAGAAGGCCTCCGGCCGGGCTCCCTGCTCACGGGAACAGCGCAGCTCAATTCTAACTCTCACTACAATGCGACTGACTCCATGGCTCCTACCCCACGAGGCTCTCAACTGACCCAGAAAACACCACCCGCCCTCCCCACACTTTGGGGCTGCTGAAACCCGTAGCGGGTCAGACAGCCCCAGGGACTTCCACCAGCAGGGTCCTGCCAAGGCGACAGGTCCTCGCCCTGTGAATTCAGCGAGGAAAGAGGCCCCTTCACAATGGCGGATGTGTTCCTCCCTGATGAAGACCTTCTGCAGCTCCCGTGACCTGCAGGATGCGGTCCAAACTACCCTCAGGACAGATCCCTGCCAACCTGTCCAGCTTCTGTCACATCCCAGGAGAACTGTGGTTAGAAACAGCTGGAGCCACACAACACTGTCCGAACACGCATCTGGCCAACCCATGTGCTGCCAGCACCCGCCCTATCTGGAACGTGCTGCCAGCCTCTCAAGTGTCATCTCTTCAGGAGCCACGCTTGACCCACCAGACACATGCCCAGCTAGGTCTGAAAGGACTGGAAAACAGCCCCTGACTTACGGCTGTATCCCCAGCACCCAGCACCAGGCCTGCACACCTGTGTGCTCAAGAAGCGCTCACCAGTGAAGAAGAGGAAGAAACCCCACTGCTCTGGAGGCTTCTAGCCTCTCCTCACTCCTCCTCTCATCTCCAGCCCCGACCCACGCATCACTCCGCCGACGCCTGGTACACATGACGTGCACTGCACGGCCACCTTCTTCCTGCACACGGGGGCCCAAGCTCGGACACAGGCACGACCAAGACTGGCGGGCTGCAGAGCTCTCTGACTCAGTGGGGCACTGGCCCTCAGGCTCAAAGCCACCTGCAAACGCCGAAATCCCTCCAGACTCGGGCCAGCTATCTGCTCCTCCGGCTCTGCCACTCCCCTAGGCCGGCTCATCCCTGCCCCTCACTGGGCAGGCCAGCCCTAGGGCTCCTCTAGGAGCCATGCAGGCCTGACATCGGCTGCTGTCTGACACCTCCTTCTGGCTACATCACTGACACTTCAAACACACATTCCCAAAACAGAGTTCACAACCCCTCCCTATCTGAGCCAAAACTGGTCCTAGCCTCCGAGTCCCAGCCCCCAGGCCCCAGCCTGTTATTGACCCCATCTCCCTGCACCCACAGGGCCCATCAGCCCCTCCTCTAGGAGCAGGCCTGGGAACAGGCCCAGGATGGCGCAACCACACCCAGTTCTGCCCCACAAGCACCCCTGCCCATCCCAAGGTCCACCATGAGTTTGGGTTTTTTTTTGGAGGGAGGGTTATCTTTATATTTTTATTTTTAAAAATAGAGATAGGGTCTCACAATGTTGCCCAGGCTGGTCTTGAACTCCCAGGCTCAAGCGATCCTCCCACTTCAGGCTCCCAAAGTGCTGGGATTACAGGTGTGAGCCAAGGCACCCAGCCCAGCGTGGATTTGTACCAGGAAGAGCCAGCAGGAGCTGACCAGCCCCATGGAAGCCTCCAGGCCAGCTGCCTGCTCTCATCTCCCAAGAGCCCGCCTTGGCTTCTGCCAGCCATTCACGCTCTCCACAGGCTGCAGCCAGGTAAGCACCCCCCTTCAAGCAACAAAACCACTGCCTGAGCACCTGGCCTGCTCTAAGCCCACGGCTGAGACAAGGGGGAGCCGGCCACACACGACACCAGGAGCGCTGGCATCGCCAGAGCAAGGAGCCCGTGATGGCCATCCACCCGGGAGAGCAATCGCGCTCTGCGGCACGAGGCTTTCAACAGAGGCGAGTGCTTCCTGGGGGTCAAGAGCATGGAACACACACTTCTGGCCCCCTCTCCAGGCTGCAGGCCAACAGGCGTCCATGAGACAGACACTCCCTGATGTGTCCCACTCAGTTCTCCTGCCACTGAGTGACTCTCCCAGGGAGGCCCAGAGCCACATGCTCTTGGTGGCCCCTACTCCTCCAGGTGTTAAAGCAGGTGCCCACGTACGGTCCACAAGCACAGGCCATCAGGCTGGGAAAGGATGGGAGAGGAACCAGGCCCCTGCCCCTTGGGGCTCACGAGCTCCAAGCTACAGAATAGGGTTCCAAAGCTCCAGCCACCCGGAGGACACACAGGCCACAGGAAGCCGGCGACCAGTTCACAGAGAGACACGCTGTGGGGCCCGACAGGCTGAGGTCAGGCAGCGGGTTCCCGCCTTCACAGTCCTCCCAGCCTTGGGCAGGGCTATCCAGGAGGGGGCTGCCCCTCCCTGCCGGAGTGCACTGGGGCCTGTATGATGCCAGCCTGAGAAAGATGCGCAGCTCCAATTCCACCTGCACGGAGATGCCCCACAGCAGATCCCTGCCAAAATGGCATTTCCAAAGCGAGGAAACTGACCCCCGGAAAGGACACAATGATCAAAAACGGTCTCACTGCAACTTCCAGGTACATTCTCTAGGCCTCTGGTTTTGGCCTTTTTAAATGGCGGCATATGAACTAAGGAATGGAATACCTAACTGCTTTCCAAGAAAGGAGTTTGTTACTTCTGGGTCACAGATTCCACACGTTCACCTTTCTAGCCTTCACACCTCACGTGTCACAGCCAAGACTCCTAGGAGGTCCCCTGCCCGCCGTCATGAAGGGCGCCTGCAGCCCGGTGCGCCACCCCCACACACCCTGCACGCGGCAAACCACTCAATAAGGACTGCAGTGAACACTTTCTTTAAATCATTGATGGTTTTCTTAATCATCTTAGAATCACTCTGCTACACGGATGCCCCGGAGTTTCGATTCCTGAATCAGCAGTCTTCCACTCCGCATCCGCGCCCCCGCAGTGCCCTGCCTGGCAAGGGCAGGGGTGCCTCCCAGACGACGGAAACCAGACGAGGGCCAGGCCAGGCAGACACACCGGGCAGCCACTGAACTGCTGGGCCGAGATCGCCAGCCTCCCAAACCCAGAGTCCTGGTCCTAGCAGACGGCTTCCTCAGCTGCAGCCCAGACTCCACGGTAAGGCCACAACCCAACCCACCACCCACCTAGGTGCTTCCCAACGCCACGCTGGCCGGCAGCGCCCACACTCCGCACCATCCAGGTCAGCTGGACCAGCCCCCAGCTTAGGGCAGACAGTGAAGCCTGGATGAAAGGGACGGGAGAGCCCCTGCAATCACTGGTGACAAATCCCCCAGAGTTCCAGGAAGCCACACTCACAAAGGCCCGAGGGCAGGGGAGGGGTAACTGCCCAACACTCTCCTTGAGGCCAAGGGTCTCAGAGCTCTTCCCACGCATGCCCTCCCTCCTCCACCCCCTCCCAGGGCGCACCCTCGACAGGTGGGGGGTGAAGAGCGGAAGCAAGGCCTGCCAGCCAGGTGTGCACCACCCTATGCTAACATAGCATGCGGGGCACCCACCCAACCACCCCACACCTGCCCCGGGCCACCTGCCACCCTGGAATGCAGGGTGGACACTTGCATTCACCTGGAACATCTTCCCCCCTCATCCACGTCCTTCTCAGGACTCCCCACCAGACCAAAGTCCCATGGCAACAGCCTGATCTTGTTCTCCACGGGGTCCCGGACACCAGGCACCAGGCCTGCACACAGGGGGTCTAAGGAAGGTTTGCTAGCCTGGCTTGGAGCCCTGCCCCTCAGCACCTGGCTGTGTAACAGAGCCCCAGGGTCCATGCACAGCTGCCGGTGAAGGTCTCTGCATTCTGCCCAGGTGAGACACGCACACGGTACTTCTGACCGTGGGAGATCAGAGCTCTGCACCTGGATAACAGTGGAAACATCGTCAAACAAAAGCCAGGAAAGTCAGATCACTTAGTCCACATCAGCCGCCCACAGGCTGGTGCTGACTGGCTTGTGATGAAGTGATCATCTCACAGCACTTCTGTTAATGCAAGCCCACTCTCCCCAACGCGGCTCTGCACAAACAGTGCTACCATGAGGACTGCCTGCTTCATGCACACGGCCCCCCTGCAGCCACTGAGCATGCAAAGGCTGGTCCACCCCTTGGCCCAGGCTCCCTTCCCGCCTGTCCAGCAGAATCAGGGCACCTGATTCCAGGCGACCACACCAGTGAGAAGCGTGCAGGAGCCGGGAGGAGCAGGATACAGGTGCCGAATGACCACGGGTTCCAGGAATTCAACAGCTCAGGATCTCCTGTTCCTCCCAAGAACCCAGGCCATGCAGGGTAGGTGGAGGGTGGGAAGGGTGGGTGGTGCAGGCAAGACCAGCAGCTCCTGACACAAATGACAGCTACAGCTGGCTGCAGGGAGTGACCCCAGGTGATCCTGTAGAAGTCACACCTCATAGCCCCAAAGCTGACGTTGAGGAATGTTGGGTGGGGAGCTGTGCAACTCCCCATAGCCTGCCTGAGACCCCAGCTCTCCGAAGGCCACGGCACTGCTGGGAAGTCCTCGGAGAGAAGGGCAGGTAGTGGCGGGCTGCCCAGGGGAGGCCTTCAGCTTCTCTGCCTCTGGCCCTCGGCTGGCGCTGGCTTCAAGCCGCCTGTCAAAATCCCCCTTCTACCAGCCCTGTCACAAAGCTGCCCAGACCCTTCCTCCATTCCACGCCAGGGCACCCCCTACTCTACCTGTTAAAGTAGGGACCTGGATACCCTGGGAGCCCCTAGCCCACAAGGAGGGGACAGCACACAACAGGACCCCAGTAAGCACCCAGGAGTAAAAACCAGCCCAGCTATCACCAGGGATGCCACCGCCTCCTCTAAAATAAATCCTGGAACCTACGGCAGCCGGACTTGTCTAAAGCCTGTCACTATCTGGCCTTAGACTTTTTAAAATCAACTTAAAAAGAGACCTACAAGTAGAAGAGCCCTATCTACAAAGCTTGGAGAAAAGCCCCAAGAAGTGCTCCGAGACCAAGTGAGACCCACAGCGTTTCCACCTGGACAGGCCGCGGAGCACTCCGCTGTCCGTGCAGCCACGCACATGCGGGGGTGGAGCCCAACGGTCTCTTCTGGGAAGCCCTTCTCTCGCCTCTCCCTACGGGGTTCAGACGCCCACAGCACCGCCCCCAGACTCTGACAGTCTCCAGCCTGCCCCACCCTACCTGGAATGAAGCCCGAGGGAGGCGTGAGCCTGTCAGCACTGCTGGGAACGCCCATCTGAAACTTCACAAGGGGGCGGAGAGGGGCACAGGCTGCACCCCAGCCAGGGCCGTCACCAAAGCAAGGCAGCTGTCAGGAAGCTCTCTGCTGGCCTTGCTTTGGGGGGTCTCTCTGGGATAGTGCAGGACCCCAGAGGGGCCCTGTCACAGCAGCCAAGAGCGCCGGAGGCTCCGCCCATACATCACCACCACCTGCAAGGCACAGAGACGCCCTCGCTCGGTCCTCCACTCTTCAAAGGCTCAGCACACGCCTACTGCACGTCCGACTCAGGCACTAAAGGGAGACCCCGGCTCTTAACTCACAGTGCTCAGGATTGAGGATGACTTTACGGACAACCAACACAACCCCAAGGCAGAAAGCGGCCAGGACTCAGCCACAGGAGGAGCTGGGGTTGAGAGGAGGAGAGATGGCAGGCACCGTGCTCGGACGGAGCTGGGAACCTGGCTCATGCCCCACCCTGGCCTGCGCCTCTGGAGGGAAGCACACTCGCCACTCTCCAGCTCCAGGGTCCTGGGACCTGCACACCACAGAAGCACAGGCCTGAGGGATCCTTCTCCCTCCAGATTATGGGCTCCACAAGAGCAGCTCATGGTGAACAAATGAGTGAACGAATGAACAAACCAAAAGGGGAAACGTGGCCCAGACCACGAGGCATCTGGCATGCAGGCCCAGAAGAAAGGGCCGTGCTCACACAAGTAGCCAGAAGGCCAAACGCTTCTCTCCCTCCTCCTCCTCCTCCCATGCCCCAAAGAAAACCAAACCGGCGCCAATTAAAATGGACCAACATACCTGACAGTCGCCCGCCTTCCCAAGCACCACCAGGGCGTCTGGTATTGATCAACTCATCAGCCGGGTAATTACAAATCACGCGCATGATAACTAGGATAATAAAACTGTCCAGGCTGGCTGGTCAATTAGACCTTTCCTTAGAGGAAAATCATGCATCCCCTCACTGTCCTCCTAATTGGCCTCACACATCAGGGAAGCTGGCCCCTGAGACTTGTCATCTGGCCAGTCTACAAATGTTTTTGGGAAAATGTCCAGGTCAGCACTGACAGGTGCCCAGATTTGACTACAGGGGATGGGTCAGCAATTCCAGGTGGGCATAGCTGCCAGGCCTCTGAGCCAGCAATGCCTGCCTCCCATCTCCCCAGCCCAGCCTCCTCTGCAGCCCCTCCTCACCCCCCTCAGGCCTGCCCCTCCCGACGGGTACAATGCCCACCCGGCGGGATGGGAAGCAAGGCCAGATTGAGGCACAACCAGACAGGCAAGGAGCCACATAACAGCAGCATCTTGGCCACGAGCAAGTGATTTCCTCCCTAAAGTGGAGACTCGGCTACAGGCCTTGACACCCACTCCCTTCCTATTTCATAGGGTCCCCCTCAGTGGGAGCTGCTAAATGACATTTTTGAAAAGCCAAGCCTTTGAAGATGCCTGCTCTCCTCACTGTACTGTGACTTCGAGCTGAATCTCTCTAGAAACGTTGAAAGCACACCACCCCAATTAGGTGACAGCAGTCACACGCCGTGACGGGAGCGCACAGCACTCATGCTTTTCGGGAGGGCGGTGTGGCATCAGCTAGGAGTCTCAAACATACATCTCTTTTGAACTAAAAATTCTCCTTTTAAGAATTTACCCAACCAGCATAGCATGGCTAATTGGGGAAAGAAGCTGGAAACACCCTAAGTGTCCATCAACAGGGGCTGCTGGGGTCTGAGTCTGTCTGCACTCCAGCACACCCCGCAGCTCTTTAAAGTAGTTCAGCAGACCAGCCTGTGCTGGGGCCAAAAAACTGTCAAAAACTGAGTGAAAACAGTTGCAGAATAAAACTGTGGAAGGAGCCCCAATTTTAAAAGGTGACAGGAGTACATAAAGAGCTTCTGGCCGGGCGTGGTGGCTCACACTTGTAATCCCAGGACTTTGGGAGGCCGAGGCGGGCGGATCATGAGGTCAGGAGATTGAGACCACGGTGAAACCCTGTCTCTACTAAAAATACAAAAAATTAGCCGGGCGTGGTGGCGGGCGCCTGTAGTCCCAGCTACTCGGAGAGGCTGAGGCAGGAGAATGGCGTGAACCTGGGAGGCGGAGCTTGCAGTGAGCCGAGATTGCACCACTGCACTCCAGCCTGGGCGACAGAGCGAGACTCCGTCTCAAAAAAAAAAAAAAAAAAGAGCTTCTATGTACACACATTTCCAGAACAACACACAGGAAACTCATCAGGCATTGCCTAGAAAGACGAACTGGGGCCAAGCACAGCATGCCCTGCTGCCCACCTCCGGGGCAATCAGTTCTATTCTGGAACAGCCCCCCAGGAATACTGAGAACACAAGGTGACGATGGCCAGGAAGCTGTGACACGGGGCACCCAGCCCTGAGTGAGGTCACCAGGGAGGGCAGGAAAGGAAGACCACGCTCCACTTTTCATTCCATTCGTTTGCATTTATGTAGCTTGTTCTGCTTTTAATCAAATGCGAAACTCCTTGACCCTCTGCAGCCTGCACCTGACCCCACTTGCTGCCACTCCTCACAGCACTCCTGTGACGCGCCAAAGACCCAGGAGGTGAAGGCAGCCATGGCCGTAGGCCTTCTATAAACTCAGGGGATGGGTCCCTCCCCAAATGAAGGCTGGCTTAAACAGTACCCCCAGGCCACTCTCCAATTCAGTCCAAGTCGCCACCAAGGAATTTTCCTTCCCCTCACAGCTAATCCGAAGAGCTGACCGTCTGCTGTTGAAATGCCAGCTTGAGTGAGGTATGATCTGCATACATGAACAGTTTGACAAGAGCACTGTCATGAGCTTTGCTGCGTGTACACCTGTGCAGCGATCACCTCCGTTATGCCAAAGGGTATTTCTAGCACCCCATAAGACCCCAATCATATCCCAGCACGAGACTCCAGGGATCACTGACCTGCTTTCTGTCACTGTTGCTCAGTTTTACCTTTTTAAAAAGTTCAAATCAGTGGGATGGTATAGTAAGTAGAAACTCAGTAAGTCTGCCTTCCTTCACTCAGCAAGAGAGACCCGTTCATGTTTCCAAGCACCGCCGCTACCGCGCATTACACTGTGTGGAGACACCACGGTCCACGCATCCCTTCACCTGCTGACAGGCACCTGAGTTGTTCCCGCTCTCAGACTATTAGAATAAGGCTCCTACAAACATTCCTGTACAAGTTTTCATGAGGCTACATTTTCTCTTGGGTTTCTCTTAGGTTAAATACCGAGGAATGGAACTGCAGGGTCATACCGTAAGTGTGTACAAAGCTACCAAACCATTTCCAAAGTGGCCACACCACTTCCTACTCCCAAGGGCAACAGGCCTGGCTGCTCTGCATCTCTGCCAGCAGTCAGGATGGTCAGTCTGCTTAATTTTAGCCATTTTATTGGGTGCCTAGTGGCATTTCACTGTGGTCTTGAAACCGCCTTGACAGAATTCTAAGTAACGAGAGAAATCTACATTACTGACTCCGTCTTGCTTCTAACCTCACAGGATCTTTTTTTTTTTTTTCTTATTCTACTACAGAGGCCAAGATAACTATGAGAGGAATGTAGTTTATAGTTAAACTTCAAGGCAAGGAAAAATGACACCCGTCCTTGTTTGGAGATTAAGACTGGCATTACTACAGGGGCCTGAACTTTGCTAAAGAACAGGCACAGGTAAACTACGGCCTGTCAGTGCTTACTTAGCTTGCTCTTCTACAGTGCCTGCTGCCCGGAGTCACGTAACCAGATGTTGTCAGATTTGGAACTTCCTTAACGGCTCCTACAGACATCACTGCTGTGAAACCTAAAAAACTGGTCTTTGGGATATTTTTCAGATTTAGCATTTCAGCAGATCAAGAGATGCCACCTGGACCTGTGACCCCACCTCCCAGGAACTGACTCAGCTGCACGGAGACAGTCCTGACACCCCTATGATTGCATCCCCAGCACAACCAACCAGCATTCACCACTCCCTAGGCCACTGCCCGCCAAAACACCCTCAAGCCATCGCCTCCGAATTCTCAGGGAGACAGATGTGAGAGTTATCTCCCGTCCACCTCCCTCGGCTGGCTCTGCAATCATTAAACTCCCTCTCTGCTGCCACACCTGCCGTTCTCAGTGCGTTGGCTTTCTGGGCAGCAAGAAGAACCCTGTCGGGCGATTAGAGTCTTAATTTGCATTCCCCTAATAACTAACAATGTTGACCATCTTTTCATGTCCTTATTTACCATCTATATACCTTCTCTTGTAAAGTATCTGTTAAAAGCAGGCCGGGTGCAGTGGCTTACACCTGTAATCCCAGCGCTTTGGGAGGCCAAGGCAGGCAGATCACCTGAGGTCAGGAGTTTGAGACTAGCCTGGCCAACATGGTGAAACCTGTCTCTATTAAAACACAAAAATTAGCCGGGTGTGGTGGTGCATGCCTGGAACCCCAGCTACTCAGGAGGCTGAGGCTGGAGGATTGCTTGAACCTGGGAGGCAGAGGTTGCAGTGAGCCAAGATCGTGCCACTGTACTCCAGCCTGGGCGACACAGCGAGATTCCATCATCAAAAAAATAAATAAAGTATCTGTTAAAAGCCTTCTGGCCATTTTCTAAACTATGGTAATCTTACTAATTTGCAAGAGTTGTTTCTCCATCCTGGAGCACATCGTTGGTCAGATACATGTTAACATCTCACAAATATTTCCCTAGTCTATGGTCTGCCTTTTCACTTTGTGTCTTTTGAGAGCAGAAGTTTTCAATTTTGATGAAGTCTAATTTATCAATTTTTTCATTTACGGTTCATGCTCGTTGTATCATAAGACCTCTTTGCCAAACCCTAGCTTCCAGATTTTGTGACTTTTACACATAGGTCTCTGCGTCATTTGAGTTAAATCTTGTGTCCAGCACGAGGCAGGTGTTAAGGCTCATCCTCACCATGAACAGCCTACTGGTTTGCCACGCACATTGAAAAGATTCTTTCTCCCACTGAATTACCTAGACACTCTGACAACAATCAACATTGTATTCTTCAATCATTTCTGAATGTTCTACTCTGTTCTGTTGATTTACATATGTCTATACTTAATACCACAGTGTCTCGATTTATGCAATTTACAACGTGTCTTGAAATTGGCCAGTGTAAGCCGTATAACTTGTTCTTTTTCGAAACTGTTATGGCTATAACAATTTATAGGTGCTTTACATTCCCATAGAAATTTTTGAAATTGTCAGCCGGGCGCAGTGGCTCACGCCTGTAATCCCAGAACTTTGGGAGGCCAAGGCGGGTGGATCACTTGAGGTCAGGAGTTCAAGACCAGCCTGGCCAAAATGGCGAAACCCCGTCTCTACTAAAAATACAAAAATTAGCTAAGCATGGTGGTCCATGCCTGTAGTCCCAGCTACTGGGGAGGCTGAGGCAGGAGAATCGCTTGAACCCAGGAGGCAGAGGTTGCAGTGAGCCAAGATCACGCCACTGCACTCCAGCCTGGGTGACAGTGAGATTCCGTCTCAGAAAAAAAAAAAAGAAATTTTAGAGATCAGTTCATCAATTTCTGCTGGGGCTTTGATTGGGACCATATTTGGGTCAATTTGAGCAAACTGCCATCTTAACAATAATGAATCTTCCAATACACGACCACAGTACCTTTATGATACTCTAAAATATATTTGGTCTTTCTGTTCCCTGACATACATGCAGCTCCTTATCTGGAGTGAGAAGAGTGTCTCTTGTGAACTAATGAGCTGAGTGCTGGTTGGCAGCCCCCAGGCAGCTTCAGATAGGGTGGTCATCCGAAACACCAACGTGGGATTAGAGGGTTGGGACTTTGAGTCCCACCCCTCAACCTCCTAGGAGGGGAGAGGGGCCAAAGGGTGAGTTGATTTCCAACGGCCAATGGTGTAATCAATCACGCCTCTGTGATGAAGCCTCCATAAAAACCCATAAATAAGCCCAGGGTTCAGAGCTGCACACACGGAGGCTCCTGGAGGGTGGTGTGCCCAGAGAGGGCATGGAAGCTCCGCGCCTCTCCCCATACCTCACTCTGCCAACCTGTTCACTGTATTATTCGTAACATCCTTTATAACACATGACTAAACATAACAAAGCGTCTTCCTGAGTTCTGTGAGCCACACTAGCAAATTAATGAAACCCAAGGAGTGGGTAGCAGGAGCCTCGTTTAATAGCCTGTCAGTCAGAAGTACAGCTGACGTCAGTGAAAGAGGAAGAGAAGAAAACAGTAAAACGAAGCAGAGATGCCGGCCAACTCCTTGCACCAGGAATCTGAAGGGGGCACAGACATGTGGGACTGGGCCCTGACCCGGTGGAAGCTGATGGAACTCCAGGCAGACAGTGTGCAGATGAGGCTGCAAGACACCCAGCTGGTGACCCCCGGAGAACTGCTTGGTGTGGGGGAAACCTTCCAGTATCTGGTGTGAGAGGCTGTGTGAGAGCAGGGGGGAAAAGAGTTCATTTCTCCTCTCACAATGTCTCCACTTTTCTACATTAGGTGATCTTTAATGTCTCAGTTGCGTCTTAAACTTCTCAGCGTACAAATCTTACACAGATTTTCTTATATGCATTCCTAATATTTCAAGGACTTTGATGCCATCATATGTGGTATGTACTTCGAGTGGCTCACTGCTAGTATACAGAAACATAACCTATTTTGGTACATTGTCCTCGTATCCCGTGACCTTGTAAACCTCACGGTTTAGTCCTACTGGCTTGTCATTTATTCCCTGGGAATTTCTATAGATAATTATGTTGTCTCCAGGTAGTTTTACTTCCTCCTTTCCAGTCTGTCCATCTTTCCCTTTTGCTTCCCTAATTATACTGGTGATGATCTCCAGTACAGTGCGACCAGGGGTGATGGGAAGAGACACTCTGCCTGGTCTCCGTGTCAGGGATGCAGCCAGTCTCACCTTGTATTATATCAGCTGTGGTTTTCTGCAGGTGTCTTTTTCCTAGTTGAGGAAGTTCTCTTCCCTTCCTAGCTTGCTGAGAATTTTCAATCACAAACGACTTTTGGATTGTTACAAATGGTTGTGCTGTTCGCCTACGGAGGTGGCCTGCACCCCCTTTCATTCTACTGAAACAGGTGATTTTCCAAAGAGAAGCAAGCACCCTGCATTCCCAGATGGCCTCCAGCCTCACACCACCTTTCCCACTGGCCTCTCTCTATTACTCCTCCTTCTCCTCCTGTGCCCCTGAGGTCTTGCAGAGGATGACATGTACCTCAAAGGGTGTGTGCTGGCATCCACTTTCCTCACCCATAAGTCATTCCCCAAGACAGACCACGCTCCTGGGAGACCAAGCTGATCACATCGCTGCCTCCAGACACACGCCTCACACTGCTGTTAACTCCCTCAGCCCAACTTCCAGCACCCTAAGGATGAGGGTGTCCACACCACACTCCCAGCACTGGCATCCTGCCCTTCCCCACATGTGTGTTCAGGTAGGCTCATCCACACACTGTGTCCCTCCCTGCCTGTGACTTCAAAGTCGTAGAAACTAACATGCTCCCAGCCTGCATGACCCCGTGTGCTGCACACGTCACATGTGCCCAGGTCTGTGTGACACATAAGGACCTCGTTCCACAGGGTCTTCCCATGGTTTCACTGACTAACCCCAGCCAGCCTGCACCCTCCTCTCCTAAGACATAAGCCCCACATGGGGAAGAGGGTGACCAGGCCACTCTCTCCTGGAGCTCAGTCAGGGTTCATCCAAGCCCAGGGCGAGGCGAAGAGCCCTCTGAGGACTGCAGGACATCAGCGCCCTGTCCTTAGGGAAGGGCCCACGCAGAGGACGTCTGGCCTCAACGCCAGGAGCTCACAGCCCACAGCCCACAGGCCTGAGGGCCCCAGGACACTGGTCAGAAACAAGGCAGGCAGGCATGGGACAGCCAGAAGCACCCCCCTGAAGGCAGTCAGGAACAGTGGCCACAAGCCCCTCAAATCCCCATCGACCAAAACCCCGGTGTCAGCAAGCAAGTCCCATGGTGGGACAGCAGCGGTCCACCAGGCCAGAGAGACCCAAGGGAAGCTGCTGTGGGAAGGATCACCAAGGTGGGGGCACCACCTAGTGGCAGCAGCTCCTCCGCACCCACAGCGCCGGGGGCCTCGGCAAGCCCCAAATCCCAGCAAAGCCTGGGCCCGAAGGCAAGCAGACGCCAGCCCACCCGGCACAGGCCCAGGGCACTCCCAGCCACAGAGCCCTCTGCTTCCAGGACATCTGATGTCACCTCAGGTCCCCATGGCTGAGAGAAGGGGATCCCCAAGCTCGCCCACAGAGGCACGCATGTCTCCACACACGAACGGCAAGTGCACTCAGCCCTCCCACAGGGACCACAAGCGGCAGCCGTGGCCCCCGTGGCCCCCATGGCCCCAGCTTCTCACCGCATCTGTGTCCCTGTTGCCCACTTCATCACCACATTTAATGCTGCCAGACATGGGCTTCAGAAATCCCTAAGAACTACCCCAAACCTGGTCCCTAAAAACAGAAAAGAAAGCCCAGTGCATCTCAGGTTTACTCAGAAATCTACTCTGGTTTTTGTTTTTGTTTTTCAGAGACAGGGACTCACTCAGTCACTGGAGTGCAGTGGTGCAATCACAGCTCACTGCAGCCTTGACCTCCTGGGCTCAGGTGATCCTCCCACCTTAGCCTCCTGAGTAGCTGGGACTACAGGTGCACACCACTGAGCACAGCTAATTTTTTTTTTGTTTTTTTGTTTTTTTTTTTGGTACAAACAGGGTCTCAACTACGTTCCCCAGGCTAATCTCAAACATTTAGGCTCGAGCAATCCCCCTGCTGCAGCCTCCCAAACCACTGGGATTACAGGCGTGAGCCACTGTGCGCAACCAGAAATGCACACGTTTACCAAACCCTCCCGGTGATTCTATGAGCTGTATTCAGCACCGCCAGCCTGCATTCCCATGGACTGCGGCATGAGCACCACCCCCACTGACGTCGAGCGTGAGTCACCCGAGATCAGGGCCTGATGCAGAACCACACTCAGACACCCGCCCTGTGGAGCACGACGCAAGGAGCGGCGGGGAGCCCTGAAGGGACCCAGGCATGGCAGGCAACCCAGCACGTGAGGAAACCTGCCCCCTACCAGGCCCATGGCCAAGGCCAACACAGGAGACTAGGGGTCAACCCCCACAGCGAGGACGGCTCCATCTGCCTTCCTGGCCATCAGCCTCCGGCTGCTCAGAGAGGACGCTCGCACCAGCCCTCTCCAACTCACAGGGCCCTCCATAAGTACACGATCACGTCGGATCTTCACACGCAGTTGGGGAGAAGAGCTCCATGTCCCGCTTTCAATAAAGAGAACGCTGGCCCAGAGCAGCGCAGTGACTTGACACAGGTCTTACTGTTGGTGACAGGGGGTGGGGGGCAGGGCCTTGAATCCAGCCTCCGAAGCACTGTCTATGTTCCTCATCAAAGCTGCAGAGCGCCACACATGCATGCCACTTGCCTCCCACCCACTTTAAGCTGGTGGTGGGCACAGGCAGCCCACCTCCACCAGCCCTGCAGACCAACCCCTCCTCTCCCTCATCCAGGCCCTGGCCACCAGGAAGGGCAGAGTGAACACAGAACACACAGGCAGGCAGAATCCCCGGGCCAGCTTGCCCTCATGCTGGCCACACCCAGGCCAGCTCGCCCTCACATAAGCCATGCCCAGGCAGGGCGCTCAGATGCGGGAACAGGGCCGAAAGGAGCCACAGTACTTTGAAACCAGCCAGATACAGCAGCCAGCTGCACCAGGTCTGCTGCCTGACTGACACCCAGTGCCCCGGGGCAAACTGCACACTGGACACTCCAGCAGGGCCGGGCCCATCAGGCACGTGGGGGCCTCTGATGTCCCTTCACAGGAAAGAAGTCACAGAGGTTTCTCATCTGGCCAGAGTATGCCTGGGAGCAGAAGGGTCGCCTTCCAAGCAATTAATAAGCCCAGAGAACAGACAGAAGCACAAAGCATTTAGGCCCCGCTGAGGCCGGCCCTACAGAAGTCTGTGTTCTACAGGGGGAGTTCAAGAGGAGACAGCAGCCCGGACTGTGCTCTGACTTAGCAAAGCTCAAAGAAAATGAAGAGGCACTTTCAGGTGACAGAGAACTGAAGCCAGTAATGCTGATGAGAAGATAGTGGATTCCAGAACCAGCAGTCGGACAGTGTGGTCAAAGGACAGCTCTTTCAGAGAGTCTCAGTCTCAGCCTAGTTTCCAAGAACAGCAGGAAAGACAGGCAAGAAGCGGGAAGCCTTGAAATCTCACAAGCAAACACAACAAGAGGCCGCCTCGGCACCCGCACCACAGGCCCTGAGCCCCGGGCTCCGATGGCTCCTTCAAAAGCATCGCTCCTGCACCTCCTCGAGACCCGGCGCACACAGGACAACCAGGAAGGGGGGCCCAGACCAGGGCTGCCAGGAGGCGGTCACCTGCAGGGGCACAGCGGCTGAAGGGCAGGGGCCAACTGAGCAGCTGCTGGAGAAAGATGAGCGCAGGGCCCTGGGATGGATGGGGCAGGAGGACAGACAGGACCAGACCTGGGAACGCTCCAGCTACCTGTCTATAAGAATACCATCCCCAGCACCCAGGGTGGTCCCCCAGCAGCTCCACCCCACATACCTCCACCCACGTGCTGGCACTCAGCTTGGCACAGACTGGGTGAAGAGGCTGCTACAAGCACCAGACAATCGTCTTCCACTATGGTGGGTGAGAACCGTTTGGATCTGTGTCCCTGCCCCAAACCTCATGGTGAATTGTAATCCCCAGTGCTGGAAGTGGGGCCCGGTGGGAAGTGTTTGGATCCTGGGGCGGATCCCTCATAGCTTGGGTCTGTCTTCATGATAGTGAGTTCTCATGAGATCTGGTCATTTAGAAGTGCGTGGCACCTCCCTCCCAACACTACTCACGCTCGCTCGCTCTCTCGCTCTCTCGCTCCTGCTTTCGCCATGTGGCGTGCCTGTTCCCCCTTCACCTTCCGCCATGACTGAAAGCTCCCTGTGGCTTCACTAGAAGCCAAGCAGATGCCAGCACCATGCTTCCTGTACAGCTGCAGAAGCGTGAGCCAATTCCACCTTCTCTTCATCATTACCCAGTCTCCAGTATTTCTTTATAGCAATGCAAGAACAGCCTAATACAGTCGGTTTTTCTTAATTCTAAAAACTCAGTTCATCTCCACTGGTTACAGTTCCCTAAAATGATTTCCCCCAAAAGCAATTACTTCCTCAGTACACACCAAAAAGAGTCCTTTCACAAAGCCCCGCAACGCAGGGCAATCAGACGCCTGCCACTGGTTTGCTGTGGATATTCTGCTTCTCAATGAAGATGTTACTAAGGCTTCAGCAGGATGAGTCGCTCGGTTCCACTGCCCCACCCGCTGGGAAAGGCCTCATTAAACCTGAGCAGCCCGGGACAAATGCCCCCCACCAGCCACAGAGATGCCTGGCTGGAGACAGCGCTGGTGAGCCAGAAG